>NC_079189.1:405548817-405855440 GCF_029499605.1 Hyla sarda
GGGCGCTGCGATTCTGCTTCCAGCCGGGATGCGATTCGCGATGCGGGTAGCGCCCGCTCGCGATGCGCACCCCGGCTCCCGTACCTGACTCGCTCTCCCTCGGTCCTGTCCCGGCGCGCGCGGCCCCGCTCCCTAGGGCGCGTGCGCGCCGGGTCTTTGCGATTTAAAGGGCCACTGCGCCGCTGATTGGCGCAGTGATTCCAATTAGTGTCTTCACCTGTGCACTTCCCTATATCACCTCACTTCCCCTGCACTTCCCTGCCGGATCTTGTTGCCATTGTGCCAGTGAAAGCGTTCCTTGTATGTTCCTAGCCTGTGTTCCAGACCTCCTGCCGTTGCCCCTGACTACGATCCTTGCTGCCTGCCCCGACCTTCTGCTACGTCCGACCTTGCTTCTGTCTACTCCCTTGTACCGCGCCTATCTTCAGCAGCCAGAGAGGTTGAGCCGTTGCTAGTGGATACGACCTGGTCACTACCGCCGCAGCAAGACCATCCCGCTTTGCGGCGGGCTCTGGTGAAAACCAGTAGTGACTTAGAACCGATCCACTAGCACGGTCCACGCCAATCCCTCTCTGGCACAGAGGATCCACTACCCGCCAGCCGGCATCGTGACAGTAGATCCGGCCATGGATCCCGCTGAAGTTCCTCTGCCAGTTGTCGCTGACCTCACCACGGTGGTCGCCCAGCAGTCACAACAGATAGCGCAACAAGGCCAACAGCTGTCTCAACTGACCGTTATGCTACAACAGTTACTACCACAGCTTCAGCAGTCATCTCCTCCGCCAGCTCCTGCACCTCCTCCGCAGCGAGTGGCCGCTCCTGGGCTACGCCTATCCTTGCCGGATAAATTTGATGGGGACTCTAAGTTTTGCCGTGGCTTTCTTTCCCAATGTTCCCTGCATCTGGAGATGATGTCGGACCTGTTTCCCACTGAAAGGTCTAAGGTGGCTTTCGTAGTCAGCCTTCTGTCCGGAAAAGCCCTGTCATGGGCCACACCGCTCTGGGACCGCAATGACCCCGTCACTGCCTCTGTACACTCCTTCTTCTCGGAAATCCGAAGTGTCTTTGAGGAACCTGCCCGAGCCTCTTCTGCTGAGACTGCCCTGTTGAACCTGGTCCAGGGTAATTCTTCCGTTGGCGAGTATGCCGTACAATTCCGTACTCTTGCTTCAGAATTGTCCTGGAATAATGAGGCCCTCTGCGCGACCTTTAAAAAAGGCCTATCCAGCAACATTAAAGATGTTCTGGCCGCACGAGAAATTCCTGCTAATCTACATGAACTTATTCACCTAGCCACTCGCATTGACATGCGTTTTTCCGAAAGGCGTCAGGAGCTCCGCCAAGATATGGACTCTGTTCGCACGAGGCGTTTCTTCTCCTCGGCTCCTCTCTCCTCTGGTCCCCTGCAATCTGTTCCTGTGCCTCCCGCCGTGGAGGCTATGCAGGTCGACCGGTCTCGCCTGACACCTCAAGAGAGGACACGACGCCGCATGGAGAACCTCTGCCTGTACTGTGCTAGTACCGAACACTTCCTGAGGGATTGTCCTATCCGTCCTCCCCGCCTGGAAAGACGTACGCTGACTCCGCACAAAGGTGAGACAGTCCTTGATGTCTACTCTGCTTCTCCACGTCTTACTGTGCCTGTGCGGATGTCTGCCTCTGCCTTCTCCTTCTCTACCGTGGCCTTCTTGGACTCTGGATCTGCAGGAAATTTTATTTTGGCCTCTCTCGTCAACAGGTTCAACATCCCAGTGACCAGTCTCGCCAGACCCCTTTACATCAATTGTGTAAACAATGAAAGATTGGACTGTACCATACGCTTCCGCACGGAGCCCCTTCTAATGAGCATCGGATCTCATCACGAGAGGATTGAACTTTTGGTCCTCCCCAATTGCACCTCGGAAATTCTCCTTGGACTTCCCTGGCTTCAACTTCATTCCCCAACCCTGGATTGGTCCACTGGGGAGATCAAGAGTTGGGGGCCCTCTTGTTCCAAGGACTGTCTAAGACCGGTTCCCAGTAACCCTTGCCGTGACTCTGTGGTTCCCTCAGTAACCGGTCTCCCTAAGGCCTATATGGACTTCGCGGATGTTTTCTGCAAAAAACAAGCTGAGACTCTACCTCCTCACAGGCCTTATGATTGCCCTATCGACCTCCTCCCGGGTACTACTCCACCCCGGGGCAGAATTTATCCTCTCTCTGCCCCAGAGACTCTTGCCATGTCTGAGTATGTCCAGGAAAATTTAAAAAAGGGCTTTATCCGTAAATCCTCCTCTCCTGCCGGAGCTGGATTTTTCTTTGTGTCCAAAAAAGATGGCTCCCTACGTCCTTGCATTGACTACCGCGGTCTTAATAAAATCACGGTTAAGAACCGCTACCCCCCTACCCCTCATCTCTGAACTCTTTGATCGCCTCCAAGGTGCCCACATCTTTACTAAACTGGACTTAAGAGGCGCCTATAACCTCATCCGCATCAGAGAGGGGGATGAGTGGAAAACGGCGTTTAACACCAGAGATGGACACTTTGAGTATCTGGTCATGCCCTTTGGCCTGTGCAACGCCCCTGCTGTCTTCCAAGACTTTGTCAATGAAATTTTTCGTGATCTGCTATACTCCTGTGTTGTTGTATATCTGGACGATATCCTAATTTTTTCTGCCAATCTAGAAGAACACCGCCAGCATGTCCGTATGGTTCTTCAGAGACTTCGTGACAATCAACTCTATGCCAAAATTGAGAAATGTCTGTTTGAATGCCAATCTCTTCCTTTTCTAGGATATTTGGTCTCTGGCCAGGGACTACAAATGGATCCAGACAAACTCTCTGCCGTCTTAGATTGGCCACGCCCCTCCGGACTCCGTGCTATCCAACGCTTTTTGGGGTTCGCCAATTATTACAGGCAATTTATTCCACATTTTTCTACCGTTGTGGCTCCTATCGTGGCTTTAACCAAAAAAAATGCCGATCCCAAGTCGTGGCCTCCTCAAGCGGAAGACGCCTTTAAACGACTCAAGTCTGCCTTTTCTTCGGCTCCCGTGCTCTCCAGACCTGACCCTTCCAAACCCTTCCTATTGGAGGTTGATGCCTCCTCAGTGGGAGCTGGAGCTGTTCTTTTACAAAAAAATTCTTCCGGGCATGCTGTCACTTGTGGTTTTTTTTCTAGGACCTTCTCTCCGGCGGAGAGGAACTACTCCATCGGGGATCGAGAGCTTCTAGCCATTAAATTAGCACTTGAGGAATGGAGGCATCTGCTGGAGGGATCAAGATTTCCAGTTATTATTTACACCGACCACAAGAACCTCTCCTACCTCCAGTCTGCCCAACGGCTGAATCCTCGCCAGGCCCGGTGGTCTCTGTTCTTTGCCCGATTTAATTTTGAGATTCACTTTCGTCCTGCCGATAAGAACATTAGGGCCGATGCTCTCTCTCGTTCCTCGGATGCCTCAGAAGTTGAACTCTCTCCGCAACACATCATTCCACCTGACTGCCTGATCTCCACTTCTCCAGCCTCCATCAGGCAAACTCCTCCAGGAAAGACCTTTGTTTCTCCACGCCAACGCCTCGGAATCCTCAAATGGGGTCACTCCTCCCATCTCGCTGGTCATGTGGGCATCAAGAAATCTGTGCAACTCATCTCCCGCTTCTATTGGTGGCCGACTCTGGAGACGGATGTTGTGGACTTTGTGCGAGCCTGCACTATCTGTGCCCGGGATAAGACTCCTCGCCAGAAGCCCGCTGGTTTTCTTCATCCCCTGCCTGTCCCCGAACAGCCTTGGTCTCTGATTGGTATGGATTTTATTACTGATTTACCCCCTTCCCGTGGCAACACTGTTATTTGGGTGGTCGTTGATCGATTCTCCAAAATGGCACATTTCATCCCTCTTCCTGGTCTTCCTTCAGCGCCTCAGTTGGCTAAACAATTTTTTGTACACATTTTTCGTCTTCACGGATTGCCTACGCAGATCGTCTCGGATAGAGGCGTCCAATTCGTGTCTAAATTCTGGAGGGCTCTCTGTAAACAACTCAAGATTAAATTAAATTTTTCTTCTGCATATCATCCCCAGTCCAATGGACAAGTAGAAAGAATTAACCAAGTCTTGGGTGATTATTTGCGACATTTTGTTTCCTCCCGCCAGGATGACTGGGCAGATCTCCTTCCATGGGCCGAATTCTCGTATAACTTCAGAGTCTCTGAATCTTCCTCCAAATCCCCATTTTTCGTGGTGTACGGCCGTCACCCTCTTCCCCCCCTCCCTACCCCCTTGCCCTCTGGTCTGCCCGCTGTGGATGAAATTTCTCGTGACCTTTCCATTATATGGAGAGAGACCCAAAATTCTCTCCTACAGGCTTCATCACGCATGAAGAGGTTCGCGGATAAGAAAAGAAGAGCTCCTCCCGTTTTTTCCCCTGGAGACAAGGTATGGCTCTCCGCTAAATATGTCCGCTTCCGTGTCCCTAGCTACAAGTTGGGACCACGCTATCTTGGTCCTTTCAAAATTTTGTGTCAAATTAATCCTGTCTCTTACAAACTTCTTCTTCCTCCTTCTCTTCGTATCCCTAATGCCTTTCACGTCTCTCTTCTTAAACCACTCATCCTCAACCGTTTTTCTCCCAAATCTGTTCCTCCCACTCCTGTTTCCGGCTCCTCGGACATCTTCTCTGTCAAAGAGATCTTAGCCTCTAAAAAGGTCAGAGGGAAAACTTTTTTTCTAGTGGACTGGGAGGGTTGTGGTCCTGAAGAGAGATCCTGGGAACCTGAGGACAACATCCTAGATAAAAGTCTGCTCCTCAGGTTCTCAGGCCCTAAAAAGAGGGGAAGACCCAAGGGGGGGGGTACTGTTACACCGAGCGCTCCGGGTCCCCGCTCCTCCCCGGAGCGCTCGCTACACTCTCTCCGCTGCAGCGCTCCGGTCAGATCCACTGACCCGGGGCGCTGCGATTCTGCTTCCAGCCGGGATGCGATTCGCGATGCGGGTAGCGCCCGCTCGCGATGCGCACCCCGGCTCCCGTACCTGACTCGCTCTCCCTCGGTCCTGTCCCGGCGCGCGCGGCCCCGCTCCCTAGGGCGTGCGCGCGCCGGGTCTTTGTGATTTAAAGGGCCACTGCGCCGCTGATTGGCGCAGTGATTCCAATTAGTGTCTTCACCTGTGCACTTCCCTATATCACCTCACTTCCCCTGCACTTCCCTGCCGGATCTTGTTGCCATTGTGCCAGTGAAAGCGTTCCTTGTATGTTCCTAGCCTGTGTTCCAGACCTCCTGCCGTTGCCCCTGACTACGATCCTTGCTGCCTGCCCCGACCTTCTGCTACGTCCGACCTTGCTTCTGTCTACTGCCTTGTACCGCGCCTATCTTCAGCAGCCAGAGAGGTTGAGCCGTTGCTAGTGGATACGACCTGGTCACTACCGCCGCAGCAAGACCATCCCGCTTTGCGGCGGGCTCTGGTGAAAACCAGTAGTGACTTAGAACCGATCCACTAGCACGGTCCACGCCAATCCCTCTCTGGCACAGAGGATCCACTACCCGCCAGCCGGCATCGTGACACTCAGTGTTGCCAACCTGTATTTGTAACAAAATTAAAATCTTACCAACTTTATAATATTTCCCTCTATAATAAAAATGAATAAAATGAAATCCTGTATTTCAAGAGAATGAGAGCTAACTAAACATTTTAAACATCATATTTGTTTATTTCACATAAAAATGAATAGGAATTAAAGGGGTATTCCAGGCAAAACCTTTTTTATATATATCAACAGGCTCCGGAAATTTAAACAAATTTGTAAATTACTTTTGGGGGCTTCCGTTTCTACGCAGTGAATATTTCGGTAAAAATGACACCTTATCATTATTCTGTAGGTCCATACGGTTAAAATGATACCCTACTTATATAGGTTTGATTTTGTTGTACTTCTGGAAAAAATCATAACTACATGCAGGAAAATTTATATGTTTAAAAATGTAATCTTCTGACCCCTATAACTTTTTTATTTTTCCACGTACAGGGCGGTATGAGGGCTCATTTTTTTGCGCCGTGATCTGAAGTTTTTATTGGTATGATTTTTGTTTTGATCGGACTTTTTGATCACTTTTTATTCTTTTTTTTTAACGGTATAAAAAGTGACCAAAATACGCTTTTTTGGACTTTGGAATTTTTATGCGCGTACGCCATTGACCGTGCGGTTTAATTAATTATATATTTTTTATAGTTCGGACATTTATGCACGCGGCAATACCACATATGTTTATTTTTTTTTATTTACACAGTTTTATTTTTTTTTTATGGGAAAAGGGGGGTGATTCAAACTTTTATTAGGGAAGGGGTTAAATTACCTTTATTAACACTTTTTTTTAAACTTTTTTTTTGCAGTGTTATAGCTCCCATAGGGACCTATAACGCTGCACACACTGATCTCTCATGCTGATCACTGGCGTGTATTAACACGCCTGTGATCAGTGTTATCGGCGCTTGACTGCTCCTGCCTGGATCTCAGGCACGGAGCAGTCATTCGTCGATCGGACACCGAGGAGGCAGGTAAGGGCCCTCCCGGTGTCCTGTAAGCAGTTCGGGATGCCGCGATTTCACCGCGGCGGTCCCGAACAGCCCGACTGAGCAGCCGGGATACTTTCACTTCAGATGTGGCGGTCAGCTTTGATCGCCGCGTCTGAAGGGTTAATACAGGGCATCACCGCGATCGGTGATGTCCTGTATTAGCCGCGGGTCCCGGCCGTTGATAGCCGCCGGGACCGACCCGATATGACGCGGGGACACCGCGTGACCTCGCGGCATATTGCGGGAGCCGGCGGAGGACGTAAATATACGTCCTGCGTCGTTAAGGAGTTAACATTAAAATTGTCAACAACAAACATAGGATAGGTGATTTAACCCTTACTCACCCCCATTTGCCAGGGGCAGGGTAATTGTTTAAAGTCCCATACAAGTATATGGGAAATATATGTTACTGCATAACTTCCAAACGGCTGGAGATATTTCGATAATACTTGGTCACATGTTACTTATATGTCCACTTAAAATATAGGATAGTTAATTTAACCCTTAGCTACCCCCATTTGTGAGGGTCAGGGTTTTTGTTTAAAGTCCCATGCAAATCAATGGGAAATGTATGTTCCCACATAACTTCCAAACGACTGGAGATATTTCAATACCTGGTACACATATTACAGGTTGGGATATGAGGACGGGATGGGAGGTCAGGATAGGAGGTCAGGATAGGAGGTCGAGATAGGAGAACGGGATATGAGGACGGGATAGGAGGACAGGATAGGAGGTCATGATATGAGGACGGGATAGGAGGTCGGGATAGGAGATCAGGATAGGAGGACGGGATAGGAGGATGGGATTGGAGGTCAATATAGGAGGTCGAGATAGGAGGACGGGATATGAGGAAGGGATAGGAGGTCGGGATAGGAGGTCGAGATAGGAGGACGGGATAGGAGGACGGGATATGAGGATGGGATATGAGGACGGGATATGAGGAAGGGATAGGAGGTCGGGATAGGAGGTCGAGATAGGAGGTCGATATAGGAGGACGGGATATGAGGAAGGGATAGGTCGGGATAGGAGGTCGAGATAGGAGGACGGGATAGGAGGATGGGATAGGAGGTCGGATTAGGAGGACGGGATAAGAGGTCAGGATAGGAGGTCGAGATAGGAGGTTGAGATATGAGGACGGGATATGAGGAAAGGATAGGAGGTCGGGATAGGATGTCAAGATAGGAGGTCGAGATAGGAGGACGGATATGAGGAAGGGATAGGAGGACGGGATAGGAGGATGGGATATGAGGACGGGATATGAGGAAGGGATAGGAGGTCGAGATAGGAGGTCGAGATAGGAGGTTTAGATATGAGGACGGGATATGAGGAAAGGATAGGAGGTCGGGATAGGATGTCAAGATAGGAGGTCGAGATAGGAGGACGGATATGAGGAAGGGATAGGAGGACGGGATAGGAGGACGGGATAGGAGGACGGGATATGAGGAAGGGATAGGAGGAAGGGATAGGAGGAAGGGATAGGAGGATGGGATAGGAGGACGGGATAGGAGGTTGGAATAAGAGGTTGGGATAGGAGGTCGGGTAGGAGGTCGGGTAGGAGGTCGAGATAAGAGGACTATGTGCTATAGAGACAAAAAAGATAAGGAGGACTGGATAGGAGGATGGGATAGGAGGTCGAGATAGGAGGATGGGATATGAGGACAGGATATGAGGAAGGGATAGGAGGTCGGGATAGGAGGTCGGGATAGGAGGTCGAGATAGGAGGACGGGATATGAAGAAGGGATTGGAGGTCAGGATCGGAGGTCGGGATAGGAGGTTGAGATAGGAGGACGGGATAGGAGGATGAGATATGAGGAAGGGATAGGAGGACGGGAGGTCGGGATAGGAGGATGGGATAGGAGGATGGGATAGGAGGTCGAGATAGGAGGACTGGATAGGAGGACGGGATAGGAGGTCGAGATAGGAGGACGGGATAGGAGGACGGGATAGGAGGATGGGATAGGAGGAAGGGATAGGAGGTCGGGATAGGAGGATGGGACAGGAGTTCGGGATATGGCAACAATATATGAGGACGGGATATGAAGTCAAAAACTTCCTCCTTTGTCTATTTTCCTCCCCAACAAGGATTAGGAAGGAAAAACCGGGCAATGCTGGGTACTCAGCTAGTAGAGGAATAAAAAAGGGGTCATAATAGGGATTAAAGGGGTTGTATGAATTAGAAAGCACAGCCAATTTCTTACAAAAACAAAGTCACTTTTCTCCATATTACCCCATAAAGACACAGCCCATTTTGGCCTTGAGGACACTGTGCCCATCTACAGACCCATATGAGGGTTTGTTTTTTGTGTGACCAGTTGTAATTTCTAATGACATCTTTTATTTTACCATAAAATGTATGGCAAAAAAATAAAAATTATTATATATATATATATATATATATATATATATATATATATATATATTATTTATTTATTTATGAGGGGTAATTGAAAATAAATCTGCAATTGTGCAAATTTTGAGGGGTGTTGATTTTGCACACTGCATTTTATTCTGTATGTTAATGTGATTAAACTATAAACAATTTATACGGTTTTTCTATTATTATACAGTTTTTCTATTATTGAACTACTTTAACAAGCTGTGCTGAACAATCTTTTTGTGTTTTAAGTATAAAAAAAGTATTGATCTTTTTCTGGTACACTGCGTCTCCCTTTCATTTTTCATTATCATATATGTACGCCTTAAAGAGAATCTTTAAATGGGCTCCGAAGCCCAAACACAGGAAGTGCAGCCTGGAGTGCTGAGGGGGGGGGGTGTGTCCAACCAACAGCATATGGCAGTTAAGAGGGAGAGGAGCTATGATTGGATGAGGCTAGTCACACCCCCCTCAGCACTCCAGGCTGCACTTCCTGTGTTTGGGCTTCGGTCCAAAGTCTGTGTATTAGATGGGGGGAAATGTGCTCTTGAGCTTTTGTAAGCACAAATAAAACATAGAAAACTTCATGTTTTTTTTTAAACTATAAAGTATATTAGAAATATTTTTTATTTACCATAAGGAGTGCAATAGCAAAAATTAGTTTTAATGAGAGTTACCCTTTAAAGACTCTTTAAAGAGTCATTAAGAAAAAACTTTTGACATATCTTAGCGGCATGTCAAAATAATTGGTGGGGGTCTGAGTGTTCAGACCTCGGCCGATCAGGAGAACCAGCTGGGAGAAGCCTGTCTCTGTGTCATGTGTCGGAGACACGCTCATAGACTTACAGTGCAAGTTTGTCTTGATCACATGACACGCAAGGAACCTCGCTTCATGGTTGCAGTGAAAGTATCCTGTACGCCACCATGTTAAGTAAGGTTCTAGTCTAGTTACTAGACTTGGACCTTTCCCAAAAACGATTGCGGGCTATGGACCAGCAGGAATTCTTTTGGTTGTATGTTGGGTAATCCTGGTTAAAGTGAGCCTAATACACACAGCAATAATTGACTACATAGCTTAAATGTATTTTCACACTTACTGTGCCCGTGACCCTTGTTTCTCTTATTTTACCAGTATGGACCTTCCACCTATCAAGGACACAGACATTACATTAATTGTAACCATAAACATAGGTCTTCAATTCCACTTTTATGTTGCATGGGGCCCAGATATTTCAAATACTGATCTGGGGACTGGCCAGCCCATGGACAAGAGTAGTGCTGTTTTGTACTTATCATGTTGCAGAAATAAAATTCCCCTATAATTTTTGTACAGCCTCTTTGTTTTGACTTAAAGTAATATCCGCTATGTCCTATTTTGTCTACACTTGATGAAAAGGCAGCCCTAGCCTTTAAATAGTATTGTCTATGTGCTGTATAAAAATGTTCAAGAAATTATCTCTTATGTCATGACTAATAATACAATGACCCCAATCACTGTCATCTCGGAGGGTACTACACCACAGAACAAGAATAACACCAGGATTCATTAAAAGGGGCTATTCAGGAAAAAAAAACTTTTTTTTATATATATCAACTGGCTTCAGAAATGTAAACATATTTGTAAATTACTTCTATTAAAAAATCTTAAACCTTTCAGTACTTATGAGCTGCTGAAGTTGAGTTGTTCTTTTTCTGTCTAAGTGATCTCTGATGACACCTGTCTCAGGAACTGTCCAGAGTAGAAGCAAATCCCCATAGCAAATCTCTTTTACTCTGTGCAGTTCCCTAGACAAGCAGAGATGTCAGCAGAGAGCACTATTGCTAGTCAGAAAAGAACAACTCAACTTCAGCAGCTGGTAATTATTGAAAGGATTAAGATTTTTAAATAGAAGTAATTTATAAATATGTTTAACTTTCTGGAGCCAGTTTGTTCCTGGAATTCCCCTTTTATCTAGAAGGCAATTTAGCAATTTTGACTTTTCTTTGCCTGAATTATTTCACAAAGAAAACTCTCTCTTATCAGGAAGGACTAGTGACTAAGACTGCATTATTTCCTCACTAATTGTGCCCATCTGCACAATGATTTAGGGAGGCACCTAGGTTTCAGTGGTACTCACACATGGAGTGCTTGTTTTTTGTTCATTTTGTTAGAGAGCACACTGATCTTAACTGATTTATGGACAGAGCAAATTTATATTTTGATCTAGTCATAAATCAGCTTAGAAGATCCCACGAGAAGCTACCTATTCACTTCAATGGGAAAGAAAAAATCTAATTTAAATCACCCCTTTCCCACGTGCAAAAATCTTTGAACTATTAAAATATAAGGTTAGCTAAACTGCACGGTCGATGACATACACATAACACAACACACAAAAAATAATAAATTCCAAAATTGTGAATTTTTGCTCACTTCATATACCATAAAAATATTAATAAAGAGCGAACAAAAGGTCCCATCAAAACAAAAATGGTACCGATAAAAACTACAGACCACGATGCAAATACTGAGCCCTCATATAGCCCCATACGTGGAAAATAAAAAAAGTTATAGGGGTCAGAAGATGACAATTTTAAACATACTAATTTTGGTGTGTGTAGTTATACATTTTTTTAAGTACTAAAATAAATAAAACCTACAAAAATTGGGTATATCTGTAACCGTATGGACCTACAGAATAAAGATAATGTTTCGTTTTAACCAAAAAGTGCACTGCGTATAAACGGAAGCCCTCAAAATTTGCAAACTGGCATTTTTTTTTCATGTCGTGCCACAAATAAATTTTCTTTCTTTCGCCGCAGATGTTATAAAATAAGTAATGTCAATACAAAGTACAATTAGCGATAAAAAAAAAACAAGCCCTAATATGGGTCTGTAGGTGCAAAATTGAACCCGTTATGATTTTTAGAAAATGAGGAGGCAAAAACAAAAGTGCAAACACGAAGATTGTTTTGAGTCCTTAAAAGGGTTATCCAGGAAAAAACTTTTTTAATATATATCAACTGGCTCCAGAAAGTTAGACAGATTTGTAAATTATATAGAAGAAGAGCGGAGAGGCTCCTGCGGAAAGTTTCACTACAATGACCCGGGCAACTCAAACTGACACCTGTACCCAAGGTGTCTGAAAAGGGAGTACTAGACAAAAAGGATTTTTGAGGCTCAAGGTCTTTGGATAAGGAACACACTTGTTGGTTAAGATATATGAAATATTTATTAATTCATTTCTATCAACTGATAGTTCGGGATCACAGGGCCCTTGTAAATCCACGGAATCAGAAGATTCATAAAAGATATAAAATCATAAAATTCATATGTATATTCATAGAAATAAAATTATATATATCTATAGATGTATAAGACCACTGGAAAAGATAGCAGCTATTTCAAATCGGCACTCTGGATAGTATTTGTATATAGATAATGTCCATAAAAGTGCCAGTGCAGTCCTGAAAATATATATCACAGTCTTTCACACTTATAAATGTCCTTTTATGACAGTAGAGTGGCAGTTGAATAATATTCAGGTGTCTGTGGCTTCAGACTTAGATGTCGCTCTGTATGTTATATAGAGCAATCCTAGGATGCTGTATTCCACAGCGCAGGTTATTCAAATGTCTGCAGTAAATTCAAACTATGCGCATAGTGTTAGGAAAGGTTTAGCTCACCGGTCCTGATGCAATTCTCGGGAGGTATCTTTACCGTTCCTTGCTTGTCCTCAGCGATGTCAAGCAGCCGTCTGTCCCCGCTCTCTGGCCTGAGAGCGCACCGCTGGAGTCTCTGCCGACTCCTATTCGCGCGATGTTAGCAGATGGTGGGCGATAGATACAGGGGCTGCAGCGCTTGCAAGGCAGGTAATCCAGGTGGCGTCCTCGTGTAGAGAGCGCGCGCTCCCGGTCTCTGACCGCGCGCTCAGAAATGTCCGTGTGATAGCCGGTAATTCATAACGCCGCACGGAGGTCCCCTCACCTTCCTCCGTGCGGCTCCCGGCGTCTCCTGCTCTGGTCTGTGATCGAGCAGACCAGAGCAGGAGATGACCGATAATACTGATCTGTTCTATGTCCCATACATAGAACAGATCAGTATTAGCAATTATGGTATTGCTATGAATAGTCCCCTATGGGGACTATTCAAGTGTAAAAAAAAATGTAAAAAATTGAAAAGTAAAAGTAAAAAAAAAGTGAAAAATCCCCTCCCCCAATAAAAAAGTAAAACATCCGTTTTTTCCTATTTTACCCCCAAAAAGCGTAAAAAACTTTTTTATAGACATATTTGGTATCGCCGCGTGCGTAAATGTCCGAACTATTAAAATAAAATGTTAATGATCCCGTACGGTGAACGGCGTGAACGAAAAAAAAAAAAAAAGAAGTCCAAAATTCCTACTTTTTTAATACATTTTATTAAAAAAAAATTATAAAAAATGTATTAAAAGTTTTTTATATGCAAATGTGGTATCAAAAAAAGTACAGATCATGGCGCAAAAAATTAGCCCCCATACCGCCACTTATACGGAAAAATAAAAAAGTTAGAGGTCATCAAAATAAAGGGATTATAAACGTACTAATTTGGTTAAAAAGTTTGTGATTTTTTTGAAGCGCAACAATAATATAAAAGTAAGTGATAATGGGTATCATTTTAATCGTATTGACCCTCAGAATAAAGAATACATGTCATTTTTACCATAAATTGTACGGCGTGAAAACAAAACCTTCCAAAATTAGCAAAATTGCGTTTTTCGTTTTAATTTCCCCACAAAAATAGTGTTTTTTGGTTGCGCCATACATTTTATGATATAATGAGTGATGTCATTACAAAGGACAACTGGTCGCGCAAAAAACAAGCCCTCATACTAGTCTGTGGATGAAAATATAAAAGAGTTATGATTTTTAGAAGGCGAGGAGGAAAAAATGAAAACTTAAAAATTTAATTGTCTGAGTCCTTAAGGCCAAAATGGGCTGAGTCCTTAAGGGGTTAAGGTGAAAATGGGCTGAGTGCTTAAGGGGTTAAAGACTAAACAAAGAGCCTGTTGTGGTGCAACTAAGCAAAGTAACAAAAATGTTTAAAGGAGATGTTTTCTGCACAAAGGAAGTACAAATCTCTAATAGAGAAGATATACATAGCCTTTAATAGATAAATAATTTTGAAGGTGAGAGTTAATCTTGAATAATGATATGCAGTGGGGAATTTAATAAAGATCCTAATCATATAAAGAAAATACTCCTATCTCGACCTCCTATCCCGACCTCCTATCCCGTCCTCCTATCCTGTCCTCCTATCCCGACCTCCTATCCCGACCTCCTATCCCGACCTCCTATCCTGACCTCCTATCCCATCCTCCTATCCCATCCTCCTATACCTTCTTCCTATCCCTCCCTCATATCCCGTCCTCCTATCCCATCCTCCTATCTCGACCTCCCATCTGGACCTCCTATCCCGACCTCCTATCCCTTCCTCATATCCCATCCTCATGTCCCGTCCTCCTATCCCGTCCTCCTATGTCGACCTCCTACCCCGACCTCTTATCCCGACCTCCTATCTCGACCTCATATCCCTTCCTCATATCCCGTCCTCATATCTCGACCTCCTATCCCAAACTCCTATCCCGACCTCCTATCCCGACCTCATATCCCGTCCTCTTATCCGTCCTCATATCCCGTTCTCCCATCTCGACCTCCCATCCCATCCGGACCTGTAATATGTGTACCAGGTATTGAAATATCTCCAGCCATTTGGAAGTTATGTGGGAACATACATTTCCCATTGATTTGCATGGGACTTTAAACAAAAACCCCGACCCTCACAAATGGGGGTAGTTAAGGGTTAAATTAATTATCCTATATTTTAAGCTGACATATAAGTAACATGTGACCAAGTAGGGGGGGTGACACAGAATGCAAAATAATTTTTTCTACAACTTATCGCAAGGACACTGCAGTAAATTCTACTTTACATGCACGCTCGTGTCATCCATCACGTGGTCAATAATCTCACCATAGGGGGGGAGGCTATTAGAGCTAGACGCAACTGCACTACTGTTCAAGATTTTTCTATGGAGATGGAGACATTGTCTCGTCGCTTACATCACAGAGGGTACCCCCAGTGGTCATTAGACCGCGCTAAAAGAATTGCTATATCTAAGACCAGAGATGATCTACTTAAAGTCAGTCTGCTAAAGACAGCTCTAATACTATAACTTTTTCTACTCAGTACAGTGCCCAATATTCCCAAATATGCAACATCTTGAAAAAATACATACCACTTATTACATCTGATCCTCAACTACAACCTACAATGAGTGCAGGTTTTTGATGTGTAACTAAGCGTGCTCCCACTCTTGGTCAGTAGTGTTGAGCGGCATAGGCCATATTCGAATTCGCGAATATTCGCGAATATATGGACGAATATTCGTCATATATTCGCGAATATTTGTATATTCGCCATATCCTCGTTTTATTTTCGCATATGCGCAAATTCGAGTATACGAAAATTTACAGATGTGAAAATTAACATATACAAAATTAGCATACGCGAAAATTCGCATATGCGAAAATATGCATATGCTAATATAATTACGAATATATAGCGAAAATTCGCATATGCGAAAATATGCATATGCTAATATAATTACGAAATATGCATATGCTAATATAATTACGAATATATAGCGCTATATTGGCGAAATTCGCGAATTCGCGAATATGCGATATTCGCGAATAATATTCGAATTGCGAATATTCGCGAGCAACACTATTGGTCAGACCCTTTCACCTTCTTTATTTTCTTCCCACAATACATCATCTTCTACTTGGTTAAAAACTGTGGGGACATACAAGTGTGGACACACACACGATGTATCTGTTGTAACATTCTGTCTCCCACATCTGTTATCATGTTGTACGCGACAGGAGCCACTTATAATATTAAACAATACATCAATTGCAATACTAAATATGTGGTATATCTCCTGTCGTGTACAGCGTGTAAATTACAGTATGTGGGATGCACGACCAATAGCCTCAAAACACGCATTAGGAAACATCTATCTGACATTCCCCATTTTAACTCCAGGAACGTTTCTGCAGTATCCCTTCACTGTGCTCAACACCATGGTGGAGATTTCTCTTCCATTTGCTTATCTGCAATTGAAAAAGTTTTTTTTGCCCATACGTGGTGGTGATCATAAACAGAAATTACTCAACCGAGAGGTGTACTGGATAATCAAACTTGCAACCAGAACACCTCAAGGTCTTAATAAACGACAGGATGTCATCCTACATTATTAACACGTCATTTTTTTTTACAAGTTTCACATTTAATATACTGAGTAATTCTCTTTTTTATATATTTTTATATTTGTGAGACTTGTGTAAGTAAGAGTGACATTCTCTATGAGGGACATTTATCAATGTTTGCTTATGTATTCTTTTTTTTTTGTAATTTTTTCCTTACTTTTTTTTTGCTTATGTGTGACTTATTTATCAACTGGTTTCAGCCTGTTGATAATTTTCTTTCACGTAAGCAATTTTTCCTTATTTACTTTGGTAGTAGCTTTTTCTGCTCCATGTTTGAGCTGGAGTAAATTTTGTCAATTTTTAACCCTGTTGCTACTTTTTTTGCGCAGTTGCGACTGTTGCAGTTAATAAATACCTGACTACCCGTAGTCCATTTTAAAATTATTACTACGTAGTTCATTTTTGGAAAACTTGCTTTTCTCGCTTTCCAGTCAAAATGTCGCACGAAAAATCGCGTAGTCGCAGTTGCGAAATTTTGCGACAATTATAGTAAAGAAAACCTGACTAAACCCGTTGATAAATGTCCATATATATGTTGGGCCTGTGGTTTATAACTTAAATGCATACATTTTAAACTTAAATGATATATAGATATGTTGGTAACCACTCATCTTAACATTTAATATACATTTTTTCTTTGTCCTGGTGTTCTGTCAATATGTATCTGTTTGGTACATGTTTGTTATTTTCACTTGATACATATTCAGACAGACCCATTGTGAAATATGCGGTTTTTGTGCAATCGCCTATGTTCTATTTTGGTGAACTTAATATATATTTTTTCTACTTGTATAATTTATACATTCACCTTGAGATTTGTATGTATGTTATTGCACATTTTCTTTGTTCTATATCGAGATTTTACGTTTGTATATCTCTACTATTATTGTAAACGGTTAAGTTATGGGCTCGGGGAGGGCGGCTGTTTGATTAATCTCATCTGCTGCCTTCCCTGTGAGCCATGCCATTTCCCCTATAAATATACAGACATTTGTGGGTTTTATTTTATGTACGACTAAAGGTGCTAACGCACCTGAATCGCGTTACTTTGCTCCTGTCATGGCTTTTATTCAATAAAGAACATTCATCTTTGCACGACCATCTGTGCTGGACATTCCTCTTTTCTCATGTGACCAAGTATTATCGAAATATCTCCAGCCGTTTGGAAGTTATGCAGTAACATATATTTCCCATATACTTGTATGGGACTTTAAACAAAAACCCTGCCCCTGGCAAATGTGGGTAACTAAGGGTTAAATCACCTATCCTATGTTTGTTGTTGACATATAAGTAACATGCGTGCCAAGTTTCATGTTAATATCTTTAGCCGTTTGGACTTGATGCTGGAACATACACACACACATACATACACACACACACACACACACATACACACACACACATTGAGTTTTATATATATATATATATATATATATATATATATATATATATAGATAGATAACATTGCTTAGTATTGTACATATGGAAGTTGTTTAACTATGGAATTGAAACAGTCTGCCAATTACTCTTTTCATTGCTGTTTTAACCTTTGCATTTCTTAAACTGTATATCAAAGGATTTAACATTGGTACAAAAACCAGGTAGAGAAGAGACAACGCTTTAGCCCCTTTTTGGGCATCAATAGGCTTTGTTCTTATATAGGTTATAGTGGCTGAGCCATAGAATAAACTAACTGATGTAAGATGAGATCCACATGTGGAAAATACTTTGCTGCGCCCAGAAGCTGAACGGATTTTAAATATAGCTACAAGGATATGTACATAAGACACTAGAATAAGTAAAAATGGTAAGGGTATAACAACAAAACTATAAACCACAATACCAATTTCATTAGCCAATGTGTTTGTACAGGCCAGCCTCATCACAGGAAGAACATCACAAAAAAAGTGGTCTACAACATTGGAGCCACAATATGGTAAGCAAAAGACAAGCACAATGTTGGCCATAGGCAGAAACATGCCACCTAACCATGATGCTACTGAAAGCCATAAGCACTTTTTCTTGGTCATAATAGTCATGTATTGAAGAGGATGGCAAATAGCCAAATACCGATCATATGCCATAAATGCAAGAATGAAGCATTCAGCAGCACCAAGGAAACTAAAAAAATAAAGTTGTGCCGCACATCCTGCGAAAGAAATCGATTTGTCTATGTGCAGGAAATCTCTTAGCATGCGAGGAAGTGTGGTTGTCACATAAAAGATCTCTGTGACAGACAAGCTACGGAGAAAAAGGTACATTGGAGACTGAAGTTGAGATTCCAAGGTAATTGTCAGAGTAATCATCACATTTCCGGTCAATGTAAGGAGATAGATAAGAAGGAAAAACATGAAAAGATATGGCTGCAAATCAGAAGAGAGGCCCACAAGAATAAACTCCGTCACTTGTGTTTTATTTTTAGGTAAGATATGTGATCTCCATCCCTGTTAAAAGGAAGGGTGAGATACAGTTAGAAAACTATGTAAATGTACTGATATATTAGTTAGTATTGATGACTGAACGAAGAGAAATCCAAGGTCCAGTGTGAAATTTGCCTTTTTAGAGGAAAATTAAATATACCCTGGAGAAAATAAAATGGAATCTTAAAATTTTGTGGAAAGCAATGGTTAAGTTTAGGTGGTTAAAAACATTACCCAATGTAACGTGGATAATGTACAAAGTCTTTTCTGTATAGATACTAAGGGTTTTTTCAGGACAGGGCAAAACTTCAACAATTTTTGGCTTTACAAACTGTGACAAAAAAGGTCCAACACTTAGCAATTCCTTGTGGTGAAGTTTAATGTGTTCCAGAAGATCATGAGCAGAATATATATATAACAATCCAATTGAATTTGGTCCCTAACTTGTGCCATCATAGTGTGAATGGACCATTATTTTTTAAGCTCCAGTACGTAGTGGATTGAAAAAATGATCCTTCTCTTTGCTCAGTAAGCTGCTAGGAAGGACACTTTTTGTTGACGCACTTTATCATGTACCATTCCAACATCCTGATCATTAGATGCTAAGCATGACCTATCTAATCAGATTTGTAGGGGCTCCTCATGTTGGGGATTTGTGATTGATTTCACCACTTTCTCTGTATAGAGGTGAAATAGATTTTGCAACAAAATCTGCATGTAACTCGTGTTTTTCTTTTTTCTGCGTATTTGAGACAAATACAAAAAATTCAGAAATTACCCTAATGCCAGGTTCAAACTGGGAATCTCTGGTCGGAGATTCCAAGTTCAGCCAGTGCTGACAGAAATCAGTTGGCGATATGACCATGCAGACATTCAGCAAGGTCATATCGATATTCAGCAGGTTTAATGTTCTGGTGGAATTTTGACATTGGAATTCTCTGACGGAAATTCCGCCCAGAAAATTCTGCAGTGTTTATGGGTTGACGGAAAACCCATTCACCTCCATTTTACATTCAGGCAGCAGAATTTCCGGCCTAAATTCAGAAGAAAAATTCCAGTCAGAAATTTCGTAGTATGAACCCAGTCTAAGAGGGTGTATTCAGTCCAAGTGCCTAGGATAGTGCAAGCCATGAATCCAGTCCTGACTATGTATTCTGTATACAACTTTAAAATCTCCATCCAGTCAGGAGCAGACAGCTCTCTAGAAGCCCAATGGTTTCTGGGAAGCTGCAGTAAGACATGTTGTCTTGACCCCTGTCCATAACAGATAATTCCAGAGTCCACTAGTGAGGTCAGTGAGTGAGGTCACTGCTGCAGAAACCATTTGGAAACTGGGAAACCATTGACTCCTGAGTGGTGGAAAATTTTAAAGGTAGATAAAGCTTTTTGCACAATTTTTTGCTATATTTAACACATTAATGAGAAAAAAAAAAAAAAAAAACTATTGTGGTGCTGCAAAACCACCTAAAAGAGTTCCTATCATATCTTGTTCTAACACCATACTATGAAGAGATAGATACACTTTTCATATTATAGAAGCATTTCTAAATTATGTTTCTGAAAACAGAACAGAAACTTATTCACAAGGATTGGGTTTTACATGCAAAAATTTATTTATTCCGTGCATTAAAATACACAAAGTATAGAAAGGTAAAAAAAAACAAAAAAAAACAAAAAAAAAAACAATATAAGGCAATATAGACAAAGTATTCATACACATTTATATTTGTATAAAACTAAGTAATATTTACATGTTTAACACATGCCAATTTGTTTGTATAAGTCTGCTGCATCGTAAAATATAAATATATTAAAAACATATTCAACACATGGACCAGAAATCCAAAAGGTTCTGTATATACATAAAGTTATAGAATAGGAAATTTAATTGCATGTTAAAATTTAAAATTTCGAATAAAAGAAAGAAAGAAAAACATTGTTACAGGAATAGGGCCCAGTGTAAACTTTTTTTTAATGCAGCTTACCTAAGGCAGTATTTTTTGTTTTGTTTTGTGAGGTGACACTTTTAAATGAGGATGGGTTCACACTGCATCAAAAAAAAGTGTACATATTTTATCTACACTTGCATTTTTGGTCATAGTTTCAGCCATAATTTGTTCACACCGTTTTCTTTACCTATTACAGCAAAGAAAAATAAATATGCACACATTTTTTATAGTATGTGAACTGGACCTTGCATGAAATTCTCACTATGTTGTTCAGTAGCTAGAAAAAGAAGAATGGTAAAACAAAACATTGACCTTTAATACTCTCTGTGATCTATTGCTATTGCTCAAGTGCTGGAATTCACACCAGTAGAGATAAATTTAAACATTATGGGGGAGATTTATCAAAACCTGTCCAGAGGAAAAGTTACCCAGTTGCCATAGCAACCAATCAGATCGCTTCTTTCATTTTGCGAAGGCCTTGTTAGAAATGAAAGAAGCGAGCTGATTTGTTGCTTTGGGCAACTGGGCAACTTTTCCTCTGGACAGGTTTTGGTAAATCTCCCCCTATATATCTGATTATATATTGTTAAGACCAGATACTAAAAGCCTATTGCTTATATCATGTAACAATTATCATGACTTTCTAAAATGTATAGTGTTTTTAGTCAACCAGATATCATTGGATTTGTTTCCGATATCTATATTTTGAAAATAAATGCCCAGTAAGAGAATAAAATTTTATAACAGTAATTGCAGCAATGTTATACGGTGCCTACCATATTCAAACTAACAACACAGTTTCCTCTATAAAACCTAAAGGAATAACATTTCCCCAGCAAAATTCTCCTTTTTTATGGTAAATCCCCTCCCCTAGAGTCAGTATAGCAATACACCAGAAAAGCCCTGGGGTGTCTACTGGAGGATAATTAAAAAGCCAGGTGATTCTTTTTTTTTTTTTTTTTTCTTGTATGTAAAAAGACGATTCAGATTGGTTGTTATTACATATGCGCATAAAATTCATTATTTGTGTTGAGCGACGCAAATATTTATGCTTAGTTGCAAAGTTAAATATTGGTTAGTTCACTTTGACCAAACCTGGTAACACAGCATCAATGCCATATAGATATGAGGGAAGGAATAAGGAACACATGGTGTTGGTGGCATCTGAGAGTAGCAACAAGTAGGAACACAGACATGACGTCAGGGTTTCCAAGAATATTTTGAAACTAAAATGATCAGATGACCTCAGGTTAGCCAATAATGGCTTCCATACAGCTCCTAGCCAATTAGGAGGCAGTATAGGGATGGGTCAAAGGCAAAAGGAAAGTATATATACAAAATTATTGCCACCATTTTATGGAGAGGAGTAGGGATGAGCGAATCTGACGAATCCGAATTCCTTACAAATTTCAGGAAAATTTGATTCACAACTAATGCGACTATCGCTGAGATTCGATAACGCGAATGGCTTAATTAAACTCCATTTAGTGTGGTCCAGGCTCCAGGGCATCTAAAATTGCAGATCCACATGTGTCACGATGCGGCTGGCAGGAGGTGGATCCTCTGTGTCAGAGAGGGATTGGCGTGGACCGTGCTAGTGGACCGGTTCTAAGTCACTACTGGTTTTCACCAGAGCCCGCCGCAAAGCGGGATGGTCTTGCTGCGGCGGTAGTGACCAGGTCGTATCCACTAGCAACGGCTCAACCTCTCTGACTGCTGAAGATAGGCGCGGTACAAGGGAGTAGACAGAAGCAAGGTCGGACGTAGCAGAAGGTCGGGGCAGGCAGCAAGGATCGTAGTCAGGGGCAACGGCAGGAGGTCTGGAACACAGGCTAGGAACACACAAGGAAACGCTTTCACTGGCACAATGGCAACAAGATCCGGCGAGGGAGTGCAGGGGAAGTGAGGTATACATAGGGAGTGTACAGGTGAATACACTAATTAGAACCACTTGCGCCAATCAGCGGCGCAGTGGCCCTTTAAATCGCAGAGACCCGGCGCGCGCACGCCCTAGGGAGCGGGGCCGCGCACGCCGGGACAGGACCGACGGAGAGCGAGTCAGGTACGGGAGCCGGGGTGCGCATCGCGAGCGGGCGCCACCCGCATCGCGAATCGCATCCCGGCTGGAGGCGGTATCGCAGCGCACCGGGTCAGTGGATCTGACCGGAGCGCTGCAGTAGCGAGAGTGTAGCGAGCGCTCCGGGGAGGAGCGGGGACCCGGAGCGCTCGGCGTAACAGTACCCCCCCCCTTGGGTCTCCCCCTCTTCTTAGAGCCTGAGAACCTGAGGAGCAGACTTTTGTCTAGGATATTGTCCTCAGGTTCCCAGGATCTCTCTTCAGGACCACAACCCTCCCAATCGACCAAAAAAAAAGTTTTCCCTCTGACCTTCTTGGAGGCCAGTATCTCCTTTACGGAGAAGATGTCCGAGGAGCCGGAAACAGGAGTGGGAGAAACAAGTTTGGGAGAGAAACGGTTGATGATGAGTGGTTTAAGAAGAGAAACGTGAAAGGCATTAGGAATACGAAGAGAAGGAGGAAGAAGAAGTTTGTAAGAGACAGGATTAATCTGGCACAAAATTTTGAAAGGACCAAGATAGCGTGGTCCCAATTTGTAGCTAGGGACACGGAAGCGGACATATTTAGCGGAGAGCCATACCTTGTCTCCAGGAGAAAAAATGGGGGGAGCTCTTCTTTTCTTATCAGCAAACTTCTTCATGCGTGATGAAGCCTGTAAGAGAGAATTTTGGGTCTCTTTCCATATGGTGGAAAGATCACGAGATATTTCATCCACAGCGGGCAAACCAGAGGGCAAGGGAGTAGGGAGGGGGGGAAGAGGGTGACGGCCGTACACCACGAAAAATGGGGATTTGGAGGAAGATTCAGAGACTCTGAAGTTATACGAGAATTCGGCCCATGGTAGAAGATCTGCCCAGTCATCCTGGCGGGAGGAAACAAAATGCCGTAAATAATCACCCAGGACCTGGTTAATTCTTTCTACTTGCCCATTGGATTGAGGATGATAGGCAGAAGAAAAGTTTAATTTGATCTTGAGTTGTTTACAGAGAGCCCTCCAGAATTTTGACACGAATTGGACGCCTCTGTCCGAGACGATCTGCGTGGGCAACCCGTGAAGACGAAAAATGTGTACAAAAAATTGTTTTGCCAACTGAGGCGCTGAAGGAAGACCAGGAAGAGGGATGAAATGTGCCATCTTGGAGAATTGATCAACGACCACCCAAACAACAGTGTTGCCACGGGATGGGGGTAAGTCTGTAATAAAGTCCATACCAATCAAAGACCAAGGCTGTTCGGGGACAGGCAGAGGATGAAGAAGACCAGCGGGCTTCTGGCGAGGAGTCTTATCCCGGGCACAGACAGTGCAGGCTCGCACAAAATCCACAACATCCGTCTCCAGAGTCGGCCACCAATAGAAACGAGAGATGAGTTGCACGGACTTCTTGATGCCCGCATGACCTGCGAGATGGGAGGAGTGACCCCATTTGAGGATTCCGAGGCGTTGGCGTGGAGAGACGAAGGTCTTCCCTGGAGGAGTTTGCCTGATGGAGGCTGGAGAAGTGGAGATCAGGCAGTCAGGAGGAATGATGTGTTGCGGAGAGAGCTCTACTTCCGAGGCATCCGAGGAACGAGAGAGAGCATCGGCCCTAATGTTCTTATCGGCAGGCCGAAAGTGAATTTCAAAATTAAATCGGGCAAAGAACAGAGACCACCTGGCCTGGCGAGGATTCAGCCGTTGGGCAGACTGGAGATAGGAGAGGTTCTTGTGATCGGTGTAAATAATAACTGGAAATCTTGATCCCTCCAGCAGATGCCTCCATTCCTCAAGTGCTAATTTAATGGCTAGTAGCTCTCGATCCCCGATGGAGTAGTTCCTCTCCGCCGGAGATAAGGTCCTAGAAAAAAAACCACAAGTAACAGCATGCCCGGAAGAATTTTTTTGTAGAAGGACCGCTCCAGCTCCTACTGAGGAGGCATCAACCTCCAATAGGAAGGGTTTAGATGGGTCAGGTCTGGAGAGCACGGGAGCCGAAGAAAAGGCAGACTTGAGCTGTTTAAAGGCGTCTTCCGCTTGAGGAAGCCACGATAGGAGCCACAATGGTAGAAAAATGTGGAATAAATTGTCTGTAATAATTGGCGAACCCCAAAAAACGTTGGATAGCACGGAGTCCGGAGGGGCGTGGCCAATCTAAGACGGCAGAGAGTTTGTCTGGATCCATTTGTAGTCCCTGGCCAGAGACCAAGTATCCTAGGAAAGGAAGAGATTGACATTCAAACAGACATTTCTCCATTTTGGCATAAAGTTGATTGTCACGAAGTCTCTGAAGAACCATGCGGACATGCTGGCGGTGTTCTTCTAGGTTGGCAGAAAAAATCAGGATATCGTCCAGATACACAACAACACAGGAATATAAGAGATCACGAAAAATTTCATTAACAAAGTCTTGGAAGACGGCAGGGGCGTTGCACAGGCCAAAGGGCATGACCAGATACTCAAAGTGTCCATCTCTAGTGTTAAATGCCGTTTTCCATTCATCCCCCTCTCTGATGCGGATGAGATTATAAGCACCTCTTAAGTCCAGTTTGGTAAAGATGTGGGCACCTTGGAGGCGATCAAAGAGTTCAGAGATGAGAGGTAGGGGGTAGCGGTTCTTTACCGTGATTTTATTAAGACCGCGGTAGTCAATGCAAGGAAGTAGGGAGCCATCTTTTTTGGACACAAAGAAAAATCCGGCTCCGGCAGGAGAGGAGGATTTGCGGATAAAGCCCTTTTTTAAATTTTCCTGGATGTACTCAGACATAGCAAGAGTCTCTGGGGCAGAGAGAGGATAAATTCTGCCCCGGGGTGGAGTAGTGCCCGGGAGGAGGTCAATAGGACAGTCATAAGGCCTGTGAGGAGGTAGAGTCTCAGCTTGTTTTTTGCAAAAAACATCCGCAAAGTCCATATATGCCTTAGGGAGACCGGTTACAGGGGGAACCACAGGGTCACGGCAAGGAGAACTGGGAACCGGTTTAAGGCAGTCCTTGAAACAAGAGGAACCCCAACTCTTGATCTCCCCAGTGGACCAATCCAGGGTTGGGGAATGGTGTTGAAGCCAGGGTAGTCCGAGGAGAATTTCGGAAGTGCAATTGGGGAGGACCAAAAACTCAATTTTCTCGTGATGAGGTCCGATGCACATTAGGAGGGGCTCCGTGCGGAAACGTATGGTACAGTCCAATCTTTCATTGTTAACACAATTGATGTAGAGGGGTCTGACGAGACTGGTCACCGGGATGTTGAACCTGTTGATGAGAGAGGCCAAAATAAAATTTCCTGCAGATCCGGAATCCAAGAAGGCCATAGTAGAGAAGGAGAAGGTAGAGGCAGATATCCGCACAGGCACAGTAAGACGTGGAGAAGCAGAGTTGACATCAAGGACTGTCTCACCTTTGTGCGGAGTCAGCGTACGTCTTTCCAGGCGGGGAGGACGGATAGGACAATCCTTCAGGAAGTGTTCGGTACCGGCACAGTACAGGCAGAGATTCTCCATGCGGCGTCGTGTCCTCTCTTGAGGTGTCAGGCGAGACCGGTCGACCTGCATAGCCTCCACGGCGGGAGGCACAGGAACGGATTGCAGGGGACCAGAGGAGAGAGGAGCCGGGGAGAAAAAACGCCTCGTGCGAACAAAGTCCATATCCTGGCGGAGCTCCTGACGCCTTTCGGAAAAACGCATGTCAATGCGAGTGGCTAGATGAATGAGTTCATGTAGGTTAGCAGGGATTTCTCGTGCGGCCAGAACATCTTTAATGTTGCTGGATAGGCCTTTTTTAAAGGTCGCGCAGAGGGCCTCATTATTCCAGGATAGTTCAGAAGCAAGAGTACGGAATTGTACGGCGTACTCGCCAACGGAAGAATTACCCTGGACCAGGTTCAACAGGGCAGTCTCAGCAGAAGAGGCTCGGGCAGGTTCCTCAAAGACACTTCGAATTTCCGAGAAGAAGGAGTGTACAGAGGCAGTGACGGGGTCATTGCGGTCCCAGAGCGGTGTGGCCCATGACAGAGCTTTTCCAGACAGAAGGCTGACTACGAAAGCCACCTTAGACCTTTCAGTAGGAAACTGGTCCGACATCATCTCCAAGTGCAGGGAACATTGAGAAAGAAAGCCACGGCAAAATTTAGAGTCCCCATCAAATTTATCCGGCAAGGATAGTCGTAGGCCTGAAGCGGCCACTCGCTGCGGAGGAGGTGCAGGAGCTGGCGGAGGAGATGATTGCTGAAGCTGTGGTAGTAGCTGCTGTAGCATCACGGTCAGTTGAGACAGCTGGTGGCCTTGTTGCGCTATCTGTTGTGACTGCTGGGCGACCACCGTGGTGAGGTCGGCGACAACTGGCAGAGGGACTTCAGCGGGATCCATGGCCGGATCTACTGTCACGATGCCGGCTGGCAGGAGGTGGATCCTCTGTGCCAGAGAGGGATTGGCGTGGACCGTGCTAGTGGACCGGTTCTAAGTCACTACTGGTTTTCACCAGAGCCCGCCGCAAAGCGGGATGGTCTTGCTGCGGCGGTAGTGACCAGGTCGTATCCACTAGCAACGGCTCAACCTCTCTGACTGCTGAAGATAGGCGCGGTACAAGGGAGTAGACAGAAGCAAGGTCGGACGTAGCAGAAGGTCGGGGCAGGCAGCAAGGATCGTAGTCAGGGGCAACGGCAGGAGGTCTGGAACACAGGCTAGGAACACACAAGGAAACGCTTTCACTGGCACAATGGCAACAAGATCCGGCGAGGGAGTGCAGGGGAAGTGAGGTATACATAGGGAGTGTACAGGTGAACAAACTAATTAGAACCACTTGCGCCAATCAGCGGCGCAGTGGCCCTTTAAATCGCAGAGACCCGGCGCGCGCGCGCCCTAGGGAGCGGGGCCGCGCGCGCCGGGACAGGACCGACGGAGAGCGAGTCAGGTACGGGAGCCGGGGTGCGCATCGCGAGCGGGCGCCACCCGCATCGCGAATCGCATCCCGGCTGGAGGCGGTATCGCAGCGCACCGGGTCAGTGGATCTGACCGGAGCGCTGCAGTAGCGAGAGTGTAGCGAGCGCTCCGGGGAGGAGCGGGGACCCGGAGCGCTCGGCGTAACAACATGTGAGGACATGGGGCAAGGAATCCTGCCTGGGAAGGCGGAAACAAGGGTCGGCGGGATGGCCCTGAATCACATGCAGCATGCAGCCTATCAGCAGCCAGCCACCCCATGTCACAGCCCTATATAATCAGCCGCCATCTTGCGGCCAGTCAATTCAGCCATTTATTGCAGAGAGAGAGAGGGACAGAAAGCGCTGTGTGTTGCACAGAAAAGCATTTTTCCAGCAGCGATTCACCTCCCTGTCACATCAGTGTTCTGTTGCACAGAGGAAAAGACAGCAGTGTGTGTTGCACAGAAAAGCATTTTTCCAGCAGTGATTCATCTCCCAGTCACATCAGCATTCTATTTCAGAGACGGACAGAGAGAAGTGTGTTGCACAGAAAAACTTTTTTACAGCAGTGTTTCACCTCAAGCCCAAATCCAGCCTAGAAGCACTGATAGGGAAGAGAGTGAGATTGAGAGAGAAAGTGCAATTTTGGGTGTAGTACACAGCGACTGTGTGCTGCAACACTGGTGTGTACAACTGAAAAGCTAATAGTAGCCAGCCAGTTAGGGTGAGCAGAGCGCTAAAAGCATATTAATGTTACGCCGAGCGCTCCGGGTCCCCGCTCCTCCCCGGAGCGCTCGCAGCATCCTCGCTACTGCAGCGCCCCTGTCAGATCTACTGACCGGGTGCGCTGCGATACCGCCCCCAGCCGGGATGCGATTCGCGATGCGGGTGGCGCCCGCTCGCGATGCGCACCCCGGCTCCCGTACCTGACTCGCTCTCCGTCGGTCCTGTCCCGGCGCGCGCGGCCCCGCTCCCTAGGGCGCGCGCGCGCCGGGTCTCTGCGATTTAAAGGGCCACTGCGCCACTGATTGGCGCAGTTGGTCTAATTAGTGTGTTCACCTGTGCACTCCCTATGTATACCTCACTTCCCCTGCACTCCCTCGCCGGATCTTGTTGCCATTGTGCCAGTGAAAGCGTTTCCTTGTGTGTTCCTAGCCTGTGTTCCAGACCTCCTGCCGTTGCCCCTGACTACGATCCTTGCTGCCTGCCCCGACCTTCTGTTACGTCCGACCTTGCTCTTGTCTACTCCCTTTTACCGCGCCTATCTTCAGCAGTCAGAGAGGTTGAGCCGTTGCTAGTGGATACGACCTGGTTACTACCGCCGCTGCAAGACCATCCCGCTTTGCGGCGGGCTCTGGTGAATACCAGTAGTAACTTAGAACCGGTCCACTAGCACGGTCCACGCCAATCCCTCTCTGGCACAGAGGATCCACCTCCTGCCAGCCGAATCGTGACAGTAGATCCGGCCATGGATCCCGCTGAAGTTCCACTGCCAGTTGTCGCCGACCTCACCACGGTGGTCGCCCAGCAGTCGCAACAGATAGCGCAACAAGGCCACCAGCTGTCTCAACTGACCGTGATGCTACAGCAGCTACTACCACAGCTTCAGCAATCATCTCCTCCGCCAGCTCCTGCACCTCCTCCGCAGCGAGTGGCCGCTTCCGGCCTACGACTATCCTTGCCGAATAAATTTGATGGGGACTCTAAGTTTTGCCGTGGCTTTCTTTCGCAATGTTCCCTGCACTTGGAGATGATGTCGGACCAGTTTCCTACTGAAAGGTCTAAGGTGGCTTTCGTAGTCAGCCTTCTGTCTGGGAAAGCTCTGTCATGGACCACACCGCTCTGGGACCGCAACAACCCCGTCACTGCCTCTGTACACTCCTTCTTCTCGGAAATTCGAAGTGTCTTTGAGGAACCTGCCCGAGCCTCTTCTGCTGAGACTGCCCTGCTGAACCTGGTCCAGGGTAATTCTTCCGTTGGCGAGTACGCCATCCAATTCCGTACTCTTGCTTCCGAATTATCCTGGAATAATGAGGCCCTCTGCGCGACCTTTAAAAAAGGCCTATCCAGCAACATTAAAGATGTTCTGGCCGCACGAGAAATTCCTGCTAACCTGCATGAACTCATTCATCTAGCCACTCGCATTGACATGCGTTTTTCCGAAAGGCGTCAGGAGCTCCGCCAGGATATGGACTTTGTTCGCACGAGGTGTTTTTTCTCCCCGGCTCCTCTCTCCTCTGGTCCTCTGCAATCCGTTCCTGTGCCTCCCGCCGTGGAGGCTATGCAAGTTGACCGGTCTCGCTTGACACCTCAAGAGAGGACACGACGCCGCATGGAGAATCTTTGCCAGTACTGTGCCGGTACCAAACACTTCCTGAAGGATTGTCCTATCCGTCCTCCCCGCCTGGAAAGACGTACGCTGACTCCGCACAAAGGTGAGACAGTTCTTGATGTCAACTCTGCTTCTCCACGCCTTACTGTGCCTGTGCGGATATCTGCCTCTACCTTCTCCTTCTCTACTATGGCCTTCTTGGATTCCGGATCTGCAGGAAATTTTATTTTGGCCTCTCTCATCAACAGGTTCAACATCCCGGTGACCAGTCTCGCCAGACCCCTCTACATCAATTGTGTTAACAATGAAAGATTGGACTGTACCGTGCGTTACCGCACGGAGCCCCTCCTAATGTGCATCGGACCCCATCACGAAAAAATTGAGTTTTTGGTCCTCTCCAATTGCACTTCCGAAATTCTCCTTGGACTACCGTGGCTTCAACGCCATTCCCCAACCCTTGATTGGTCCACAGGAGAGATCAAGAGCTGGGGTACTTCTTGTTTCAAGGACTGCCTTAAACCGGTTCCCAGTACTCCCTGCCGTGACCCTGTGGGTCCCCCTGTAACCGGTCTCCCTAAGGTTTATATGGACTATGCTGACGTATTTTGCAAAAAACAAGCTGAGACTTTACCTCCTCACAGGCCTTATGACTGTCCTATTGACCTCCTCCCGGGCACTACTCCACCCCGGGGCAGAATTTATCCTCTGTCCGCCCCAGAGACTCTTGCTATGTCTGAATACATCCAGGAAAATTTAAAAAAGGGGTTTATCCGCAAATCCTCCTCTCCTGCCGGAGCTGGATTTTTCTTTGTGTCCAAAAAAGATGGCTCCCTACGTCCTTGCATTGATTACCGCGGACTTAATAAAATCACGGTAAAGAACCGCTACCCCCTACCTCTTATCTCAGAACTCTTTGATCGCCTTCAAGGTGCCCACATCTTTACCAAACTGGACTTAAGAGGTGCTTATAATCTAATCCGCATCAGGGAGGGGGACGAATGGAAAACTGCATTTAACACCAGAGATGGACACTGTTACGCCTAGCGCTCCGGGTCCCCGCTCCTCCCCGGAGCGCTCACGGCGTCTCTCTCCCCGCAGCGCCCCGGTCGGTCCCGCTGACCGGGAGCGCTGCACTGTCATGGCCGTCGGGGATGCGATTCGCACAGCGGGACGCGCCCGCTCGCGAATCGCATCCCAGGTCACTTACCCGTCCCGGTCCCCTGCTGTCATGTGCTGGCGCGCGCGGCTCCGCTCTCTAGGGCGCGCGCGCCAGCTCTCTGAGACTTAAAGGGCCAGTGCACCAATGATTGGTGCCTGGCCCAATTAGCTTAATTGGCTCCCACCTGCTCCCAGACTATATCTGATCACTGCCCCTGCACTCCCCTGCCGGATCTTGTTGCCTTGTGCCAGTGAAAGCGTTTAGTGTGTCCAAAGCCTGTGTTACCTGAACTTCTGCTATCCATCCTGACTACGAACCTTGCCGCCTGCCCCCGACCTTCTGCTACGTCTGACCTTGCCTCTGCCTAGTCCCTCTGTCCCACGCCTTCTCAGCAGTCAGCGAGGTTGAGCCGTTGCTAGTGGATACGACCTGGTTGCTACTGCCGCAGCAGGACCATCCCGCTTTGCGGCGGGCTCTGGTGTAAACCAGTAGCCTCTTAGAACCGGTCCACTAGCACGGTCCACGCCAATCCCTCGCTGACACAGCGGATCCACAACCCTTAAGCCGAATCGTGACAGACACTTTGAGTATCTAGTCATGCCCTTTGGCCTGTGCAACGCCCCTGCCGTCTTCCAAGACTTTGTTAATGAAATTTTTCGTGATCTCTTATATTCCTGTGTTGTTGTGTATCTGGACGATATTCTGATTTTTTCTGCCAACCTAGAAGAACATCGCCAGCATGTCCGCATGGTTCTTCAGAGACTTCGAGACAATCAACTTTATGCCAAAATGGAGAAATGTCTGTTTGAATGTCAATCTCTTCCTTTCCTAGGATACTTGGTCTCTGGCCAGGGACTACAAATGGACCCAGATAAACTCTCTGCCGTCTTAGATTGGCCACGCCCCTCCGGACTCCGTGCTATCCAACGTTTTTTGGGGTTCGCCAATTATTACAGACAATTTATTCCACATTTTTCCACTATTGTGGCTCCTATCGTGGCTTTAACCAAGAAGAATGCCAATCCTAAGTCCTGGTCTCCCCAAGCGGAAGACGCATTTAAACGGCTCAAGTCTGCCTTTTCTTCTGCTCCCGTGCTCTCCAGACCTGACCCATCTAAACCCTTCCTATTGGAGGTTGATGCCTCCTCAGTGGGAGCTGGAGCGGTCCTTCTACAAAAAAATTCTTCCGGGCATGCTGTTACTTGTGGTTTTTTTTCTAGGACCTTCTCTCCGGCGGAGAGGAACTACTCCATCGGGGATCGAGAACTACTGGCCATTAATTTGGCACTTGAGGAATGGAGGCATCTGCTGGAGGGATCAAAATTTCCAGTTATCATTTACACCGATCACAAGAATCTCTCCTATCTCCAGTCTGCCCAACGGCTGAATCCTCGCCAGGCCAGGTGGTCGTTGTTCTTTGCCCGTTTTAACTTTGAAATTCATTTTCGCCCTGCCGACAAGAACATTAGGGCCGATGCTCTCTCTCGTTCCTCGGATGCCTCGGAAGTAGAGGTCTCTCCGCAACACATCATTCCTCCTGACTGTCTGATCTCCACTTCTCCAGTCTCCATCAGGCAAACTCCTCCAGGGAAGACCTTCGTTTCTCCACGCCAACGTCTCGGGATTCTCAAATGGGGTCACTCCTCCCACCTCGCAGGCCATGCGGGCATCAAAAAGTCCTTGCAACTCATCTCTCCTTTCTATTGGTGGCCGACTCTGGAGACGGATGTTGTTGATTTTGTGCGGGCCTGTACTGTCTGTGCCCGGGATAAGACTCCTCGCCAGAAGCCTGCTGGTCTCCTTCATCCTCTGCCTGTCCCCGAACAGCCTTGGTCTCTGATTGGTATGGACTTTATTACAGACTTACCCCCATCCCGTGGCAACACTGTTGTTTGGGTGGTCGTTGATCGATTTTCCAAGATGGCACATTTTATTCCTCTTCCTGGTCTTCCTTCAGCGCCTCAGTTGGCAAAACAATTTTTTGTACACATTTTTCGTCTTCACGGTTTGCCCACGCAGATCGTCTCGGATAGAGGCGTCCAATTCGTGTCAAAATTCTGGAGGGCTTTCTGTAAACAACTCAAGATTAAATTAAACTTCTCTTCTGCTTATCATCCTCAATCCAATGGGCAAGTAGAAAGAATTAACCAGGTCCTGTGTGACTATTTACGGCATTTTGTTTCCTCCCGCCAGGATGACTGGGCAGATCTTCTACCATGGGCCGAATTCTCGTACAACTTCAGAGTCTCTGAATCTTCTGCTAAATCCCCATTTTTCGTGGTGTACGGCCGTCACCCTCTTCACCCCCTCCCTACTCCCTTGCCCTCTGGTTTGCCCGCTGTGGATGAAGTGACTCGTGATCTTTCCACCATATGGAAAGAGACCCAAAATTCTCTTTTACAGGCTTCATCTCGCATGAAAAAGTTTGCTGATAAGAAAAGAAGAGCTTCCCCCATTTTTGCTCCCGGAGACAAGGTATGGCTCTCCGCTAAATATGTCCGCTTCCGTGTCCCCAGTTACAAACTGGGACCACGCTATCTGGGTCCTTTCAAAATCTTGTGCCAAATTAATTCTGTCTCTTACAAACTTCTTCTTCCTCCTTCTCTTCGTATTCCCAATGCCTTTCATGTCTCTCTCCTTAAACCACTCATCATCAACCGTTTCTCTCCCAAACTTGTTTCTCCCACTCCTGTTTCCGGTTCTTCTGACATCTTCTCCGTGAAGGAGATACTGGCCTCCAAGACGGTCAGAGGGAAAAAAAATGTTTTGGTTGATTGGAAGGGCTGTGGTCCTGAAGAGAGATCCTGGGAACCTGAGGACAACATCCTAGACAAAAGTCTGGTCCTCAGGCTCCAAGAAGAGGGGGAGACCCAAGGGGGGGGTACTGTTACGCTGAACGCTCCGGGTCCCCGCTCCTCCCCGGAGCGCTCGCAGCATCCTCGCTACTGCAGCCCCCAGCCGGTATGCGATTCGCGATGCGGGTGGCGCCCGCTCGCGATGCGCACCCCGGCTCCCGTACCTGACTCGCTCTCCGTCGGTCCTGTCCCGGCGCGCGCGGCCCCGCTCCCTAGGGCGCGCGCGTGCTGGGTCTCTGCGATTTAAAGGGCCACTGCGCCACTGATTGGCGCAGTTGGTCTAATTAGTGTGTTCACCTGTGCACTCCCTATGTATACCTCACTTCCCCTGCACTCCCTCGCCGGATCTTGTTGCCATTGTGCCAGTGAAAGCGTTTCCTTGTGTGTTCCTAGCCTGTGTTCCAGACCTCCTGCCGTTGCCCCTGACTACGATCCTTGCTGCCTGCCCCGACCTTCTGCTACGTCCGACCTTGCTCTTGTCTACTCCCTTGTACCGCGCCTATCTTCAGCAGTCAGAGAGGTTGAGCCGTTGCTAGTGGATACGACCTGGTTACTACCGCCACTGCAAGACCATCCCGCTTTGCGGCGGGCTCTGGTGAATACCAGTAGTAACTTAGAACCGGTCCACTAGCACGGTCCACGCCAATCCCTCTCTGGCACAGAGGATCCACCTCCTGCCAGCCGAATCGTGACAATTATCCTCTATTTAGTGTAACCTGTGTGTACATCTAAGTGGTGTACCATTTTGTTACTGTTAAAGTCTTAAGGGCCTAGATACTGTGAAAGGCCAGCCAAAAGTTCACACCTGCTGGTGTTGTAGACAAATACTGTTTTTAGCGTACTGGAGTGCATTTTCCTCCCCTCATAAGTACATACCACATACGTGCATCTAAGAGGTGTACCATTTTGTTCCTGTAAAATTCTTAAGGGCCTAGATACTGTGAAAGGCCAGCCAAAAGTAAACACCTCCTGGTGTTGTAGACAAATACTGTTTTAAGGGTACTGGAGTGCATTGTCCTCCCTTCTGACATCTCTGTCCATTTCTGGCACCAGTTGATAAAAAAAAAAAAAGTTTTTCACCGGAGTACCCCTTTAGGTGTAGTGGAGCGTATTGTACTCACCTCATATACGCTCTGAGTATGTCAGGCAGAGAAATGCCAGGACGTGCACAGAGGAGTGGCAGAGACCTAAATTCATCAGGCAGAGGTCGCAGCAGACTAGGGTAGAGTTGCAGCAGGAGTCGCAGCGAGAGGCCTGAGCTCCCGGTATCAGTGTTGTGTCTCGACCAGCAACCCATCTGCCATCACCAATGGGTTAACGCGGTCATTCACTTCATCACAAGTGACATCTGACACCCCCAGTCAACAGTCGGTGGGTTCCTCAGACACAACCCTCAGTCCACCCATTGCCTCTGTACTATGCTGTTCCCTCCCCCACAGAAATATCTTATGCTTTGGGTTCAGCTCCACAATTTAGTGAGGATGATATACTAGAGGACAGTCAGCAGCTACTGCCCAGCCAAGAAATGGAGGAGACATCTGCCGCTTCCTCCACTAGGCAGGCAAGTAGTGATGAAGAGAGTGGTGTGGGAGGTGGTGTTGCAAGCATTCATGCTCCTGAAGCAGACACTGTTGAGGAACCTGAGGAGGACATCAGTGACGTGCAGACACAACTCGATGAAGAAGCCAATCGCACTTGAGAGCTGGGTGCAGAAGGGGCTTCATCATCATCAGGAGAAGAGGGTTGCAGATTGCCCGTGAGGCAGCAGCTGAGCCAGCAAGGTGGTAGCATGGTTGGCAGTCAGCATGACGGCAGAAGTGGAAAGTCTAGAGCCAAATGTGCCCGGGGTAGACCACCTGCTTAGCGGCAGCCGACATTCCCGGGAGGTAGTGGAACAGAGGTTCCTGGAGTAGACGGCAGTAGCAGTCAATTAGTGCGGACTGTTGGTGGGAAAATCAGCTACTCGGCGGTGTGACAGTTTTTCATCAGGCATCCTGAGGAGGGTAACCTGGCCACATGCAAGATGTGTCGGCAATAGAGAAAGAGTGGCAAGCGTCCCAATGTTGGCCCTATGCATCACCATAAAGCTGCCTGGGAGAACCGTGGCTCTGATGTGGTGGCCCAGCCTGCTGCATCACCCAGTGGCGCGCCGCTCCATGTTTCCGCCAGCCAAAGCTCCACCACCTCAGCTGAAGGGAACTGTGTGTCATACCCTTCTTCTGTCGCTCCAGATGCTCCTGCTCCTCCTACTTCAAGCTAGTCATTCCGCCAGCAATCCATCTGCGAAGCCATGTTCAAGAGACAACAGTATGCGCCCACTCATCCAATGGCGCAGAAGCTGAATGTGCTCCTGTCCAAGTTGCTGGTGCTGCAGTCCCTCCCTTTACAAGTGGTGGACTCTGCACCTTTCAGAGAACTGATGGCTTGTGCCGAGCCAAGGTGGAGAGTCCCAAGATATCATTTCTTTGCGAAGCCCTGCACAATTTTGTGGAACAAAAGGTGGGCCAGTCCTTGAGCCTGTCGGTGTGTACCAAACTGCATGTCAGCGCCGACATGTGGAGCTGTAACTAGAGTCAGGGACAATACATGTTCTTTACGGCCCACTGGGTGAATGTGGTTCCAGCAACTTGGACAGGTCACGCCGCTTCAGCCTTCAAGGTCTCAGGCTGTTGGTCCTGCGACAGTGTGTGACTCTACCTCCTCATCCTCCACTGTGTCCTCAGCCTCCACTGCACGGACAAGTCTCAGTGCCCTTCCAGCATACCATGTGTGCAGAGCACGGCTGTGTCATGTTGTTCTTCACATGGTTTGCCTTAGCGAACGGCGCACACAGGGGAGGAACTACTAAAAGTGATTCATTAAGAAATCAAATCATGGCTTACTCCACAAAAACTGGAAATGGGAACCATGGTGAACGACAACGGGAAGAAAATCTTGTCTGTGCTGCGTCAAGGAAGCCTGAGCCATGCGCCCTACAAGACACATATTTTTTATCTGGTTGTCAAGTGGTTCCTGAAGTGTTCCCCCCATGTGCAATACCCTCCTTGAGCTGCAGCATCAGAATGGCATCCCACAAAATCGTCTGATATGCGACGTTTCCACCCATTGGAATTCCACCCTCCATATGTTGAACCGACTATACGAACAGAGAAAAGCCATCAACGATTTCTTGATGATCCAAGCGGATAGGGGGACTAACCTGTGTAACTTCAATTTCAACCAGTGGCAGCTCATACGTGACACCTGCCGTTTGCTCAAGCCCTTTGAGGAAGCCACATTATTAGTCAGTCACCTGGATTACAGGATGAACAACGTCATTCCACTGCTTCATTTCCTACAACAGATGGTGGAAACGATGGCTGGTCAGGCACTGGAGATGTGGCACCTATATCTCATGGCCACATGAGCTCTGTGGGGGCTGAACTGGAGGAGGGGGAGGGGGACAGGCAAGGTTTTGCAAAATGGGTGTTTTTTATAGTCATCTGACAGGAGAGGAGGAGCAGGAGCAGCCTGTGGAGCTAAAGGGTGATGAGGAAGACGAGACAGAGGCCTCAGACACACCATGGCAGTATGCAGTGGAGATGGAGGCAGGGAGTGCCTGAGAGTCACTTGCACAAATGGCACGATGCATGCTCACTTGCTTGCGTAGTGACCGCCGAATTGTCACCATTTGGCAGCAAGATGACTTCTGGCTCTCCCCCTTGTTGGACCCTCGCTACCAGAACAAAAAGGGGGCCTTTTTTACACCCACTGAGAGGGAGGACAAACTGACCCACTATAGAGACATCCTACGTAGTCACTTGGCCAATGCCTATCTGCGTCATCGTCCATCCTCTCACAGGTCTGACTCGGGGGGCCCTCTTCACTTCACAAATATGGGGGGGGGTCTTCTGCGCTCACGTTCCACTGCCATGCCTGCTGGGGAGGGGTGGGGTGACAGGAGAAGTACCAGCTCCATCAGCAGCAGCCTGAGTCTATAGTCGCTGATGAGTAGCTTTCTTCACCCGAATAGTGAAGCAACTCATCAACAGCAGGTAGAGCTGGAACAGGACCTGAACCATCAGGTGGTGGCATACCTTGACCTGACCCTGCCAACACACTTTGATGATCCGCTGGACTTCTGGGCAGCCAAACTTGATTTGTGGCCGCAACTAGCAGAGTTTGCCCTGGAAAAGCTGTCCTGTCCGGCCAGTAGTGTGCCATCAGAGCGGGTGTTTAGTGCGGCCGGTTCCATAGTAACCCCAAGGAGAGCAAAGATGTGGAGAGACTGACCTTTGTCAAAATGAATCAGGCTTGGATCAGCCAGGATTTCCACCCACCAATGCCTGATGCATCAGAGTAGATTGACCATGGTGCCACACCAACACTTCACAAATATGAATACAGCTAAAAACATTTAAGGTGCTGCTCCCTAGTTACAGAAATTCCTCCGCATTAGACCACAAAGAAGTATTGAGGATATGCATTAGTTAAAACATAACTTTTCCTAGAATAAAATATATGGACCCAATATTTTTTGAAATCTAACAAAAGAAAAGGTGTGCAAAAAACACCATGTGCCACCTACACCATTAATGTGATACAAAGACCTCTAAAAGGTGGAAGGGAACAACGTATGGTCCATTGTAACCTGATGGGGTAAAAACTTCCCCTGTAAGGCCCTACTCTCGCACTATTAATTCCCTTCTTGGCAAGTGTTACTCGCCCTAAAAAGGGCAGCCCCACACAGGAACTTTTCCCTAATTCCACCAAAAAACGCTGTCATTTCCCAGGGTTTTTAGGGTATGTTCACACTGAGTAAATCAACAGTAATTCTCGCCGAAAAATTTACGGGCGGAATTTTTTTTTTTTTTATTTCCGCGCAAAATTTGTGCGCAATTTGTGCGGAATTGCGCGCAGAAATGGGGGAGAAAGAAGTGAAGGGTTTGAATTCCATGTAAATTGCGCACGAATTCCGCGCGAAAGCGATGGGCGGAATTTTTCTTTTACTATTGAGTTCTATTGATTTCTGCTAGCGGATTCCGCTTGAAGAATGATCATGCTCATTCTTCAAGCGGAACGAAATTCAGCGTCGGAATTCCGCTAGCAGAATTTCCGCAGTGTGAACAGGACAGAGGAAATAACATTGAAATCAATGGGCAGAGGAGATGTGCATTAATTTGGAGCGGAGAATTCAAGAGGAATTACTCGAACGGGGCCATAGGTGGAAATAGGGAGAGGTTCCTATGTGGGGCCGCCCTTTTTAGGGCGAGTAATACTAGCCAAGAAAGGAATTAATAGTGCGAGAGTAGGGACTTACAGGGGAAGTTATTACCCCCACCTGTTACAATGGACCATACGTTGTTCCCTTCCATCTTTTAGAGGTCTTTGCATCACATCAATACTTGGTGGTGTAGGTGGCACATGGCGTTTTTTGCACACCTTTCCTTTTGTTACATTTCAAAAAATATTTGGGTCCAAATATTTTATCCTAAGAATAATATAAAAAGCTTTACGTAATGCATATTCTCAATACTTACTTGTACACACCAACACTTTGACAAAAGAGACCATTTTCTTCTGTCTACCTGCCTCAGCTACTATTCTGATCCTGCAACCCGCCTGATGCCACACATCTGAGTCCAAGTGCTCCTTCTTTCACCCACATTCGTCACCTGGTACTGGTATTGCCATCCACCGCCCCACTCTGTCACTGGGTCATCTTCAGGACACCTAATGCTGCTGTAGTCACCTCATATGCTGTGTCATTCTGCCACCATATGTATTCCTCATGCTGATGCCACCTCCATGCTGAGTTATTCTGCAACCATATGTTCTCCTCATGCTGATGCCACCTCCAGGCTGTGTCATTCAGCCACCATATGTTCTCCTCTTGCTGATGCCACTTCCAGGCTGTGTCATTCAGCCAATATATGGTCTCCTCATGCTTCCGCCACCTCCAGGCTGTGTCAATCTGCCACCATATGGTCTCCTTGTGCTGTTGGCACATTAAGTTAAACTTTTTAAATGTTAATCTATTTAAAATCTTCAATTTAAATTTATAAAATATCTTTAATCTTTTCAATTGTGAGGCTCTATGGTCTTGTCGGGCTGCTGCCACCTCTAGGCTATGAGAGGCAGGGGCTGGGACATGTGGTAGCTGGCTTTGCGGCTGACCACCAGCTGGATTTTAAAATACAAGTGTGAGCTTTTTCACTGCAGCAACTTATACACTGCAGCAATTATACACTACTGGAGATGGAATTACCGTGGCTGCTGGAACCAGACTTACCCTCCAATGGGTGCTCAATAGAGATGAGCGAATCAAATCGGATGAATAGAATTTTTAAAAAATTCACTCCTCTCTAGTCATACATTACCTCTGGAATTAACACAAGAATCCAATGAAACATTCGCAGTTTCACAGTTGAGGGGGGGAGGGGGCACTGAGAGGCAGGGGCTGGAGCAGGTAGTAACCTGCCAGCTCGATGTTCACCAGAATAGGTCCTCAAAAAAGGATTTTCAATTTTTTTAAATTAAATTAGATAAAAATGAAATTAAGAAATCGCTTTAATAACTTTAATTGTGATGCCATATGGTCTCCCGACCCTACCGTCACATCCAGATGCTCTGCGTCAGTGATTCTAATAGCAATGCCTGTAATCTGCATGTCATACTGAATAACATTATTATTTCACTGACCCAGCACACTTCCTATTCGTGTTACGGCAAGGCAAAGTTGTTACGCCGAGCGCTCCGGGTCCCTGCTCCTCCCCGAAGCGCTCGCGGCGTCTCTCTCTCTGCAGTGCCCCGGTCAGACCCGCTGACCGGGAGCACTGCACTGACACTGCCGGTGGGGATGCGATTCCCATAGCGGGACGCACCCGCTTGCGAATCGCATCCCAAGTCACTCACCTGTCCCGGCCCCCTGCTGTCATGTCCTGGCGCGTGTGGCTCCGCTCCTTAGGGCGCGCGCGCGCCAGCTCTCTAAGATTTAAAGGGCCAGTGCACCAATGATTGGTGCCTGGTCCAATCAGCCTAATTAGCTTCCACCTGCTCCCTGTCCATATTACCTCACTTCCCCTGCACTTCCTGGCCGGATCTTGTTGCCTTGTGCCAGTGAAAGCGTTTAGTGTTGTCCAAAGCCTGTGTTCCAGATCTCCTGCTATCCTCTTTGACTACGAACATTGCCGCATGCCCCGACCTTCTGCTACGTCTGACCTTGCCTCTGCCTAGTCCTTCTGTCCCACGCCTTCTCAGCAGTCAGCGAGGTTGAGCCGTTGTCGGTGGATACGACCTGGTTGCTACCGCTGCAGCAAGACCATGCCGCTTTGCGGCGGGCTCTGGTGAAAACCAGTAGCAACTTAGAACCGGTCCACCGACACGGTCCACGCCAATCCCTCGCTGACACAGAGGATCCACATCCAGCTAGACGAATCCTAACAATAGATCCGGCCATGGATCCCGCTGAGGTGCCGCTGCCAAGTCTCGCTGACCTATCCACGGTGGTCGCCCAGCAATCGCAGCAAATTGCCCAACAAGGACAGCAGCTGTCGCAGTTGACCGTCACGTCACAGCAACTTCTGCCACTGCTACAGCAGCAACCATCTCCTCCGCCAGCTCCTGCACCTCCTCCGCAGCGAGTGGCCGCTCCTAGCCTCCGCTTGTCCCTGCCGGACAAATTTGATGGGGACTCCCGACTCTGCCGTGGCTTCTTGTCTCAATGTTCCCTACATATGGAGATGTTGTCGGACCAATTTCCTACAGAACTGTCTAAGGTGGCGTTCGTAGTATCTGGAAAGGCTTTGTCTTGGGCCACACCGCTCTGGGACCGCAATGATCCTGCCACAGCCACTGTCCAGTCCTTCTTCGCTGAAGTCCGTAGTGTCTTCAAGGAACCAGCTCGAGCTTCTTCTGCCGAGACTGCCCTGCTGAACCTGGTCCAGGGTAATTCTTCAGTAGGCGAGTACGCCATCCAATTTCGTACTCTCGCTTCCGAATTATCTTGGAATAACGAGGCTCTCTGCGCGACCTTTAAAAAAGGCCTATCCAGTAACATCAAGGATGTGCTGCCCGCACGAGAGATTCCTGCCAACCTGCAAGAACTTATCCATTTGGCCACCCGCATTGACATGCGTTTTTCTGAGAGACACCAGTAGCTCCGCCAGGAAAAAGACCTTGATCTCTGGGCACCTCTCTCACAGCATCCTTTGCAATCTACCCCTGTGCCTCCCGCCGAGGAGGCTATGCAAGTGGATCGGTCTCGCCTGACCCATGAAGAGAGGACTGGCCGTATGGATAACAATTTATGTCTGTACTGCTCCAGTACCGAACATTTCTTGATGGATTGCCCTATTCGTCCTCCTCGTCTGGGAAACGCACGCACCCAGCTCATGTGGGTGTGGCGTCTCTTGGTACAAAGTCTGCTTCTCCACGTCTCACTGTGCCCGTGCGGATTTCTCCTTCTGCCAACTCCTCCTTCTCAGCCGTGGCCTGCTTGGACTCTGGTGCTTCTGGAAATTTTATTCTGGACTCTTTGGTGAACAAGTTCTGCATCCCGGTGACCCGTCTCGTCAAGCCGCTTTACATTTCTTTGGTCAACGGAGTGAAGTTGGACTGTACTGTGCGTTACCGCACAGAACCCCTCTTAATGTGCATAGGACCCCATCACGAAAAGATTGAATTGTTCGTCCTTCCCAACTGCACCTCTGAAGTCCTCCTCGGTCTGCCATGGCTCCAGCATCATTCTCCCACCCTTGACTGGACCACCGGGGAGATCAAGAATTGGGGTCCTGCTTGCCGCAAGAAATGCCTCACGTCTGCTCCCAGTCCCGTCAGGCAAGCCTCAGTGCCTTTTCCTACACCTGGTCTCCCCAAGGCCTATCAGGACTATACTTTGCCTCCTCATAGCCCCCGTCCTGGTAACACTCTGCCCCGTGCCAAGCTTCACCCTCTGCCCTCCCTCCCCATTCCCACTCCTTCTGAACTGCCTGCCTTTAATAAGGAAACCCTACAATCGCTCCCAGTGTCCTCGTCCCACGTGAAGCAATTACGGACAAAAAAAGGGGGAGACCTAAGGGGGGGGTTACTGTTACGCCGAGCGCTCCGGGTCCCTGCTCCTCCCCGGAGCGCTCGCGGCTTCTCTCTCTCTGCAGCGCCCCGGTCAGACCGGGAGCGCTGCACTGACACTGCCGGCGGGGATGCGATTCCCATAGCGGGACGCGCCCGCTCGCGAATCGCATCCCAAGTCACTCACCTGTCCCGGCCCCCGGCTGTCATGTCCTGGCGCGCGCGGCTCCGCTCCTTAGGGCGCGCGCGTGCCAGCTCTCTAAGATTTAACCCCTTAACGACGCAGGACGTATATTTACGTCCTGCGCCGGCTCCCGCGATATGAAGCGGGATCGCGCCGCGATCCCGCATCATATCGTGTGGGTCCCGGCGCTAATCAACGGCCGGGACCCGCGGCTAATACCACACATCGCCGATACACGCCTGTGATCAGGATGAAAGATCAGTGTGTGCAGTGTTATAGGTCCCTATGGGACCTATAACACTGCAAAAAAAAAGTAAAAAAAAAGTGTTAATAAAGGTCATTTAACCCCTTCCCTAATAAAAGTTTGAATCACCCCCCTTTTCCCATAAGAAAAATAAAACAGTGTAAAAAAAAATAAAAATAAACATATGTGGTATCGCCGCATGCGTAAATGTCCGATCTATAAAAATATATCATTAATTAAGCCGTACGGTCAATGGCGTACGCGCAAAAAAATTCCAAAGTCCAAAAAAGCGTATTTTGGTAACTTTTTATAACATTAAAAAATGAATAAAAAGTGATAAAAAAAGTCAGATCAAAACAAAAATCATACCAATAAAAACTTCAGATCACGGCGCAAAAAATGAGTCCTCATACCGCCCCATATGGGGAAAAATAAAAAAGTTATAGGGGTCAGAAGATGACATTTTTAAACGTATAAATTTTCCTGCATGTAGTTATGATTTTTTCCAGAAGTGCGACAAAATCAAACCTATATAAGTAGGGTATCATTTTAACCGTATGGACCTACAGAATAATGATAAGGTGTAATTTTTACCGAAATATGCACTGCGTAGAAACGGAAGCCCCCAAAATTTACAAAATGGCGTTTTTTTTTCGATTTTGTCGCACAATGATTTTTTTTTCCGTTTCGCCATGCATTTTTGGGTAAAATGACTAATGTCACTGCAAAGTAGAATTGGCGACGCAAAAAATAAGCCATAATATGGATTTTTAGATGGAAAATTGAAAGGGTTATGATTTTTTAAAGGTAAGGAGGAAAAAACGAAAGTGCAAAAACGGAAAAACCCTGAGTCCTTAAGGGGTTAAAGGGCCAGTGCACCAATGATTGGTGCCTGGCCCAATCAGCCTAATTAGCTTCCACCTGCTCCCTGTCCATATTACCTCACTTCCCCTGCACTTCCTGGCTGGATCTTGTTGCCTTGTGCCAGTGAAAGCGTTTAGTGTTGTCCAAAGCCTGTGTTCCAGATCTCCTGCTATCCTCTTTGACTACGAACCTTGCCGCCTGCCCCGACCTTCTGCTACGTCTGACCTTGCCTCTGCCTAGTCCTTCTGTCCCACGCCTTCTCAGTAGTCAGCGAGGTTGAGCCGTTGCCGGTGGATACGACCTGGTTGCTACCGCCGCAGCAAGACCATCCCGCTTTGCGGCGGGCTCTGGTGAAAACCAGTAGCAACTTAGAACCGGTCCACCGACACGGTCCACGCCAATCCCTCGCTGACACAGAGGATCCACATCCAGCTAGTCGAATCCTAACAAAAGTGTTCTACACCCCTATTGAGGCTCTCTGGAACACAAAAATAGCTGTTTTAAATAACGATTCGCCGCAAATAAATTCGGATCGAACCAAATTTTTTCAGAAAATTCAGTGAATTGGCCGAATTGAATTTTTCAAAAATTCGCTCATCTCTAGTAGTGGTCATGATGTGGTGCAAATATTTGTCGCTTGTATAGTGGTGCTATTGGTGATTCTGGTCTGTGTACAGTGGTTTTATTGAGAAACAGTATGGTAGTATTATCCAGTCACCATACGGTGGTCATGGTGTGGTGCAATTATTTGTCCCTTGTATAGTGGTAGTATTGTTTTTTTTATATAATAACAGTATGATAGTATTAGTCACTGCAGTAGTAATATGTCGTCCCCTGGTGTGGGGTTATTATTTTATGTTTCTAAACCCTAACCCTTGAGAAAATCCTGTGTGCGCCCCTGGGGAGCGATGATGACACTACATACATCATTCCTTTACATTTACAGAATGCTGTGGGGTGGGGGGTGGCAGAAGGGAATACACAATATTCTGCCTTGCCCGGGTGCTTCAACCAACACTACGTGAGTGATGGGGGGGATCCAAAATGAACGTTCCCCTGTGTAGACAAAAATCCTTGCACTGGCCCTGCCAACACTATACTTCTATGTGATGTGAAGTTCTCTTCACAACACAGATTCATATTTGCCACTCAGAGCTGTGATTGGCCAGATGGTGTCGGGCAATTACCGCTCTCAGCGGCAAATACGAATCTGTGATTTGAAGAGAACTTCACATCACAGAAGGATACAGTGCGGGCAGGGGGCCAGAGAAGTGTGGCTGTGCCACCTACTGATATATATATATATATATATATATATATATATATATATATATATACATATAATATCAATACAGTGCCTTGTGAAAGTATTCGGCCCCCTTGAACTTTTCCACCTTTTGCCACATTTCAGGCTTCAAACATAAAGATATAAAACTGTTATTTTTTTGTGAAGTATCAACAACGAGTGGGACACAATCGTGAAGTGGAACGAAATTTATTGGATATTTCAAACTTTGTTAACAAATAAAAAACTGAAAAATTGGGCGTGCAAAATTATTCAGCCCCTTTACTTTCAGTGCAGCAAACGCTCTCCAGAAGTTCAGTGAGGATCTCTGAATGATCCAAAGTTGACCTAAATGACTAATAATGATAAATAGAATCCATCTGTGTGTAATCAAGTCTCTGTATAAATGCACCTGCACTGTGATAGTCTCAGGTCCATTTAAAGTGCAGAGAGCATCATGAGGAACAAGGAACACACCAGGCAGGTCCGAGATACTGTTGTGGAGAAGTTTAAAGCCGGATTTGGATACAAAAAGATTTCCAAAGCTTTAAACATCCCAAGGAGCACTGTGCAAGCGATAATATTGAAATGTAAGTAGTATCAGACCACTGCAAATCTATGAAGACCTGGCTGTCCCTCTAAACTTTCAGCTCATACAAGGAGAAGACTGATCAGAGATGCAGCCAAGAGGCCCATGATCACTCTGGATGAGCTGCAGAGATCTACAGCTGAGGTGGAAGACTCTGTCCATAGGACAACAATGAGTCATAAGCTGCACAAATCTGGCCTTTATGGAAGAGTGGCAAGAAGAAAGCCATTTCTTAAAGATGTCCATAAAACGTGTCATTTAAAGTTTGCCACAAGCCACCTGGGAGACTCACCAAACATGTGGAAGAAGGTGCTCTGTATAGATGAAACCAAAATCGAACTTTTTGGCAACAATGCAAAATGTTTTGTTTGGCGTAAAAGCAACACAGCTCATCACCCTGAACACACCATCCCCACTGTCAAACATGGGGTTGGCAGCATCATTGTTTGGGCCTGCTTTTCTTCAGCAGGGACAGGGAAGATATTTAAAATTGATGGGAAGATGGATGGAGCCAAATACAGGACCATTCTGGAAGAAAACCTGATGGAGTCTGCAAAAGATCTGAGACTGGGACGGAGATTTGTCTTCCAACAAGACAATGATCCAAAACATAAAGCAAAATCTACAATGGAATGGTTCACAAATAAACATATCCAGGTGTTAGAATGGCCAAGTCAAAGTCCAGACCTGAATCCAATCGAGAATCTGTGGAAAGAACTGAAAACTGCTGTTCACAAACGCTCTCCATCCAACCTCACTGAGCTTGAGCTGTTTTGCAAGGAGGAAAGGGCAAAAATGTCAGTCTCTCGATGTGCAAAACTGATAGAGACATACCCCAAGCCACTTACAGCTGTAATCGCTGCAAAAGGTGGTGCTACAAAGTATTAACTTAAAGGGGCTGAATAATTTTGCTCGCCCAATTTTTTAGTTTTTTATTTGTTAAAAAAGTTTGAAATATCCAATAAATTTAGTTCCACTTCATGATTGTGTCCCACTTGTTGTTGATTCTTCACAAAAAATTACAGTTTTATATCTTTATGTTTGAAGCCTGAAATGTGACAAAAGGTCGAAAAGTTCAAGGGGGACAAATACTTTCACAAGGCACTGTATATATATAAAACTCGATGGCCCTCATTTACTAACATGATTCAGACTCTTTTTGTTGGGCTTTGCGCCTAAATTCGTGCGACAGAATGTGCGACAGAAAAAACCCGACAGAATCTGAATCACTCAGAGTGAAAGAGAAACCTACAAAATGGGCGTTGTTTTTGGGAAAAGGGACGCTTTCCCTACATTTCAGCCAAAATCACTCTTCTTTTCCTAAAACCACTCTGAAATTCATGTGAATTATCTGGGAAGAAATCCTGACACTTTAAAGCATGTATAAAGTTTCAGAAAGCAGAGTAAATTCTCTGGCTGTTTGCTCCTTTGCCTGCTTCGTCTTTTTCAAGCAATTCTTACTTGTAATTGTAAAAATTTTTTGCACAATTTAATTTTTAAGCAAGGTTCTAGCTTTATTAAAACTTTTTTATGAGTATTTAAAAAAAATGTTCCTATCGTTTAGGTAATGATGGTGATTCCCAAAAAAAAAAAGAAAAGAAAAAATATATATATATATATACTCATTTAATACATCTATCTATATATGTCTCCCTCCTTCCTCATGTCCAAGTTACAGTGTGTGGCTACAGTACTTTCTTTATACATTTTTCCATGAATACATTAAGCCATTAAACATTTAAAGTTTGCCGGGTCTGAATGCAATTGGAGGCTGAGTATAATAATGTCAGCCTCCAGGGTCTATTGGTGGTGTAAAGGAATGAATGGGCTAGATCTATAACATTGTGATTTTTTGCCCATGGAAAGCAATGGGCCAATTTGGGTCTATGGAGATCTTGTAGCAAAGGGGGTATAAAGCTAAACAGCTGGGTCCTGGTAGTAATGTGGATGGGAGACCCTGGGGCGGGTTCAATTCCTGTTGATATAGGGAGAGATATAGGGAGAGATTTGATATAGGGAGAGATTTATCAAAACTTTTGCAGAGGAAATGTTGCCCATAGCAACCAATCAGCTTGCTTCTTTCATTTTTAGGAAGGCCTGTGAAAAATGAAATAAGCAATCTGATTGGTTGCTATGGGCAACTGGGCAAGTTTTCCTCTGCACAGGTTTAAATAAATCTCCCCCATACAGTGTTGGAATTATACTTTAATTAGGATAGACATATATGGGTCAATTGATAGTTAAGAAAGTGGGGGGACTAGGTCAATTGGATACCGTAAATGGACATCTAGGTTAATTGAAACAGGAGGTAATGTGTGGTATCTAATTGACCTAGTTCCCATGGTTCAAAAAATCATGTCTATCCTAATTAAAACATAAACCCAACACTGTATATCAACCCAGGAATTGACCCTACACCAGGGTCTCCCTTCCACATAACTACCATGACCCTTCTGTTTAGCTTTCTACCCAATTTGCTGAAAGATCTCCATAGACCACAATGAGCCCATTGATTTCCATGGGCAAAAAATCACAATGTTATAGATCTAACCCATTCATTCTTATACACCACCAATAGACCCTGGATGCTGACGTCATACTCAGCCTCCAATGGCATTCAGACCTGGCAAACTTCAAATGTTTAACCCCTTCCCGCAAATGGACGTGTATACACATCCATTTATTCTGTGACTTAACGCAAATGGACGTGTATACACATCCAATACATTTTCTATCACCATGCCCGTTGGCATGGTGATAGAAACGTCATCTCAGCTGTCCTGGACAGCTGACCGATGACACTATGCAGCAGGGGACCAATCAGACTGGTCCCCTGCTGCAGATCGTTGTCATTAGTCAGTCAGTTATTGACTGACTAATGACAAGGACTTGCGGGGTTCCGGGCTGATCGGGTCTCTGGTGACCCGATCGCCCCTGGAAAATAACGATGGTCGGAGCAGTCAGAGACCGCTCCGATCATCCTGAAGGGATAGGACCGAGGTGGCAGCTGCCACCTCGCTCCTAAACCCCTGCCATTGGTCGTTAGGCCTAGCGACCAATGGCAGGAGGGGGGTTAAAGGTGAAATCCCCGCTCTGCCCTGCCCCTGGATGTCGGGGCAGAGCGGGGGGAAGATGGCGGAGGGTCCCGGGACCAGCGATTATGTCCGGGACCAGCGATCTTGTCAGCGATCATGTTCGCGGCGGCACCGGACAGACTGCGCGGGACCGGCGGAGGCAGCGGCGGACGGAGCTGTGAAGATCAGCGGTAAGTGATCTTCACAGCTGCGTTCCAGGAGTTGCCAAACTACAACTCCCAGCAAGCCAAGACAGCCAAAGGCTGTCTGGGCATGCTGGGAGTTGTAGTTTTGCAACATCTGGAGGCCCACAGTTTGGAGACCACTGTGCAGTGGTGTCCAAACTGTGCTCTTACAGATGTTGCAAAACTACAACTCCCAGCATGCCCAGACAGTCCAGGCATGCTGGGAGTTGTAGTTCTGTAACATGTGGCCCTTCAGATTTTGCAGCACTACAACTCCCAGCACTCTGGCTGTCCGTGCATGCTGGGAGTTGTAGTTTTGCAACAGCTGGAGGCACCCTTTTTGGGAAACACTGAGTTAAGTAACAAACTCAGTGTTTTGCAACCGGTGTGCCTCCAGCTGTTGCATAACTACAACCCCCAGCATGCACGGACAGCCAGAGGGCATGCTGGGAGTGTTAGTAGTATGCCTCCAGCTGTTGCATAACTACAAGTCCCAGCATGCCCTCAGTTGTCACTGCATGCTGAGAGTTTTAGTTTTTGCAACGGCTGAAGGATCACTGGTTGCGACCAATGTGTCTCCAGCTGTTTCAAACTACAACTCCCAGCATGCACTGATAGACTGTACATGCAGGGAGTTCTGCAACAGCTGGAGGCACACTGGTTGCGAAACACTGAGTTAAGTAACAAACTGTGTTTTGCAACCAGTGTGCCTTCAGCTGTTGCATAACTTCAACCCCCAGCATGCACGGACAGCCAAAGGGCATGCTGGTTGTAGCAGTTTTGCAACAGCTGGAGGTTTGACACCCCCCCCCATGTGAATGTACAGGGTACATTCACACCAGCAAATAACAAGAAAGAGAAAACGGAGTCACTTATAAAGCATATATCATTTTATTAATGCTGTAGAATGTAAGTACATAAAAAAATATTGATTAAAAGTACTATTTTTCAAAGAGGAATGAGGCTAAAAGGTGGTGTCACCGGCTCTGCAGTAAAAGCTGGGGTATATATAGTGTATATATTACTGGGTCCACCACAATAAGATAGGAATGGTACAATCTTGCACACAAATTTGCACAAGCAAAGTGTTTAGCAGCATGTAAAAAACATGTATATAAATCTCACAGTGAGAGCAAGAATATTGCATGCCAAATAAAGTGCAGTGTGCATGTAAACAGACATAACATTGCAGGGATACAAATCAGTATAAAGATATACCAGAGTACAGCAGCAATTAGTAGAGACCGGGACAGCACCACTCCAACGTACATTTCGGTACGCAACCTTCGTCTGGGAATGAAGGGTACATTCACACGGGCGGGGGTCTACAGCGAACTTCATGATACAAGTTTGAGATGCAGCAAGTTTTCCGCCGCAGCGGAAAGCTCGCTGTAGACCCAGGCCGTGTGAGTGTACCCTAAAAACACTACACTATACTACATTACACAAAATAAAAAGTAAAACACTATATATACACATACCCCTACACAGCCCCCCTTCACCCCCCCCCCAAATAAGAATAAAAAATTTCTCGTATGACACTGTTTCCAAAACGGAGAATCCAGCTGTTGCAAGACAACTCGCAGTATTGCTGGACAGCGATTGACTTTACAGGCATGCTGGAAGTTTTGCAACAGCTGGAGGCACCCTGTTTGGGAAACCCTGCCATAGGGTATTTTTGGTATCGGAGGCAAGTGTAATTCTTGCATCCGGTTCCGTCCTCATGCAAATCCCTTATTTAGTCCTCAAATGCGCATGGCGCTCTCTCACTTCGGAGCCCTGTCGCATTTCAAGGAAACAGTTTATGGCCACATATGGGGTATTTTCGTACTCAGGAGAAATTGCCTAACAAATTTTGGGGGGCTTTTTCTCCTTTTACCCCTTATGAAATGGTGAAGTTGGGGTCTATACCAGCTGTCATTGTAAAAATGTTTTTACATGGGTTGCCCCATACTTTTCATTTTCACAAGAGGTAAAAGGGAAAAAAAGACCCCCAAAATGTGTAATGCAATTTCTCCTGAGAATGGAAATACCCCATAAGTGGATGTAAAATGCTTTGAGGGTGCATAACAAGGCTCAGGAGTGAGAGCGCCATGTACATTTGAGGTGATTTGCACAGGGGTAGCTGATCGTTACATCGGTTCTGACATAAGCACAAAAAAAAAAACACCCACATGTGACCCCATATTGAAAACTACACCCCTCACGGAATGTCATAAGGGGTACAGTGAGCATTTACATCCCACAGGTGTCTGACAGATTTTTTGAACAGTTGTCCGCAAAAATGAATTTCATTTGCACAGCCCACTGTTCCAAAGATCTGTCAAAGGCCAGTGGGGTGTAAATGCTCACTGCACCCCTTATTACATTCCTTGAAGGGTGTAGTTTCTGAAATAGGGTCACATGTGGGGGGATCCACTGTTCTGGCACAACGGGGGGCTTTGTAAAACACATGACCCCCCGACCTTCATTCCAAACAAATTCTCTCTTCAAAATCCCAATGGCGCTCCTTCTCTTCTGAGCATTGTAGTTCGCCCACAGAGCACTTTACATCCACATATGGGGTATTTCTATACACAGAAGAAACGGGGTTACAAATTTTGGGGGGCATTGTCTCCTATTACCTCTTGTAAAAATGGTAAGTTTGGGGGAAAAAACTGCATTTCAGTGAAAAAAAATGTTTTTTCATTTACACATACGACTTTAACGAAAAGTCATCAAACACCTGTGGAGTGTTATGGCTCACTGGACCCCTTGTTATGTTCCTTGAGGGGTGTAGTTTCCAAAATAGTATGCCATGTGAGGTTTTTTTTTTGCTGTTCTGGCACCATAGGGGCTTCCTAAATGTGACATGCCCCCCAAAAACCATTTCAGAAAAATTCACTCTCCAAAATCCCATAGTCGCTCCTTCCCTTCTGAGCCCTCTACTGCGCCCGCCGAACACTTTACATGGACATATGAGGTATGCCCTTACTCGAGAGAAATTGGGTTACACATTTTGGGGGGATTTCTCTACTTTTACCCATTATAAAGATTCAAAAACTGGGTCTACAAGAACAAACGAGTGTAAAAAATGCAGATTTTGAATTTTCTCCTTCGCTTTGCTGCTATTCCTGTGAAATACCTAAAGGGTTAACTTCCTTACTGATTGTCATTTTGAATACGTTGAGGGGTGCAGTTTTTATAATGGGGTCATTTATGGGGTATTTCTAATAGGAAGGCCCTTCAAATCCACTTAAAACCTGAACTGGTCCCTGAAAAATTCAGATTTAGAATTTTTTTTGAAAAATTTGAAAATTGCTGCTGAACTTTGAAGCCCTCTGATGTCTTCCAAAAGTAAAAACATGTCAACTTTATGATGCCAACATATAGTAGACATATTGTATTTGTGAATCAATATATCATTTATTTGGAATGCCTATTTTCCTTACAAGCAGAGAGCTTCAAAGTTTGAAAATTGCTAAATTTTCAAATTTTTCATAAAATTTTGGAATTTTTCACCAAGAAAGGATGCAAGTATCGACAAAATTTTACCGATATGTTAAAGTAGAATATTTCACGAAAAACAATCTCGGAATCAAATTCATGAGTAAAAGCATCCCAGAGTTATTAATGCTTAAAGGGACAGTGGTCAGATGTGCAAAAAACGCTCTGGTCCTTAAGATGAAAATGGGCTTGGTCCTTAAGGGGTTAATGGGTTAATGTATTCATGGAAACATGTATATATAAAGTACTGTATCCACACACTAACTCGGACCTGAGGAAGGAGGGACCCCCTCGAAACGCGTAGTCCTACCATATATTGCCACTTTTTATGATTTTCAATAAAAAGCAATTATAAACCTATACCCGACTCCTGTGTCACTACGCCAGTGTAGTGCTCCAGTGCCGAAGTTGGATATTTACTGGAAGGTCAAGGAAATCCCTTCTGGGATTCCCACATCTGTACTTCTGTAGAAGAAACCCTGCGACAGAAATAAACCTGCCTGCGACAGAATTCACAGTGCGACAGAAAACCCTACAACAGAAATTACTGTGCGACAGAACCATGCGACAGAAATTACCGTGCAACAGAATTTTTCCCTGGGACTAAAAATAACGGGAAAAGTGTGGCAGATTAGTAAATGCCAATTGAAAAAAAGGTTGAAAACACAAAAAGAAACACAAACCCACACTCCACTCTTAGTAAATGAGGGCCAATGTGTGTATGTATGTGTGTATGTTCCAGCATCACTTCCAAATAACTAAAAATATTAATGAAACTTAGTACACATGTTACTTACAGTTTATGTCAACAATAAACATAGGATAGGTAATTTAACCCTTACCCACCTCCATTTGCGAGAGTCTGGGTTTTTGTTTAAAGTCCTATACATGTCTATGGGAAATATATGTTACTGCATAACTTCCAAACAGCTGGAGATATTTCCATAATACTCGGTCACATGTTACTTATATGTCCACTAAAAATATAGGAAAGGGCTGGTTCCGGAAGATAGAAGTGATACTGGGCAGATTGTTATGAGGAAGAAAAAGGGTCCGTTTGAAGTACAGATATTTTATGGCCCCTGGAGATAGGGGGGGATTGGACATGCCCAACTTTCATGTTTATTACTTGGCCGCGCAGTTGGTACGAGTCGTGAATTGGAGGAATTCTAGATATCTGGAGAAGATTGTAGTAGATAATGAAAAAGAGAATACATGTGAGGTGTTGGAATTAGATGATTATGAAGGGAATGGTTCAAATAACACGACGCTACTGCACAAATACAGAAAAGTATGGGAAAGATTAAAGGAAGAATTACATATAGAAAATAGTTTTGGGTTCACACCCTTATGGGGTAACAACAAATTTAAAGAATTGGTGGATTGTGAGTCAACTTTTTGGGATAGTAAGGGTATAAAACGATTGGAACAAATATTTGATAAAGGACAACTTTTTTCATTTGAGCACATAAAAAGGGGGTATGACATTAGTGACAATGATTGGCTGTATTACTGGCAGGTTAGCCACGCAGTCCATAACACGATAGATAAGGAGGTATATGTAACACAGAAACACAACTTTATAGAAGCACTAATTCAAATAGAGCACTTAAAAAAAAAGGAATATCAATTTTGTATAAGAAATTAAATAAGATTATTAGAGTAAGGGGGACCGATAGAATTAAAGAAAAATGGTCTGGGATAGTGGGTACTGTGTCTGAAGATGAGTGGGACATTGTGGCCCAAAATATAAGTAAGGTTTCTCGTAATATGGAACATAAAATTACACAATTTAAGATACTACACAGGACCCACTATTCCGCGCTTCATTTATATAGGATAGGGGTTAATAATGATTAGGTATACTTCTCAGATGTAAACAAGTATAAGTATGGCTATTTGGCCTGTTGTCTTTTTTCTTTTCTTGATTGGTGACGTTGTTATGTCTGAATGGTACAATGTATTTTTGTAAATTTTTATTGTTAAAATAAAGGAAGAAAAAAAAATTAAAAATATAGGATAGTTAATTTAACCCTAACCTACACTCATTTGCGAGGGTCAGGGTTTTTATTTAAAGTCCAATGCAAATCTATGGAAAATGTATGCTCCAGCATAACTTCCATACGACTGGAGATATTTCAATAATACTTGCTACACAAATTACTTATATGGCAAATAAAAATATATAATAGTTAAATTAACCCATAACCTACCCCCATATGTGAAAGATGGAGATTTTATTTCAAGTCCCATGCAAGTATATAGGACTTTCTGGTACCTTACTTCACAAGCTCCACTCTGCATCTCCTGGTGAATGCGTCAGTCCGGCTGGCAAGTCACACCCTCCCCGCATTCGATGCCTCATCTCACAAAGACATGCCTACCCTTTAAGCCCCACCCTTTTATTTTCAGTTTACAATATGTTCATCACAACTCAGCCTCACCTGAGGACGGGATATGAGAATTAGAAATGAGGATTAGATATGAGAACAGGATATAGGAGTGGGATATGAGGACGGAATATAAGAAGTGGATTTTGGCTCGGAATCTGAGGAGGGGATACGGGGTCAGGATTTAAGGAGGGGGTATAAGGACAAAAGCTTCCTCCTTTGTTGCTTTGTTTCTTCTTCCCCACAAGGATTAGACAGGAAAAACTGGGCAGCGCCAGGTACTAGTAGATTATACAGGAGGATCACAACAGGTGTGTGAAGTGACACCCGCTTTGATCTTTCTATTAATGCAAGTACTACAGCTCCCAAAATGGAGCAGAGTGTGCTCCATGTTGGGAGCAGTAGTACATGCAGTTAAGGACTCCTGACATTCATTGCGATCGTCCTTCATCCATCTGAGAAGTGGAGTGGCTTTCTTCTGCACTACGCATCTCTGCACTATACGGCCGGCCAGTGATGTGAATATAAATTTATATCACTGATTCATATATGCTGCTCTGAGCGGTGATGGCTGGCACCATCCGGCAAGTAGTAGTAGTACCTAAAAAATGTAAAAAGTAAAGAAAAAAAAACATACACATAATTAAAATACATTACTAATAAAAAGTTTCACAAAATTAATTTAAAAAAAAATGTTTCATTATTTTTACAAAAAAATGGCCCCTTTATAAATTTTTTATATTGTCGGCTACATTTTTAGGTCCCTGCCCGCTTACATACATTGGTACTCCTGTGGAAAACTTTTTTTTTTTAAATCAACTGGTGCCAGAAAGTTAAACAGATTTGTAAATTACTTCTATTAAAAAATCTTAATCTTTCCAGTACTTTTTATGGTCTGTATACTACAGAGGAAATGATTTTCTTTTTGGAACATATAGCTCTCTGCTGACATCTCTTTCCATTTTAGGAACTGTCCAGAGCAGTATATGTTTGCTATGGGGATTTTCTCCTACTACGGACAGTTCTTAAAATGGACAGAGATGTCAGCAGAGAGCACTGTGGTCATGATGTCAGCAGAGAGCTCTGTGTTTCAAAAAGAAAACCATTTCCTCTGTAGTATTCAGCAGCTAATAAGTACTGGAAGGATTATGATTTTTTAATAGAAGTAATTTACAAATCTGTTTAACTTTCTGACACAAGTTGATAAAAAAAAAAGTTTTTCACGGGAGTAACCCTTTAAAAGAAAATGGGCTTATTCTGATAAGCACCTGGATTTCAACTGTGTTGATCACTCTGTGGTCTGGGATAGTGTTGGGTGGCATGTAGGTTGCACATTCTCCGACCTGGAATGCCAGATAATTTGATAATAGTAGTAGTGTAGTAGCCACAGTAGACAACTCTATTCAAAATAGCCCTCTTACACAACAACTTAACCCTAAGGGGGTTAAGAAAAACCTTAGCATATCAGGTATCCCAAAATAATAAAAAAACGTAAAAAAATTTGATCATATTTAAAGTGAGTATACAAAATGTCCTGTATATTCCCCTTAAAAATGATAAGTTAAGTGTTTTTTAAAATTTTGCGGCACATGATATACAAAGGTTTTTTCCTAACCTCCTCAAGGTTACATTGTTGTGTTGGTAGCCACATTAAAGGGCAAATCCATGCAAAGTGACTGCAGCCCCAAATGAAACACCTAGGCAAGTCAGTACCTTATGCCAGGATTATAGATGAGTGAACTTTTGAAAAATTTGATTCGGCCCATTCGACAAATTTTTCGAAACATTTTTTGTTTAGGTCAAATATTTTTGCGGCAAATCGCTATTAAAAACAGCTATTTTTAGAGAATAAAAAAAATGTATGTAATTTTTATTACATTTAATTTGAATGTCTTTGAATTTTTTGAGTACCCATTCTGGTGAGTATTGAGCTGGTGGTCCTCCGCCAGGCAAGATACCACCTGTTCCAGCCCCTGCCTCTCAGCGCTCCCCTGACTATGAAAGTGTGAATGTTTGATTTAATCAATTATGGTTCATTGTTATCGCTACAAGCTGTTTCATTGGATTCTTGTGATAACTCCACAGGTAATATGACGTTGATGGGCCTCAGTCTTGAAAAGATTACATCGATTTATTTAAATTTAAGATTTATATTAGATTACCAAGTTTAATATCCCAGTGTTTACTTTGAACTAATACTGTATGACCACAAAACCCAATCTAAAAAGGAGTTACATGGCGGCACAATGACAGAGCCTAGAGGGGGCAACAGCATGAGGAGACCATAATCTGTCAGAATGACACAGCCTGGAATTAGAAGCACGATGAGACCATATAGTGGCAGAACAACCCAGTCTGGAGGTGGCCACAGCCTGAAAAAACCATAGGGCCTCACAATAGAGAAGATTAAAAATATTTTTGAAAATTTAAATTGAAGATTTATGGTAGCTAGTGCAACCATAAAATATTTTAAGGTAATGTCCCAGGCCCAGCAGCATCAGTAAACCATATAGTGGCTGAATGTCACAGCCTGGAGCTGTCGGCAGCATAAGTAGACAAAAGGACTTCAAAATCCCTAAGGTTAAAAGATTAATAAAAAAATTGAAATGGAATATTTTTCGTACCTAGTGATACCATAAAATATTTTAGGTAATGTACCAGGCCCTGCAGCATCGGTAAACCTTATAGTGGCGGAATGGCACAGCTTGGAGCTGGCGGCAACATAAGTAGACAAAAGGACTTCACAATTCCTAAGATTAAAAGATGAATTTCAAAATTGAATTAAAAGATGAATTTCAAAATTAAAAATTTATGGTAGCTAGTGCTAATGGCCCAGGCCATTAGGTGGCTAAAGCATGAGGAGACCATATAGTCGCTTAATGACACACTCTGGAGGTGACTGAAGCATGAGGAGACCACATAGTGGCTGAATGGCACAGCCTGGAGCTGGCGGTAGCATGAGTAGACAGTAGTATACGATAGACAGAGCCCTGGCACTATAGTGTATGTACAATGCTGCAGGTGCAGTGTGAGGCTAAAGTGACAGTCTTTGGACGGGTGGAATGGCGAAGTCGGGGCTACACTTATATGGAGAACAACATGCATAATATATCCAGAAAGAAAAGTACATATCACGCACTCACCCGGAATTGTGCCAAAGAAGGTGCTTTTATTCCATGCTGATGGGGTTACAGCAGTTCGGGGAGAGGAAGAAAACTGAGCTCAGCCGGTTCTGTTTTGTGGGTTATCCACTTGGTCACGCCCACTGATGATGCTCGCGGTTGTGGTTTTATACATAACCGTCGCGCCCTCTAATCAGCTGATGTGCTGTCATATACTGCATCCAGTGCCCTTGCAGTCTCTTCTACATCGGGTGTACCATCCGCCCCATGTTTGTTAGGTTCAGAGCATGTCCGACTCTCTAGGAGAAAAGGAGTACCAAGATTAGCGGAACATCTACACCTTGAACACAATGGCAATCCTGCATTATTAACTTCCTTTGGTCTGGAAACAGTCACAAAGACCCCAGCTGGTGTTACGCCGAGCGCTCCGGGTCCCCCTCCTCCTCCGGAGCGCTCGCGGCGTTCATCCTCCGTTAGCAGCGCCCTGGTCAGACTCGCTGACCGGGAGCGCTGCTCTGAGTCCCCCGGCGGGGATGCGATCCGCGCGGCAGGACGTGCCTGCCCGCTGGTCGCATCCCGTTCTTCTCACCTATCCCATTCCCCGGCTGTCACATCCATTAATTGGTGCCTGGCCCAATCAGTTGTTATCACTCCCATTCTATATAAACGCACTTCCCCTTCCTGTCCTCACCGGATCTTGTTGCCCTTGTGCCCTGAGAAAGCGTTTTGTGTATCCCAAGCCTGTGTATCCAGACCCTTGCCGTTGTCCCTGACTACGACCCATTGCTGCCTACCCTGACCTTCTGCTACGTCCGACCTTGCTATGTCCCTGTGTACCGCGCCTGTCTCAGCTGTCAGTGGGGTTGAGTCGCTATCGGGTGGAACGACCTAGGGGTTACCTGCCGCTGCAAGTCCATCCCACTTTGCAGCGGGCTCTGGTGAAAACCAGTAACCCCTTAGATTCCGTTCCCCACGCCATCACCTCACTGACACAGAGGATCCACCACCAGTGTCCTCTCCGCATACCAGTCTGGATCCTGACAGCTGGTCTCACCAGACAGACCTTTTTGCAACAGAAAGAAGCTTGCTGGATCTCCCGGTTGGGAGCCACCGGACCTATAGGGTTCAATGAACGCAACGAGTTCAGCACGTTCATATAATTGTACCTGAAATGTTCTGCTTGCCATCCCCTTCAGCCCCCTTTTCCCCTTCCCCCTCCCCCCTCCATTCTCCTAACATTACTATACCTTACCTTTCCTTCATACAGGTGGACGCTACAACACGGCCACAGTTATAAGTTACGTGCCTGTACTTTGGCCACGCTGGAGGCCCCCGCGCAATAGCCGTCGGCATGTAGCGTCATGTTGCTTAGTAACAACACATGAGCTGATTAGAGGCCGCGGCGGTTATGTATAAAACCGCAACCGCGAGCATCATCAGTGGGTGTGACCAAGTGGATAACCTGCGAAACGGAACCGTCGTTCCACGAGCTCAGTTTCCTTCCTCTCCCCGACCCGAACTGCTGTAACCCCATCATCATGGAAGAAAAGCACCTTCTTTGGCACAATACTGGTTGAGTGCATGATATGTACTTTTTTTTCCTGGATGAGTAGACAGTAGGGCTTCACAATCCCTAAGATTAAAAGATGAATTTTTAAATTTAAATTGAAGATTTTGAAATTGAAATTTAAGATTACACTCCCAAGTTTTAATGTCCCGGCCCCGGCGTGTTGGTTACAAAGGACCAAATCTAACAAGCAGTCACATGTCACATGGCGGTACAATGACAGAGCCTGGAGGTGGAATCAGTATGAGAAGACCATATAGTCGCTAAATAACTGCCTGGAGTTTGTGGCAGCATAAGGAGACCATATAGTGGCTGAATGGCACAGCCTGGAGTTTGTGGCAGCATGAGAAGACCACATAGTGTCTGAATGACACAGCCTGGAGGGGGCTGAAGCATGAGGAGACCAACTAGTGGGTGAATTGCACAGCCTGGAGTTGGCTGAAGCATGAAGAGACCATATAGTAGCTGAATGGCACAGCCTGGAGTTGGCTGAAGCATGAGGAGACCATATAGTGGCTGAATGGCACAGCCTGGAGTTGGCTGAAGAATGAAGAGACCATATGGTGGCTGAATGGCACAGCCTGGAGTTGGCTGAAGCATGAAGAGACCATATAGTGGCTGAATGGTACAGCTTGGAGTTTGTGGCAGCATGAGGAGACCATATAGTGGCTGAATGGCACAGCCTGGAGGTGGCTGAAGCATGAGGAGACCATATAGTGGCTGAATAGCACAGCCCGGAGTTGGCTGAAGCATGAGGAGACCATAGAGTGGCTGAATGGCATACCGGTGTATTAGTCTGGAGTTGGCGGCAGCATGAGTACAACATATAGGGGTATGATGGCACAGCCTGGAGTTTGTGGCAGCATGAGGAGACCATATAGTGTCTGAATGGCACAGCCTGGAGGTGGCAGAAGCATGAGGAGACCATAAAGTGGCTGAATGGTACAGCCTGGAGGTGGTGAAGCATGAGGAGACCATATAGTGGCTAAATTGCACAGCCTGGAGTTGGCTGAAGCATGAGGAGATGATATAGTGGCTGAATGAGACAGCTTGGAGGGGCAGCAGCAGCATCAGGAGCCCTGAAAGTGATTTTTGTAACTGGGTAGCAGCGCCTTAAATCTGTTTGGCACTATCCATATTCGTGATGGTGTGTTGAAGTGTTGGTGTGGCACTATCCATATTCGTGATGGTGTGATGAAGTGTTGGTGTGGCACCTTGATCAATCTACTCTGATGCATGAGGCATTGGTGGGTGGAAATCCTAGCTGATCCATGCCTGATTCATCTTCACAAAGGTCAGCCTCTCCCCATTTTACGTGGACAGACGAGTTCTCCTTGGGGTGACTATGGGACACGGTGGAGGATGAGGAGGCAGAGTCGCACACTGTCGCAGGACCAACGGCCTGAGAGCTTGGAGCTTGTCCAAGTTGCTGTTGTGGCTGTGCAGGAACCACATTCACCCAGTGGGCGTAAAAGACATGTATTGTCCCTGACCATAGTTACAGCTCCACACGTTGGCGCTGCCGTGCACTTTGGTACACTTTAGTAGAGTGGGGTGGTGGGTGTTAATACCAGTACCTAGTGATGAAGGTGGGTAAAAGAAGGAGAACCTGGCATCAGATGTGTGGCATCAGGCGGGTGGAAGGATCAGAATAGTAGCTGAGGCAGGTAGGCAGAAGAAAACGGCCATTTTTGTCAAAGTATTGGTGTGTACAAGTAAGTTTTGAGGATATGCATTGGCTAAAACTTAACTTTTCTTACGATAAAATATATGGACCCAAATACATTGTTACGCCGAGCGCTCCGGGTCCCCGTTCCTCCCCGGAGCGCTCGCCTCATCCTCGTTGCTGCAGCGCCCCGGTCAGATCCACTGACCGGGTGCGCTGCGGTACCGCCTCCAGCCGGGATGCGATTCGCGATGCGGGTGGCGCCCGCTCGCGATGCGCACCCCGGCTCCCGTACCTGACTCGCTCTCCGTCGGTCCTGTCCCGGCGCGCGCGGCCCCGCTCCCTAGGGCGCGCGCGCGCCGGGTCTCTGCGATTTAAAGGGCCAGTGCACCAATGATGGTGCCTGGTCCAATCTTCCCAATTACCTTGATTAGTTTCCACTTGTGCACTCCCTACTTATACCTCACTTCCCCTGCACTCCCTTGCCGGATCTTGTTGCCCTTGTGCCTAGTGAAAGCGTTCCCTTGTTTGTTCCTAGCCCGTGTTCCAGACCTCCTGCCGTTGCCCCTGACTACGATCCTTGCTGCCTGCCCCGACCTTCTGCTACGTCCGACCTTGCCTTTGTCTACTCCCTTGTACCGCGCCTATCTTCAGCAGTCAGAGAGGTTGAGCCGTTGCTAGTGGATACGACCTGGTCACTACCGCCGCAGCAAGGCCATCCCGCTTTGCGGCGGGCTCTGGTGAAAACCAGTAGTGACTTAGAACCGGTCCACTAGCACGGTCCTCGCCAATCCCTCTCTGGCACAGAGAATCCACCTCCTACCAGCCGGGATCGTGACATACATTTTTTAATCTAACAAAAGGAAAGGTGTGCAAAAAACATCATGTGCCACCAATACCACCAAGTATTTATGCGATGCAAAGACCTCTAAAAGGTGGAAGGGAACAACGTATGATCCATTGTAGCAGGCGTGGGTAAAAACTTCCCCTGTAAGGTCCTACTCTTATTATTAATTCCCTAATTGGCAAGTGTTACTCATCCTAAAAAGGGCGGCCCCACACAACAACACTGCCATTTCCCATGGTTTTTAGTTGGAAATAGAGAGAGGTTCCTGTGTGGGGCTACCATTTTTAGGATAAGTAACACTTGCCAAGAAGGGAATTAATAGTGTGAGAGTAGGGCCTTACAGGGGAGGTTTTTACCCCCACCTGTTACAATAGGACATAAGTCGTTCCCTTCCACTTTTTAGAGGTCTTTGCCATCGTAGAAATACTTGGTGGTATTCGTGGCACATGGTGTTTTTTGCAAACATTTCCTTTTGTTAGATTTTAAAAAATGTTTTGGGTCCATATATTTTCTCCTAAGAAAAGTTAAGTTTTAGCTAATGCATATCCTCAACACTTACTTTTGGTCTAATGCAGAGGAATTTCTGACCCTGGGGACCAGCACTTTAATTATGTTTTGCAGTATCCATGGCAGCACAATGAGAGAGCCTGGAGTTGGTAGCATCAGCATGAGGAGACCATAGAGCAGCACAATAAGAGAGCCTGGAGGTGGCAGCATCAGCATGAGGAGACCATATGGTGGAACAATGAGAGAGCATGGAGGTGATAGCATTAGCATGAGGAGACCATAGAGCAGCACAATGAGAGAGCCTGGAGATGGCAGCATCAGCATGATGAGACCATATGGCGGCACAATGACAGAGCCTGGAGGTGGTAGCATTAGCATGAGGAGACCATAGATCAGCACAATGACAGAGCCTGGAGGTGGTAGCAGCAGCATAAGGAGACCATAGAGCAGCACAATGACAGAGCCTGGAGGTGGCAGCAGCAGCATGAGGGCCATGCCAACTGAGAGTTGAGTCTGAGGAACCCACAGACTGTTGACTGGGGGTGTCGGATGTCGCTTGGTATAAAGTGGAGTGAACCGATCAATCACGGCTGCTGGGTTGCTGGTCGAGACACGACTGCTAGCTGACACCGGGAGCTCAGACCTCTCGCTGCGACAATAGTAAAACAGTATTTGTTTGGAACAGCAGCAGGCGTGTAATATTGGCTGTCATTTCACAGTATCTAGGCCCTTGACAGATTAACAGGTACAAAATAGTACACTACTTAGATGTACGTATGTGGTATGCACTTATGAGGGAATAAAAATGCGCTACAGTACGCTTTAAAAAAATGTTTTGGAGTAAAACAACAGACGGTGATTAATTTTGCCTGGACTTTCACAGTATGTAGGCCCTTGACAGATTAACAGGTACAAAATTGTACACTACTTAGATGTAGGTATGTGGTATGCACTTATGAGGGCAGAAAAATGCGCTACAGTACACTTTAAAAAAAATGAATTGGAGTAAAACACCAGGCGATGATTACTTTTTCCTGGACTTTCACAGTATGTAGGCCCTTAACAGATTAACAGGTAAAAAATAGTACACTACTTAGGTGAACGTATGTGGTATGCAATTATGAGGGCAGAAAAATGCGCAACAGTACGCTTTAAAAAAAACATATTTTTGCACAACACCAGCAGCACACAGTCGCTGTGTACTAAACCCAAAATTGCACTCTCTCAAAGACAATTAGGAAAGGACTGCTGGGTGTTATACCGTCTACAGACTAGTATAACCAGCAGATCATTTGCTGTGGAAAAAAAAGACACAGAATTGTGCTGAAAAATTATTCCTCCATCCTTTTAAGGTTCATCAAGATGAGCCAGCTTGTTGAAATGTATGAGGCAACACACAACTCTCTGTAATACATTGCTGTAGAAAGTGACTGGGAGGTTAATGGCTGCAGGAAAAATCTTTTCTGTGCAAAAACACACTGCTTTCTGTCCCCCAGAACGCTGATGTGACTAGGAGGTGAAACGCTGCTGGAAAAAGCTTTTCTGTGTGACACACACACAGGACGTCCGTCCTATCTCTCTGCAGTGTAATGAATGAAGTAACTGGCCGCAATATGGCTGCCGATTATATAGGGCTGTGACATCACAGGGGGTGACCGGCTGCATCCTGCATGTGATTCAGGGTCATTCCTGCCTATCCTTGTTCCTGCCTTCCTTGAGTTCTTGCCCCATGCTCTGACATGTGGATCCGCCATTTTAGATGCCCTTGAGCCATGACTGCACTAAATGGAGTTTAAAGAAACGATTTGCACGATAGAATCACGGCAATATTCGCATTCGTTGCAAATCAAATTTTTCATGAAACTTGTAATGAATTCGGATTCATCAGCTTCGATTCGCTGATATATAGCCAGGATGTTGTGTAGGTTCAGAGAACCCTGTCTACCTGATGATGATTGATAAATGTCTCCCTTCGCAGTGATGGGCAAAAATGCAGATGACTTCTGGCAATGTACTTACTGCTTTCAGGTGTAAGTTCTACAAACCTACACTAAATCCTTTTATATAGGACAGAGTGCTGAAAACAGTGTATCTGTCTCTTTGTTATGCTGACCTAAGAGAGAGCTTGGAGGTTCAAATCTTGAGATGTATAATGTGAGAATAGAAGCTTTTCCCAACAACATCATTTGGTGACACACAAAACCAACCACCAAGCACACAGCCAAGACAACACAGGAGTAACTTAGGAACAACTTGACTAGCCCAGTCACAATCCTGACTTGGACCAAATTGACCATCTCTGGAGAAACCTGAAAATGGCTTTGACCGGCTGTGCCCATCCAGACAGAGCTTGAGAGAATCTGCAGAGAAAAATGGCATAAAATTCAGAAATCCAGGTGTGCTATCCTTGTTGCATCATACCCAAGAAAACTGGAGGCTGTAATCACATACGATTACGAACATTCTGTTTTGGCTTTGTCATTATGGGGTATTGAGTGCAGAATAATGGGGGGGGGGGGGGGGGCAACAGATGTGGAGCGATTTTTAAAAGAAATTAGCTCTGCTTTTCTATTCCTGGATAACCCCTTGAATTAATGCAGATAGATAGATGAACACATTTATGTATTACATTTTGTTACTTCTTTACTTTAAACAATGATTTGATGGCGGTCTTCACCTGAGAGTTTCTCAGACTATATATCAGTGGGTTTAGCATAGGAATCAGTACACTATACAGAAGTGATAATATCTTGTCTCCTTTGCTAATATAGCTAGGCTTTGTTCTTAAATAGGTTATAATAGCTGCTCCATAAAATAATATTACAGAGGTTAGATGGGAAGTACAAGTTGAGTATGCTTTGGACTGTTCAGCTGAAGAACTTAGAACTGCAGCTAGAATTTTAATATAGGAGATTAAGATGAGAACAAAAGGTGTAAATATAACTAAAGATCCATATAATAATATAGTGATTTCATTTGTAGATGTATCTGCACATATCAGATTAACCACTGGAAGCAAATCACAAAAATAGTGATCTATTGTATTAGGACCACAGAAGGGCAAGCTGAAGACAAATGTTATTTGCCCCATAGAGAGAAATATTGCGATAAGAAAACTTCCTATTACAAACCTTAAGCATAATGTTTTAGTCATTATACTGGTATACAAAAGAGGTGAGCAGATAGCCACACACCGATCATATGCCATGATGCCAAGTGTAAAGCACTCTGTAGTACCAAGGAAACAGAAAAAATATAGTTGAATGGCACATTCAATGAATGAAATACAATTATCATGATGCAAAAAGTCTTTCAGCATACGCGGAACAGTAACTGAAATGTAGAATATTTCTGTAAGTGATAGATTTCTGAGGAAGAAATACATGGGAGAGTTCAGTTTGCTGTCAACTGTCACTATTATTATTATAGTTATGTTTCCTATCGTGGTAAATATATATATAAGTGAGAAGATCCCAAAAAGTAATTGCTTAACAGCATATTCATTGGAAAGCCCTAAGAGTAGGAATGCTCTTATTCTTGTTTCATTGTTTCCTTGACAATCACTCATCATAAGCCTTCAGGAAAATAAACATAGAAATTATTAAACATTTAAATTTTGGTGTCCTCTACACAGAATATCTTATGAAAACTATGGTGTATTTAAATGAATTGACAGTTTTATATTAAACGGTACCTCTCATCAAAAAAACTTTTGATATATTATAGATTAATGTATGCAGAATAACTTTACAATTGCATGCTTTTAAAAAATATGCTTCTTTCTATTTAATTTTCCACTTTGAAGAAATGACCACTAGGGGTCTCCCTACCAGTCCTAACAGCAAGCATTTCAGACTCATGCTGGAGTCCTAAACACTACGAGCTGCCAGTCTGCTTTGTTCACAAAGGAGAACACTCAGAGCTGCGAGCCTGCTTTGTTCACAGCCTGTTTGGCTGTGAACAAAGCAGGCTGGCAGCTCTGAGTGTTTAGGACTCCAGCATGAGTCAGAAATGCTTACTGACAGGACTGATCGGGAAAAATACAATAGAAAGAAGCATACTTTTCATTAACATGCTATTGGAAAGTTATTCAACATTCATTAATCTAAAATATATCAAAAGTTTATTTGATGAGAGGTACCCTTTAAGGAATCACAGAATATATTTGGAAAAATATATGCAGAGGAAAAGTTAACCACTTGCCCATTGCAACCAATCAGATTGCTTATTTTTTTGCAGAGGCTTTTAAAAAATAAATAAATAAATAAAATGGTTGCTATGGGCAACTGGTCAGCTTTTCCTCTGCACAGGTTTTGATAAATATCCCCATCTAAGTTCAGAAATTTCATTGAATTACTATGAGGGCTTGTTTTTTGTGCAGCCAAAAAAAAACGACAAAATTAGTATTATGCTTCTTCCCTATGTTGCTTATTGAGGATTACCTTGGCTTGTCACAATTGGATCCACTTCTTAGTGCAGGACTTGGTCTGAACACATTTTCAGCCTACAGGGGGTCTTGAAAAAAGTGATAAAGTAGTACACAAAAGTGAGAATAAGAAATTAGAATGTTGCAGTTTGTGATGTTATACAGTGATTTAGCTTTATTTGCATAAAACCCCTTTGAAGGGGTACTCTGGCGCTAAGACATCTTATCCCCTATCCAAAGGATAGGGGATAAGATGCCTGATCACGGGGGTCCCAGCCACTGGGGACCCCCGTGATCTTGCACGCAGCACTCCGTTACAATCAGTCCCCAGAGCATGTTCGGGAACCCCGCGATCAGGCATCTTATCCCCTATCCTTTGGATAGGGGATAAGATGTCTTAGCGCCAGAGTACCCATTTAACTGCTTAATGCAATCTGTGACTCACGGATGGATCAAGTCCTGCAGAAAAATACGCAGTGCACTCTGGAGCTGAGAATATGTGGAAGGTGCCAGTTATGTATTATGGTAGACTTAAACCACAGCAAGGGACAGGATTCCACATAACAACTTAGTGACCATGGCACCTGGGCATTTAGATAGGGGCTCCACTCCAAATTGCACCCCTTACCTCTGCCACAAAGGGAGTGATGAAGGTTTGCAGCCAAAGGCAAAGTGAAGGCCTCCAGGCCTGAAGTAATTGTACTTCTATTTCACGGCCAGTGTACTGGTATTACAATGTACCGTATAACTGACACATTAAAGTCCCTTAGGGGTAGTAACTGTGTAGGTAAAAGTAAAAAAAAAAATGTTATTCACTTCCTTACATATCATATGAAAAAAGCTGTATAACTAAAAAAAAAATGACATAATTGATGTCATTGCATCCAGAAATACAGTTTTAAAATATGATGTTAGTTGTCCTACTAAGTTATATAAGCCAAAGCAACACCTGTGCCCATCACTAGAGCATTTCTTAGCCTCCACTCTTCCATTTGCTTTAGTAAGTGAGGACTAACTCCTTAAGGACTGTACATTTTTTAGTTTTTGCATTTTCGTTTTTTCCTCCTTAAATTTTAAAAATCATAACCCTTTCAATTTTGCACTTAAAAATCCATATGATGGCTTATTTTTTTGCGCCACCAGTTCTACTTTGTACTGACATTAGTCATTTTACCCAAAAATTTACGGCCACATGTCGGCTATTAACGGCAGCCCCCAGCTACAGGAATCAGCTGGGGGCCGGCCGGTATGGCGCGGGCTCGAGTCATACAACCATACAATGGTTGCCATCTCAGGACGAGCCGGCTCGTCCTTAGACAGCAACCGGTTAAAGACATTTAGACCAGTTTACTAAACTTGATCATTGTAGTTAACCAGCCTTAGTGGTTGCAATTCTCCAATGTGGCACAAACATGTGGTGGTTATTTCACACAAGGTGGAACACTTAAATTTATATGCACTTTCATGCAGCCTAAATCACAGGTCATGGGAGAGGTCCCTGTGCATACTTGTAGTAAGTGTCAGTGCATGCCTGTATGCAAGAGTGTGAATTACTGTTCTCAGTGTGCATGCCTGTATTTAGCAAATGTGGGGATGCTTAAACATAATCTGTCAGGACTTTCATGCTGTCTAAACCATAAGTCATCAAGGCAGTTCCCAGTGGTTTCTCCCCATACCACCAGCATTGGTTTATAGACCACTCCCTGTTTGGGGTAGATCTATCAATCAAGGTCAGCTGGGCAGGCTGAAGCCAACGGGGATCACCCATATGACTTATGGTTCAGGCAGCATGAAAGTAATGATGGGTTCCCTTTTAATGTTAGAGATGATACAAAGTTATTTGGGATATAAAAGTATTTAACCCCTCAAGTTTCCGGAGCCTGTTGATTCCATTAGAGACCCTTTCTGATCTGTGTTATTTCACATGGGGCCACACCTATTTTGCAGTTCCTGTCTTGGACCCTTATCTTAAAGGGAATGTGTCTTACAGATTTTTTATTTTTTTTTTACTGATTAGAGACAGATACTGAAACATTTTTTTTCAAGCCTGTTCCTTTTTTTCTGATTGTAATGTTCAGTTTTAGTACCTTGCATTGCGCAGTCTTCCTACCTCAACCTTGTGGGAGAGGAAAAGCAATAATGATGCTCTCGTACTCATATCTTGTCCTAATATCCTGCCCTTATATCCTGACTTTATATTCCTTCTCATATTCTGACCTCATATCCATATTTCCTAAGCTTTTTAACAGCATTTAGAGATATTAAACATGAAAAATACCCTAGGGCTAAGTAAGTAGTGTAACCTCGATTGCAGCTAAGGGAATGATGGGTAGGACCCCTATATGCCAAATCAAAAGGGGACAGAATAAAACAATATTGTCACCAGTGCAATAAACGTATAACAAAGAAAAGAATACCTCCTTTTATAGCCTACTAAAATAGATTGCCGCTATATCCAAAATATAGTTGGTTAGCTAAAAGATAATGGGGAAGATTTATCAAAACCTGTCCAGAGGAAAACTTGCTGAGTTGCCCATAGAAATCAATCAGATCGCTTCTTTCATCTTTCAGAAGCCTTTTAAAAAATGAAAGAAGCGATCTGATTGGTTACTATGGGCAACTCAGCAACTTTTCCTCTGGACAGGTTTTGATAAATCTCCCCCAATGAATCTGCATGTTTACAAAATTGTAGCATACATTATGTAAAAGCAGCCATCACATTTTTTGCATCTATACTTATATGATGCTATTACATTAAGAACACCACTAGTGCTTTAACTTAAAGGCATCTAAAGGCAAAGTGAACAGATGCAAGTTGGTATTGGAACCTAGGTGCAAGATTCACATGGATTTTAGCTTCTAAGTGCACTATTTTGGAGTGCTGTACTGAGAACTATTCTACTGATACATAGTTAGATAGATAGATAGATAGATAGATAGATAGATAGATAACTAAAATGTAACCTGTAAAAAATAAATACAAAGTAAAACAAAAATAATCAATAAAACTTACTGTAGTGAACATACTTCAACTTTGTGAATTAATAAAGATCATACAGCAAGTGAAGCAGTAATATTTGTAGTCATCTGGTTCTCCTTGGGGGATTCAAGTAAGAAGACAATAGCTTTATTAAGTAAAGTTTCTTTTCAAAGGGGAATTTCAACTTTTCATTTTTCAATTCTGCTTTGAAACTTAAGTATTGTATTAGAATGTAAAATTAATTTAAATAGTTTAACTCTTCGTCCTTGTAGTCCGTTCTGGCCTATAACCTATTCCAAACTCCCCAAATCTTCCAACATTTTAATGTTTGTGTTATGTTTTCTTCCTCCTCCCCTTGTATTTTATCTCCTCCACTTCTATCCTCTTTTTTGTTGGACAAGTGGTACTTTTTATTGAAGCCCTTTATTTTACCATATAATGTATTACGAAGCCAGAAAAAAAAAATATTTTCAAGACAAAATTGAAATAAAATTGAATTGCACAATTTGGTACATTTATTCTATGGTTCCGGATGATTTTATTGATACCACATTTTGATCCTTTTTATTTTGTCTTACTATAAGGAATATGTAAATATCTGTGCATCACCATGTTCTAACCCCTATTATTGGCACCCTTTCAAAATTGGGGAAAAATAAGATTGTTTTGAGCATGTGATGCTCCTTTAAACTCACCTGGGGCAAGTAAAAGGTGTGGGCAATATAAAAATCACACATGAAAGCTGATAAAAAGGAGAGAAGTTCACTTAGTCTTTGCATTGTGTGTCTGTGTGTGCCACACCAGGCATGGACAACAGAAAGAGGAGAAGAGAACTGTCTAAGAACTTGAGAACCAAAATTGTGGAAAAATAACAATCTCAAGGTTACAAGTCCATCTCCAGAGATCTAGATTTGCCTTTGTCCAAAGTGTGCAACATTATAAAGAAGTTTTCAACCCATGGCACTGTAGCTAATCTCCCTGGGCGTGGACGTTAGAGAAAAAATGATGAAAGGTGTCAACGCAGGATAGTCCGGATGGTGGATAAGCAGCCCCAAACAAGTTCCAAAGATATTCAAGCAGTCCTGCAGGCTCAGGGAGCATCAGTGTCAGTGCAAACTTTCTGTCAACATTTAAATGAAATGAAACGCTATGGCAGGAGACCCAGGAGAACCCCACTGCTGACACAGAGACATAAAAAAGCAAGACTACATTTTGCCAAAATTAACTTGAGTAAGCCAAAATTCTTCTGGGAAAACATGTGTACATAGGAGACCAAGATAGAGGACAGAGGAGACCAAGATAGAGCTTTTTGGTAAAGCACATAATTCTACTGTTTACCGAAAACGGAATGAGGCCTACAAAGAAAAGAACACAGTACCTACAGTGAAATATGGTGGAGTTTCAATGATGTTTTGGGGTTGTTTTGCTGCCTCTGCCACTGGGTGCCTTGACTGTGTGCAAGGCATCATGAAATCTGAGGATTACCAAGGGATTTTGGGTCGCACTGCACAGACCAGTGTCAGAAAGCTGGGTTTGCGTCCGAGAGCTTGGGTTTTCCAACAGAACAATGACCCCAAACATACGTCAAAAAGAACCCACAAATGCATGGCAACAAAGCGTTGGAGGGTTCTGAAGTGGCCAGCAATGAGTCCAGATCTAAATCCCATTGAATACCTGTGGAGAGATTTTAAAATTGCTGTTGAGAAAAGACGCGCTTCCAAAAAGAGAGACCTGGAACAGTTTGCAAAGGAAGAGTGGTCCAACATTCCGTCTGAGAGGTGTAAGAAGCTTATTGATGGTTATAGGAAGGGAGATTTCAGTTATTTTTTTCCAAAGGGTGGGCAACCAAATATTAAGTTAAAGGTGCCAATAATTTTTACCAGCCCATTTTTGGAGTTTATTCTGACGTTATGTCCAATTTGCTTTTTTTCCCTCCCTTTTTTGGTTTAGTTCCAATACACACTGTTACGCCGAGCGCTCCGGGTTCCCGCTCCTCCCCGGAGCGCTCGCTACACTCTCGCTCCCGCAGCGCCCCGGTCAGATCCACTGACCGGGTGCGCTGCGATACCGCCTCCAGCCGGGATGCGATTCGCGATGCGGGTGGCGCCCGCTCGCGATGCGCACCCCGGCTCCCGTACCTGACTCGCTCTCCGTCGGTCCTGTCCCGGCGCGCGCGGCCCCGCTCCCTAGGGCGCGCGCGCGCCGGGTCTCTGCGATTTAAAGGGCCACTGCGCCGCTGATTGGCGCAGTGGTTCTAATCAGTGTGTTCACCTGTGCACTCCCTATGTATACCTCACTTCCCCTGCACTCCCTCGCCGGATCTTGTTGCCATTGTGCCAGTGAAAGCGTTTCCTTGTGTGTTCCTAGCCTGTGTTCCAGACCTCCTGCCGTTGCCCCTGACTACGATCCTTGCTGCCTGCCCCGACCTTCTGCTACGTCCGACCTTGCTTCTGTCTACTCCCTTGTACCGCGCCTATCTTCAGCAGTCAGAGAGGTTGAGCCGTTGCTAGTGGATACGACCTGGTCACTACCGCCGCAGCAAGACCATCCCGCTTTGCGGCGGGCTCTGGTGAAAACCAGTAGTGACTTAGAACCGGTCCACTAGCACGGTCCACGCCAATCCCTCTCTGGCACAGAAGATCCACCTCCTGCCAGCCGGCATCGTGACACACACAAAGGGAATAAACATGTGTATAGCAAAATATGTGTTACTGCTATCCTTTTCTGTGAGAAATACTTAATTTTCTTGAAAAATTTCAGGGGTGCCAACATTTACGGCCGTGATTGTAGAGGTTTGTCATCTACTATCTTTCCTAAGATGGGGCAATTTTTTGTCAAAAAACTGTTCTTTTTTACTGCTTTTTTAATCATGTCAGCTGAGGGCGAAATTTGAAGGACATAGAGAAGCGCATTCTTTTTTGACAATCAGTAATTATCCTCTTTTTCCGTTTTTTAAACAGAAGATTCCTCCTGTCCTGTTGAAAGGCTCTCTGCAGAGGATTTAAGGATTTCTTTAGGATAACATATAGCTTCTAGTCTCTTCTCCAAATCAGTAGCGTGTTCCATAAAACTCTCATCTGTACTATTGATACGCCTAAGGCACAAAAACAGTCTGAAAGGTACAGCGGACTTCACAAGCACGGTGTGATAACTTGTGAAATGAAGAAGATCATTACAAGCGAGGCTTACTTAAGCCTGTTGTGGAAATCTGCCCATTCTTGCACTGCACTAGGACATCTAAAAATTCCAGTTGGGTGTCATCAGTCTTGTAGGTGAAATTTTAAATTCTTATTGTTTGTGGAGTTAATAAAGCCTACAAATTGCTCAAAGTCTGTTCTGGTCCCATCCCGGGCTACAAACACATCGTCGACAAATCTGAACTAGGACCGAACAGACTTGAAAAAGGGATTACAATCCGAAAAAATAAACCATTTTTCAAAGAAAGCCACATACAAGTTGGCTAAAGTACAAGATATGGGGTGCCCATGGCCACACCCCCGATTTGCATATACCAAATGTTGTCAAATTGAAAGGAATTATTGTTGAGAATAAAGGAAAGGGATGGTACTTCTTGCCTAAAATTCATAAAAATGCTAGTCTTAAAAAAGCAGTAAAAAAGAACAGTTTTTTTGATTAAAAAAATTACCCCCTCTTCGGACAGATAGTAGATGAAAATCCTCTATTTGCATTTAGGCACTGTAAAAACCTGAGAGATTTAACAACTAAAAGTAAGTTCGAGTCCCATAAAAATACTGAACAGCTGACAAAATTAGGTCCTATAGGCAACCATAAATGTGGCTCCTGTACTTTGTGAAAATTCTTCCTACCCAATAGAAGTTTCAATTTGGGGGGTGCCAGTGTTATTGTTAAAGGGGTACTCCGCCCCTAGCATCTTATCCCCTATCCAAAGGAGGATGCCACATGGTGGCATGCAGCCTATAAGCAGCCATCCAGCCCCGGTGATGTCACAGCCCTATATAATCGGAGAGAGCAGACAGTATGTATTCCAGAGGAAAAAAAAAGCTTTACAGCAGCAGATTCACCTCAAGCCCAAATCACTGCAGACAGGCAAGGACAAGAGAGAGAGAAAGTACACTTTTTTCTGTTGCTGTACTGGGGTGTACTACTCTAAAGCTAATAGGGGTTCGTTAGTGTGAGCACTATAAGACCTAGTCACCTGCTTTTAACGCCTAATACAGGTGTAATCACACTAGGGCGTATTGTCCTCACATAGGTGTGACCTATACGTACAGACAGCCGGTGTACATTTTTTTCCTGTTAAACTCATAAGGGCCAGTTACTGTTAAAGGCCAGGAATAGCTACACACCTGCTTTTAACGCCTAACACAGGTGTAACCGTACTAGGGGGTATTGTCCTCTCATAAGTGTAACATATAGGTACACTCAGCCGGTGTACTTTTTTATCTGTTAAACTCATAAGGGCCGGTTACTGTTAAAGGCCAGGAATACCAGGCCAGGCCTACACACCTGCTTTAAATGCCTAATTCAGGTGTAAGCATGCTGGGGCATATTTTTCTCTAATAAATGTAACATATACGCACTTAGAAGGTGTACAAGTATGTCAGGCAGAGAAATGCCAGGACATGCACAGAGGAGTGGCAGAGGCCTAAATCCATAAGGCAAAGGCAGAGGTCGCAGCAGACTAGGGGCATGTGGCAGCAGGAGTCGCAACAAGAGGCCTAAGCTCCCTGTATCAGCTAGCTGTCTTGATAGCGATTGGTTAACTCAGTCATACATTTCATCCCAAGTGACTTCTGACACCCCCAGTCAACAGTCGGTGGGTTCCTCAGACACAACCATCAGTTGGCATGGCCCGGGAGCAGTCCCTGTCCTCCAATTGCCTCTGTACTATGCTGTTCCCTCCTCCACAGAAGAATTGTATGTTGTGGGTTCAGCTCCACTATTTAGTGAGGACGATCTACTAGAGGACAGTCAGCAGCTACTGCCCAGCCAAGAATTGGAGGAGACATCCGCCACTTCCTCCGCTAGGCGGGCAAGTAGTAATGAGGAGAGTGGCGTGGGAGGTGGTGTTGTGAGCGTTCGGGCTCCTGAAACAGACACTGTTGAGGAACCTAAGGAGAACATCATTGACGTACAACTCGATGATGATGAAGCCGATTACACTTGGGAGCCAGGTGCAGATCAGGAGAAGAGGGTTGCAGGTTGCCCGTGACGCAGCAGTTGAGCCATCAAGGTGGTTGCATGGTTGGGAGTCAGCATGGTGGCAGCAGTGGGAAGTCTGGAACCAAACGTGACCGGGGTAGACCACCTGCTTTGCGGCAGCCTACTTGCCTGGGAGGTAGTGGAACAGGGGTTCCTGGAGTCAGCGGCAGTAGCAGTCAGTCAGTGCGGACTGTTGGGGGGAAAATCAGCTAATCGGCGGTGTGGAAGATTTTCATCAAGCATCCGGAGGAGGTTAAGATGGCCACATGCAAGATGTGTCGGCAGAAAGTGAAGAGTGGCCAGGGTCCCAATGTTGGCACCACGGCCCTGCGTTAACATATGCAGCATCGCCATAACGCGGCCTGGGAGAGCCGTGGCTCCGATGCAGTGGTCCAGCCTGCTGCATCAAACAGTGGCACTTGGCTCCCTGTTTCAGACAGCCAAGGCTCCACCACCTCAGCCAAAGTGAGCTGTCTGTCATACCCATCTTCTGTTTGTCCAGATGCTCCTGCTCCTCCTACTTCGAGTCAGTCATTCCGGCAGCAATCTATCAGCGAAGCGATGTCCAAGAGACAGCAGTATGAATGTGCTCCTGTCCAAGTTGCTGGTGCTGCAGTCCCTCCCTTTGCAAGTGGTGGACTCTGCACCTTTCAGAGAACTGATGGCTTGTGCCAAACCGAGGTGGAGACTCCCAAGCCATCATTTCTTTTATTTACGGCCAACTGTGTGAATGTGGTTCCTGCACAGCCACACCAGCAACTTGGCAGGTCACACTGCTTCCTCCTCCATGCTGTGACGCCGTTGGTCCTGCAACAATTTCCGACTCTGCCTCCTCATCCTCTGCCATGTTCTCCCTCTCCACTGCACAGACAAGTCTCAGTGCCCCTTCAGCATACCATGTGTGCAGGGCACAGCGGTATCACGCTGTTCTTCCCCTCGTTTGCCTTGGTGAACGGAGTCACACAGGGGAGGAACTGCTGAAAGTGATTAGTCAAAAAAATGGAATCATGGCTTTCTCCGCGACAACTGGAAATGGGGACCATGGTGACTGACAACGGGAAGAATATCTTGTCTGCGCTGCGTCAAGGGAGCCTGAGCCATGCACCCTGCATGGCACGCGCATTCAATCTGGTTGTCAAGCCTTTCCTAAAGTCTTCCCCCAATTCAAAGACATCCTAAGAATGGCAAGGAATCTTTGCATGCACTTCAGCCACTCGCACACACTGCAAACCACACCCTCCTTGAGCTGCAGCATCAGAAGGGCATCCCGCAACATAGTCTGATGTGCGACGTTTCCACCCATTGGGATTCCACCCTCCATATGTTGGACCGAATCCTGTGGGGGCTAAACTGGAAGAGGAGAAGGAGGGGGAGGGGGACAGTGGAGCACAGGCAATGTGTGGCAAAATGGGTGGTTTTTATATTGGAGAGGAGGAGCAGGAGCTGCCAGAGGAGCTACAGGGTGATGAGGAAGACGAGACAGAGGATCCAGACACACTGTTGCAGTATGCAGTGGAGATGAAGGCAAGGAGTCTCTCCGAGTCACTTGCACAAATGGCATAATGCATGCTCACTTGCTTGCATAGTGATCGCCGAATTGTCACCATTCAGCAGCGGCATGACTTCTGGCTCTCCACCTTGTTGGACCCTCGCTACCGGCACAAAATGGGGACTTTTTTTACACCCACTGAGAGGGTGGACAAACTGACCTACTACAGAGACATCCTATGTAGTCAGTTGGCCGATGCCTATCTGCACCATTGTCCATCCTTTCGCAGGTCTGACTCGGGGGGCCCTCTGCGCTCACGCTCCACTGCCATGGCTGCTGGGGAGGGGTGGGGTGGAAGGAGCAGTTCCAGCTCTATCAGCAGCAGCATGAGTCTAATGTCACTGATGAGTAGCTTTCTTCACCCGCGTAGTGAAGCAACTCATCAGCAGCAGATAGACCTGGAGCAGGACCTGAACCAGCAGGTGGTAGCATACCTTAACATGACCATGCCAACCAATATTGAAGATCCGCTGGACTTATGGGCAGCCAAACTTTATTTGTGGCTGCAACTAGCAGAGTTTGCCCTGGAAAAGTTGCCCTGCCCGGCCAGTAGCGTGCCATCAGAGCGGGTGTTTAGTGCAGCAGGGGCCGTAGTGGAGATACTAAGTGGAGACACTTAACTTTGTCAAGATGAATTAGGCATGGATCAGCCAGGATTTCCACCCACCAATGCGTGATGCATCAGAGTAGATTAACCATGGTGCAACACCAACACTTTACAAATATGGATTCAGCTAAATATTTTTAAGGAGCTGCTCCCCAGTTACAAAAATTTATCCGCATCAGACCACAAGTAAGTACTGAGGATATGTATTAGCTAAAACGTAACTTTTCTTAGGATAAAATATATGGACCTAAAAAAAATGTTAAATAAAAAAAAAAGGAAAGGTGCGCAAAAAACACCATGTGCCACCTACACCACCTAAACCTCTAAAACGTGGAAAGGAACAATGTATGGTCCATTGTAACAGGTGGGAGTAAAAACTTCCCCTGTAAGATCCTACTCTCACCCTATTAATTCCCTTCTTGGCAAGTGTTACTCAAGCCCTAAAAAGAGCGTCCCGATACAGGAACCTCTACCTATTTCCACCTTGAAACCCTAGAAAATAGCAAGGTTTTTAGGTGGAAATAGGGAGAGGTTCCTTTGTGGGGCTGCCCTTTTTAGGGCGAGTATCTCTTGCAAAGAAGGGAATTAATAGGGCAAGGGTAGGGCCTTACAGGGGCAGTTTTTACCCCCACCTGTTACAATGGACCATATGTTGTTCCCTTCCACCTTTTGGAGGCAAGTGCTTCTTGCTCTAAAAAGGTCAGCCACACACTGAAACCTCTGCCTATTTCCTCCTAAAACCCTGGGAAATGGCAGGGTTTTAAGGTGGAAATAGGGAGAGGTTCCTGTGTGGGGCTACCCTTGTTAGGGCTATTAACACTTGCCAAGAAAGGAATTAATAGGGCAAAAGTAGGGCCTTACAGGGGAATTTTTTAACCCTACCTGTTACAATAGGCCATACGTTGTTCCTATCCACCTTTTAGAAGTTTTTGCATCACATCAATACTTGGTGGTGTGGGTGGCACATGTTTTTTTTTTCCACACCTTTCCTTTTGTTTTATTTCAAAAAAACATTTGGGTCCATATATTTTATCCTAAAAATATTATTAAAAGTTAAGTTTTACCTAATGCATATCCTCAATACTTACTTGTGCACACCAACACCAAAGAGACCGTTTTCTTCTGCCTACCTGCCTCAGCCACTATTCTGATCTTGCCACCCACCTGATGCCACACATCTGATGCCAAGTGCTCCTTCTTTCACCCACCTTCGTCGGCGGGTATGGGATTGCCACTGCCTCACTGTCACCTGGTCACTTTCAGGACTCCTGATGCTGCTGATGCCACCTCAAGGCTGTGTCATTCTAGCCCATATGTTCTCCTCTCCTATATTTCTTTGGTTGTCATACAGTATTAGTTCAAAGTAAATGCTTTGGGCACCCAGGAAACACAATCATGAGCATGGGGGGGGGGACGCTGTGAGGCTGAGTATTGGGACAGGGAGTAGCACGCCTCGTGGCAGACCACCAGCTCGATTTTAAGATACAACTAGGAGCTTTTTCACTGCAGTAACATATACTCTGCAGCAACTTATACACTGCAACAATTATACACTATTGGAGCTGGAATTACTGTAGCTGCTGTCACCAGACTTGCCCTCCAATGGGTCCTCAAAAAAGGATTTAAACTTTGAGCATTCCAATTACCAGGCTCAGTCATTTTGCCGCCATGAGATCTCCTCATGCTGCTGGCACATTAAACTGATCATGCTGACACATTAATCTATTCAAAATCTTCAATTTAAATAAAAAAAAAATCTCTTTAATCTTTTCAAATGTGAGGCCCTATGGTTGTCATCATATATTACGCAGTTTCACAGTTGTCACGATGCCGGCTGGCAGGTAGTGGACCCTCTGTGCCAGAGAGGGATTGGCGTGGACCGTGCTAGTGGACCGGTTCTAAGCCACTACTGGTTTTCACCAGAGCCCGCCGCAAAGCGGGATGGTCTTGCTGCGGCGGTAGTGACCAGGTCGTATCCACTAGCAACGGCTCACCTCTCTGGCTGCTGAAGATAGGCGCGGTACAAGGGAGTAGGCAGAAGCAAGGTCGGACGTAGCAGAAGGTCGGGGCAGGCAGCAAGGATCGTAGTCAGGGGCAACGGCAGAAGGTCTGGAAACACAGGCAAGGAACACACAAGGAACGCTTTCACTGGCACTAAGGCAACAAGATCCGGCAAGGGAGTGCAAGGGAAGTGAGGTAATATAGGGAAGTGCACAGGTGAAAACCCTAATTGGAACCACTGCGCCAATCAGCGGCGCAGTGGCCCTTTAAATCGCAGAGACCCGGCGCGCGCGCGCCCTAGGGAGCGGGGCCGCGCGCGCCGGGACAGAACAGACGGGGAGCGAGTCAGGTAGGGGAGCCGGGGTGCGCATCGCGAGCGGGCGCTACCCGCATCGCGAATCGCATCCCGGCTGGCAGCGGGATCGCAGCGCCCCGGGTCAGAGGACGTGACCGGAGCGCTGCAGCGGAGGGAGTGAAGCGAGCGCTCCGGGGAGGAGCGGGGACCCGGAGCGCTCGGCGTAACAGTACCCCCCCCCTTGGGTCTCCCCCTCTTCTTGGAGCCTGAGAACCTGAGGAGCAGACTTTTGTCAAGGATGTTGTCCTCAGGTTCCCAGGATCTCTCTTCAGGACCACAACCCTCCCAGTCTACTAAAAAAAAATTTTTCCCTCTGACCTTTTTGGCAGCCAAAATTTCCTTGACCGAGAAGACGTCCGAGGAGCCGGAAACAGGAGTGGGAGGAACAGATTTGGGAGAAAAACGGTTGAGGATGAGTGGTTTGAGAAGAGAGACGTGAAAGGCATTAGGGATACGAAGAGAAGGAGGAAGAAGAAGTTTATAAGAGACAGGATTAATTTGAGACAAAATTTTGAAAGGACCAAGATAGCGTGGTCCCAACTTGTAGCTAGGGACACGGAAGCGGACATATTTAGCGGAGAGCCATACCTTGTCTCCAGGGGAAAAAACGGGGGGAGCTCTTCTTTTCTTATCCGCGAACCTCTTCATGCGTGAAGAAGCCTGTAAGAGAGAATTTTGGGTCTCTCTCCATATAATGGAAAGGTCACGAGAAATTTCATCCACAGCGGGCAGACCAGAGGGCAAGGGGGTAGGGAGGGGGGGAAGAGGGTGACGGCCGTACACCACGAAAAATGGGGATTTGGAGGAAGATTCAGAGACCCTGAAGTTATACGAGAATTCGGCCCATGGAAGGAGATCTGCCCAGTCATCCTGGCGGGAGGAAACAAAATGTCGCAAATAATCACCCAGGATCTGGTTAATTCTTTCTACTTGTCCATTGGACTGGGGATGATATGCAGAGGAAAAATTTAATTTAATCTTGAGTTGTTTACAGAGAGCCCTCCAGAATTTAGACACGAATTGGACCCCTCTATCCGAGACAATCTGCGTAGGCAACCCGTGAAGACGAAAAATGTGTACAAAAAATTGTTTAGCCAACTGAGGCGCAGAAGGAAGACCAGGAAGAGGGATGAAATGTGCCATTTTGGAGAATCGATCAACGACCACCCAAATAACGGTGTTGCCACGGGAAGGGGGTAAATCAGTAATAAAATCCATACCAATCAGAGACCAAGGCTGTTCGGGGACAGGCAGAGGATGAAGAAAACCAGCGGGCTTCTGGCGAGGAGTCTTATCCCGGGCACAGATAGTGCAGGCTCGCACAAAGTCCCCAACATCCGTCTCCAGAGTCGGCCACCAATAGAAGCGGGAGATGAGTTGCACAGATTTCTTGATGCCCGCATGACCTGCGAGATGGGAGGAGTGACCCCATTTGAGGATTCCGAGGCGTTGGCGTGGAGAAACAAAGGTCTTTCCTGGAGGAGTCTGCCTGATGGAGGCAGGAGAAGTGGAGATCAGGCAGTCAGGTGGAATGATGTGTTGCGGAGGGAGATCAACTTCTGAGGCATCCGAGGAACGAGAGAGAGCATCGGCCCTAATGTTCTTATCGGCAGGACGAAAGTGAATCTCAAAATTAAATCGGGCAAAGAACAGAGACCACCGGGCCTGGCGAGGATTCAGCCGTTGGGCAGACTGGAGGTAGGAGAGGTTCTTGTGGTCGGTGTAGATAATAACAGGAAATCTTGATCCCTCCAGCAGATGCCTCCATTCCTCAAGTGCTAATTTAATGGCTAGAAGCTCTCGATCCCCGATGGAGTAGTTCCTCTCCGCTGGAGAGAAGGTCCTAGAGAAAAAACCACAAGTGACAGCATGCCCGGAAGAATTTTTTTGTAGAAGAACAGCTCCAGCTCCCACTGAGGAGGCATCAACCTCCAATAGGAAGGGTTTGGAAGGGTCAGGTCTGGAGAGCACGGGAGCCGAAGAAAAGGCAGACTTGAGTCGTTTAAAGGAGTCTTCTGCTTGAGGAGGCCAGGACTTGGGATCAGCATTTTTTTTGGTTAAAGCCACGATAGGAGCCACAATGGTAGAAAAATGTGGAATAAATTGCCTGTAATAATTGGAGAACCCCAAAAAGCGTTGGATAGCACGGAGTCCGGAGGGGCGTGGCCAATCTAAGACGGCAGAGAGTTTGTCTGGATCCATCTGTAGTCCCTGGCCAGAGACCAAATATCCTAGAAAAGGAAGAGATTGGCATTCAAACAGACATTTCTCAATTTTGGCATAGAGTTGGTTGTCACGAAGTCTCTGAAGAACCATACGGACATGCTGGCGGTGTTCTTCTAGATTGGCAGAAAAAATTAGGATATCGTCCAGATATACAACAACACAGGAGTATAACAGATCACGAAAAATTTCATTGACAAAGTCTTGGAAGACGGCAGGGGCATTGCACAGTCCAAAGGGCATGACCAGATACTCAAAGTGTCCATCTCTGGTGTTAAATGCCGTTTTCCACTCGTCCCCCTCTCTGATGCGGATGAGGTTATAGGCGCCTCTTAAGTCCAATTTAGTGAAGATGTGGGCACCTTGGAGGCGATCAAAGAGTTCAGAGATGAGGGGTAAGGGGTAGCGGTTCTTAACCGTGATTTTATTAAGACCGCGGTAGTCAATGCAAGGACGTAGGGAGCCATCTTTTTTGGACACAAAGAAAAATCCGGCTCCGGCAGGAGAGGAGGATTTACGGATAAAGCCCTTTTTTAGATTCTCCTGGACGTATTCGGACATGGCAAGAGTCTCTGGGGCAGAGAGAGGATAAATTCTGCCCCGGGGTGGAGTAGTACCCGGGAGGAGGTCGATAGGGCAATCATAAGGCCTGTGAGGAGGTAGAGTCTCAGCTTGTTTTTTGCAGAAAACATCCGCGAAGTCCATATAGGCCTTAGGGAGACCGGTTACTGGAGGAACCACAGAGTTACGGCAAGGGTTACTGGGAACCGGTTTTAGACAGTTCTTGGAACAAGAGGACCCCCAACTCTTGATCTCCCCAGTGGACCAATCCAGGGTTGGGGAATGAAGTTGAAGCCAGGGAAGTCCAAGGAGAATCTCCGAGGTGCAATTGGGGAGGACCAAAAGTTCAATCCTCTCATGATGAGATCCGATGCTCATAAGAAGGGGCTCCGTGCGGAAACGTATGGTACAGTCCAATCTTTCATTATTTACACAATTGATGTAGAGGGGTCTGGCGAGACTGGTCACCGGGATGTTGAACCTGTTGACGAGAGAGGCCAAAATAAAATTTCCTGCAGATCCAGAGTCCAAGAAGGCCACTGTAGAGAAGGAGAAGGCAGAGGCAGACATCCGCACAGGCACAGTAAGACGTGGAGAAGCAGAGTAGACATCAAGGACTGTCTCACCTTTGTGCGGAGTCAGCGTACGTCTTTCCAGGCGGGGAGGACGGATAGGACAATCCCTCAGGAAGTGTTCGGTACTAGCACAGTACAGGCAGAGGTTCTCCATACGGCGTCGTGTCCTCTCTTGAGGTGTCAGGCGAGACCGGTCGACCTGCATAGCCTCCACGGCGGGAGGCACAGGAACAGATTGCAGGGGACCAGAGGAGAGAGGAGCCGAGGAGACGAAACGCCTCGTGCGAACAGAGTCCATATCTTGGCGGAGTTCCTGACGCCTTTCAGAAAAACGCATGTCAATGCGAGTGGCTAGGTGAATAAGTTCATGTAGATTAGCAGGAATTTCTCGTGCGGCCAGAACATCTTTAATGTTGCTGGATAGGCCTTTTTTGAAGGTCGCGCAGAGGGCCTCATTATTCCAGGACAATTCTGAAGCAAGTGTACGGAATTGTACGGCATACTCGCCAACGGAAGAATTACCCTGGACCAGGTTCAACAGGGCAGTCTCAGCAGAAGAGGCTCGGGCAGGTTCCTCAAAGACACTTCGGATTTCCGAGAAGAAGGAGTGTACAGAGGCAGTGACGGGGTCATTGCGGTCCCAGAGCGGTGTGGCCCATGACAGGGCTTTTCCGGACAGAAGACTGACTACGAAAGCCACCTTAGACCTTTCAGTGGGAAACAGGTCCGACATCATCTCCAGATGCAGGGAACATTGGGAAAGAAAGCCACGGCAAAACTTAGAGTCCCCATCAAATTTATCCGGCAAGGATAAGCGTATCCCAGGAGCGGCCACTCGCTGCGGAGGAGGTGCAGGAGCTGGCGGAGGAGATGACTGCTGAAGCTGTGGTAGCAACTGTTGTAGCATAACGGTCAGTTGAGACAGCTGTTGGCCTTGTTGCGCTATCTGTTGTGACTGCTGGGCGACCACCGTGGTGAGGTCAGCGACAACTGGCAGAGGAACTTCAGCGGGATCCATGGCCGGATCTACTGTCACGATGCCGGCTGGCAGGTAGTGGACCCTCTGTGCCAGAGAGGGATTGGCGTGGACCGTGCTAGTGGACCGGTTCTAAGCCACTACTGGTTTTCACCAGAGCCCGCCGCAAAGCGGGATGGTCTTGCTGCGGCGGTAGTGACCAGGTCGTATCCACTAGCAACGGCTCACCTCTCTGGCTGCTGAAGATAGGCGCGGTACAAGGGAGTAGGCAGAAGCAAGGTCGGACGTAGCAGAAGGTCGGGGCAGGCAGCAAGGATCGTAGTCAGGGGCAACGGCAGAAGGTCTGGAAACACAGGCAAGGAACACACAAGGAACGCTTTCACTGGCACTAAGGCAACAAGATCCGGCAAGGGAGTGCAAGGGAAGTGAGGTAATATAGGGAAGTGCACAGGTGAAAACCCTAATTGGAACCACTGCGCCAATCAGCGGCGCAGTGGCCCTTTAAATCGCAGAGACCCGGCGCGCGCGCGCCCTAGGGAGCGGGGCCGCGCGCGCCGGGACAGAACAGACGGGGAGCGAGTCAGGTAGGGGAGCCGGGGTGCGCATCGCGAGCGGGCGCTACCCGCATCGCGAATCGCATCCCGGCTGGCAGCGGGATCGCAGCGCCCCGGGTCAGAGGACGTGACCGGAGCGCTGCAGCGGAGGGAGTGAAGCGAGCGCTCCGGGGAGGAGCGGGGACCCGGAGCGCTCGGCGTAACAACAGTCAGGGGGTGGGCGCTGAGAGGCAGAGGCTGGAACAGGTGGTAGCTCGCCTCGCGGCGGACCGCCAGCTTGATTTTAAGAGCTTTTCCATAGTTTACACTGCAGCAATTATACACTATTGGAGCTGGAATTACCGTGGCTGCTGGCAACAGACTTACAGGCTCTGTCATTGTGCCGCCATGTGATCTCCTCATACTGCTGGCACATTAAACTTGTGAATCTATTCAAAATCTTCAATTAAATTTAAAAAAAAATCTCTTTAATCTTTTCAATTGTGAGACCCTATGGTTATCATCATTTATTACCTCTGGAATTACCACAAGAATCCAATGAAACAGGTTGGATCGATTCAATTGTGACGCCATATGGTCTCCAGACCCTGCTGCCACATCCAGACACTCTGCAGCAGTGATTCTAACAGCAACGCCTGTAATCTGCATGTCATACTGAATAACAGTATTATTTCACTAACCCAGGACACTCCCTATGTGTGTTACGGTAAAGCAAAGTGTTCTATACCCCTATTGAGGCTTTCTGTAATAGTGATTTGCCACAAATAAATTCTTATCAAACTGAATATTTTCTGGAAATATGGCAAATCTGCCGAATCAAATTTTTCTAAAATTCGCTCATTTCGGTTCATACTTGTGGTTAAGGTGCAGTTCTTATTAACGTTGCTATCTGTTGTTCCTGAATCTTCATTGTTCTCTGCTCAGGATTCCATTACAAAAATCAAATTTAATGTCTGCCGTGTCCTGACCAATAAGCAGGAAACAAGGTGAGCACATTGTGATGCCATGTCCGAGCCTGCTCACTGTGCGCTCACCATGTTAGGCATCCAGGGACACATTTAGTTTAGGGGGTGACTAAGATTAACCAGGCCTTAGGCAGCACAAAACCAACATACACCACTGACCATAAGTCCTGAGGGTATCTCAGTAATGAGAGGTGTTTTTAGGACCCAGGAAAGGTGACTGGTAAAAGCAAAGCCTGGTTCAACAGTCTAGCCACCCTTAGCATTGTATCATTACCCTCCAACTAATAAGGAGTGCATACAATATAGAAACTCAGCTTGGCAGTATGAAACAATATATTGGTATAGAGCTAATAACATAGAACAATTTGCTTAGGAATGGAGAATTTGGGTTCTTTTCTCCAGAGATGGGGAAGTTAAGGAAGAGGGAGAGGAAAATCTGGAATGAGCACTGTACCCTTGTTTGTGTACAAGAATGCATTAAAGGGGTACTCCACTGGCCAGTGTTCAGAACATTTAGTTCTGAATGCTGTGTGCACACACTGCAGGGGTCAGCCACGGCCCCTAGTGACGTCAGGTCGCGCCCCCTCAATGCAAGTCTATGGTAGGGGGCGTGGCAGCCACCACAACCCCTCCCATAGACTTGCATTTAGGGTGTGTGGCTTGAAGTGACATCATGAGGGGGTGTGGCTGACCCCCGCAGCACTAACAAAGCGTTTGGAACTAAATGTTCCGAACACTGGCCGGTGGAGTACCCCTTTAATGGTGTAGTAGTGAAAGGTGTGACTAGAGGCCCAATGTTTTGATTGCTAATTTTTTTTATTATTAGGTAGGTTAAATGTATATGTGTGAGAGGAGCTCGGCAAGAATTAAGGATTAGTATAGAAGTTTAAATTGGTATTCCAGGATTTCTTTCCTTCAACCTTTGAGCCCATGATGCAAAGTTATAATCCTGTGTAATATGCTTCTATTACCACTGTTTGCCACCTTATCCCACCTGAAACCTGAAATTGCTGTAGTGCCTTTTTACTTAACTTTTGTTTCTAACAACAAGGTTTCATGCGTCACATGGTCTCCAGGGGGTGTTGCTAAGCTGCAGTGGGATCTAAAGGCTCTATGTTCTCTTATTTTGTGGAATGCCTTGACAAAGTTTCCACATTTTCTTCACATGCAACATCCATGTCCCCTGCATAGACCCCAAACCTGATGGCAATATTAATTCAAATCCCATACCAGATCTAAATTTAGACCCATAGAAACAATGTCACAAAGATAACTCAAATGCACCCCCAAAAAGACCAGACCAACAAATAATTATAACCTGAGATCAGAAGCACAAAAATTTCAGACCCTAAATCTGACCCTTAAATTAATTTAGATCCTAGACCAGGCCCCTATTTATTTTTAGCATCTAGTCCACCTCCACCTAGCCAATGGCAGCGTTTCGCAATAACAATCCTGAGCAGAGCGGTGTGTGTGTGTCCCGAAAAAAAATATATATATATATGTATACATATACGGAGAGAGAGAGAGAGAGAGGAGAGAGAGAGAGAGAGGAGAGAGAGAGAGAGGAGAGAGAGAGGAGAGAGAGAGAGAGAGGAGAGAGAGAGAGAGAGGAGAGAGAGAGAGAGAGAGGAGAGAGAGAGAGAGAGAGAGGAGAGAGAGAGAGAGGGGAGAGAGAGAGAGGGGAGAGAGAGAGGAGAGAGAGAGGAGAGAGAGAGGAGAGAGAGGGGAGAGAGAGGAGAGAGAGAGAGAGAGAGAGAGAGAGAGAGAGAGAGAGAGAGAGAGAGAGAGAGAGAGAGAAGCACTCCTCAGTCAATGGTGCACGGGTGCCTTCCCTCTGTCGGTCCTGGTGAGGGACCCCACAAAATATTGGAAGAAAAGTCGGTGGCACTCCAGTATAGGTGAAAAAATTAGATGTTTATTCACTCTCAAAAAAGTTGGGAGTGAATAAACCCAAACACGTCATTTTTTCACCTATACTCCAGTGCCACCGACTTTTCTTCCTATATATATATATATAAAAAATGTGTCAAGCACAAGATGCAGTAGCAGGTTTTGGATGCTAAGGAGATCTGTTGTACAACTAAACAGCTCATTAAAAAAAAACATTTACTGCATATATTTTCAGAATTCAAGTGGTCCCTAAAAAATGTGATTTTGAACTTTCGTAGAAAATTTGAAAAAATGCTCATATTATTATAAGCCTTCTAATGTCATAAAAAAGTAAAAGAATGTTTAACAAATGATGCGAGAATAAAGTAGACATGTGGATGTGAATTAATAACTAAATTTATTTGGCATGAGAGTAGAGAGTTTCAAACAGAGGAATGAAAATTTTTACATTTTTCACAATAGAGTTTTCCACAAAAATCACTTCATGTATGAACAGAAACCACTAATATAAAATACAATATGTCTCGAAAAAACAATCTCTGAATCCTATTGCCAGATAAAAGCAGTTCAAAGTTATTACCACATGTCAGATTTGAAAAAAACAGATTGGGTCATGAAGGCCAAAACTAGCTGGGTCATGAAGGGGGTTAAAGTACTAGAAAAAACTTTAAAACTGGGTTAATGAGGTATACTGTTACGCCGAGCGCTCCGGGCAGCTCCACTGACCCGGTGCGCTGCGATACCGTCTCCAGCCGGGATGCGATTCGCGATGCGGGTAGCGCCCGCTCGCGATGCGCATCCCGGCTCCCGTACCTGACTCGCTCTCCGTCTGTCCTGTCCCGGCGCGCGCGGCCCCGCTCCCTCTCGCTACCGCAGCGCTCTGGGCAGCTCCACTGACCCGGTGCGCTGCGATACCGTCTCCAGCCGGGATGCGATTCGCGATGCGGGTAGCGCCCGCTCGCGATGCGCATCCCGGCTCCCGTACCTGACTCGCTCTCCGTCTGTCCTGTCCCGGCGCGCGCGGCCCCGCTCCCTAGGGCGCGCGCGCGCCGGGTCTCTGCGATTTAAAGGGCCATTGCGCCGCTGATTGGCACAGTGGTTCCAATTAGTGTGTTCACCTGTGCACTCCCTATTTATACCTCACTTCCCCTTCACTCCCTCGCCGGATCTTGTTGCCATTGTGCCAGTGAAAGCGTTTCCTTGTGTGTTCCTAGCCTGTGTTCCAGACCTCCTGCCGTTGCCCCCGACTACGATCCTTGCTGCCTGCCCCGACCTTCTGCTACGTCCGACCTTGCTTCTGTCTACTCCCTTGTACCGCGCCTATCTTCAGCAGTCAGAGAGGTTGAGCCGTTGCTAGTGGATACGACCTGGTCACTACCGCCGCAGCAAGACCATCCCGCTTTGCGGCGGGCTCTGGTGAAAACCAGTAGTGACTTAGAACCGATCCACTAGCACGGTCCACGCCAATCCCTCTCTGGCACAGATAATCCACTACCTGCCAGCCGGCATCGTGACAGTAGATCCGGCCATGGATCCCGCTGAAGTTCCTCTGCCAGTTGTCGCCGACCTCACCACGGTGGTCGCCCAGCAGTCACAACAGATAGCGCAACAAGGCCAACAGCTGTCTCAACTGACCGTGATGCTACAGCAGCTACTACCACAGCTTCAGCAATCATCTCCTCCGCCAGCTCCTGCACCTCCTCCGCAGCGAGTGGCCGCTTCTGGTCTACGACTATCCTTGCCGGATAAATTTGATGGGGACTCTAAATTCTGCCGTGGCTTTCTTTCCCAATGTTCCCTGCACTTGGAGATGATGTCGGACCAGTTTCCTACTGAAAGGTCTAAGGTGGCTTTCGTAGTCAGCCTTCTGTCCGGAAAAGCTCTGTCATGGGCCACACCGCTCTGGGACCGCAATGACCCCGTCACTGCCTCTATACACTCCTTCTTCTCGGAAATTCGAAGTGTCTTTGAGGAACCTGCCCGAGCCTCTTCTGCTGAGACTGCCCTGTTGAACCTGGTCCAGGGTAATTCTTCCGTTGGCGAGTACGCCGTACAATTCCGTACTCTTGCTTCAGAATTATCCTGGAATAATGAGGCCCTCTGCGCGACCTTTAAAAAAGGCCTATCCAGCAACATTAAAGATGTTCTGGCCGCACGAGAAATCCCTGCTAACCTACATGAACTCATCCATCTTGCCACTCGCATTGACATGCGTTTTTCCGAAAGGCGTCAGGAGCTCCGCCAGGATATGGACTTTGTTCGCACAGGGCGTTTTTTCTCCCCGGCTCCTCTCTCCTCTGGTACCCTGCAATCCGTTCCTGTGCCTCCCGCCGTGGAGGCTATACAGGTCGACCGGTCTCGCCTGACACCTCAAGAGAGGACACGACGCCGCATGGAGAATCTCTGCCTGTACTGTGCCAGTACCGAACACTTCCTGAAGGATTGTCCTATCCGTCCTCCCCGCCTGGAAAGACGTACGCTGACTCCGCACAAAGGTGAGACAGTCCTTGATGTCTACTCTGCTTCTCCACGTCTTACTGTGCCTGTGCGGATATCTGCCTCTGCCTTCTCCTTCTCTACTATGGCCTTCTTGGATTCCGGATCTGCAGGAAATTTTATTTTGGCCTCTCTCGTCAACAGGTTCAACATCCCAGTGACCAGTCTCGCCAGACCCCTCTACATCAATTGTGTAAACAATGAAAGATTGGACTGTACCATACGTTTCCGCACGGAGCCCCTTCTAATGTGCATCGGACCTCATCACGAGAAGATTGAATTTTTGGTCCTCCCCAATTGCACTTCCGAAATCCTCCTTGGACTACCCTGGCTTCAACTCCATTCCCCAACCCTGGATTGGTCCACTGGGGAGATCAAGAGTTGGGGGCCCTCTTGTTTCAAGGACTGCCTAAAACCGGTTCCCAGTACCCCTTGCCGTGACTCTGTGGTTCCCCCTGTAACCGGTCTCCCTAAGGCCTATATGGACTTTGCGGATGTTTTTTGCAAAAAACAAGCTGAGACTCTACCTCCTCACAGGCCTTATGATTGTCCTATTGACCTCCTCCCGGGCACTACTCCACCCCGGGGCAGAATCTATCCTCTGTCCGCCCCAGAGACTCTTGCTATGTCGGAGTACATCCAGGAAAATTTAAAAAAAGGCTTTATCCGTAAATCCTCCTCTCCTGCCGGAGCCGGATTTTTCTTTGTGTCCAAAAAAGATGGCTCTATACGTCCTTGCATTGACTACCGCGGTCTTAATAAAATCACGGTAAAGAACCGCTACCCCCTACCCCTCATCTCTGAACTCTTTGATCGCCTCCAAGGTGCCCACATCTTTACCAAACTGGACTTAAGAGGTGCTTATAATCTCATCCGCATCAGAGAGGGGGATGAATGGAAAACGGCATTTAACACTAGAGATGGACACTTTGAGTATCTGGTCATGCCCTTTGGCCTGTGCAACGCCCCTGCCGTCTTCCAAGACTTTGTTAATGAAATTTTTCGTGATCTCTTATACTCCTGTGTTGTTGTATATCTGGACGATATCCTGATTTTTTCTGCCAATCTAGAAGAACACCGCCAGCATGTCCGTATGGTTCTTCAGAGACTTCGTGACAATCAACTTTATGCCAAGATAGAGAAATGTCTGTTTGAATGCCAATCTCTTCCTTTCCTAGGATACTTGGTCTCTGGCCACGGACTACAAATGGATCCAGACAAACTCTCTGCCGTCTTAGATTGGCCACGCCCCTCCGGACTCCATGCTATCCAACGTTTTTTGGGGTTCGCCAATTATTACAGGCAATTTATTCCACATTTTTCTACCGTTGTGGCCCCTATCGTGGCTTTAACCAAAAAAAATGCCAATCCCAAGTCTTGGCCTCCTCAAGCGGAAGACGCCTTTAAACGGCTCAAGTCTGCCTTTTCTTCGGCTCCCGTGCTCTCCAGACCTGACCCATCTAAACCCTTCCTATTGGAGGTTGATGCCTCCTCTGTAGGAGCTGGAGCGGTCCTTCTACAAAAAAATTCTTCCGGGCATGCTGTTACTTGTGATTTTTTTTCTAGGACCTTCTCTCCGGCGGAGAGGAACTACTCCATCGGGGATCGAGAGCTTCTAGCCATTAAATTAGCACTTGAGGAATGGAGGCATCTGCTGGAGGGATCAAGATTTCCAGTTATTATTTACACCGATCACAAGAACCTCTCCTATCTCCAGTCTGCCCAACGGCTGAATCCTCGCCAGGCCAGGTGGTCTCTGTTCTTTGCCCGATTTAATTTTGAAATTCACTTTCGGCCTGCCGATAAGAACATTAGGGCCGATGCTCTCTCTCGTTCCTCGGATGCCTCGGAAGTTGAACTCTCTCCGCAACACATCATTCCTCCTGACTGCCTGGTTTCCACTTCTCCAGCCTCCATCAGGCAAACTCCTCCAGGAAAGACCTTCGTCTCTCCACGCCAACGCCTCGGAATCCTCAAATGGGGTCACTCCTCCCATCTCGCAGGTCATGCAGGCATCAAGAAATCTGTGCAACTCATCTCTCGCTTCTATTGGTGGCCGACTCTGGAGACGGATGTCGTGGACTTTGTGCGAGCCTGCACTGTCTGTGCCCGGGATAAGACTCCTCGCCAGAAGCCCGCTGGTTTTCTTCATCCTCTGCCTGTCCCTGAACAGCCTTGGTCTCTGATTGGTATGGATTTTATTACAGACCTACCCCCATCCCGTGGCAACACTGTTGTTTGGGTGGTCGTTGATCGATTCTCCAAGATGGCACATTTCATCCCTCTTCCTGGTCTTCCTTCAGCGCCTCAGTTGGCTAAACAATTTTTTGTACACATTTTTCGTCTTCACGGGTTGCCCACACAGATAGTCTCGGATAGAGGCGTCCAATTCGTGTCAAAATTCTGGAGGGCTCTCTGTAAACAACTCAAGATTAAATTAAACTTTTCTTCTGCATATCATCCTCAATCCAATGGACAAGTAGAAAGAATTAACCAGGTCTTGGGTGATTATTTACGACATTTTGTTTCCTCCCGCCAGGATGATTGGGCAGATCTTCTACCATGGGCCGAATTCTCGTATAACTTTAGAGTCTCTGAATCTTCCTCCAAATCCCCATTTTTCGTGGTGTACGGCCGTCACCCTCTTCCCCCCCTCCCTACTCCCTTGCCCTCTGGTTTGCCCGCTGTAGATGAAGTGACTCGTGATCTTTCCACCATATGGAAAGAGACCCAAGATTCTCTTTTACAGGCTTCATCTCGCATGAAAAAGTTTGCCGATAAGAAAAGAAGAGCTCCCCCCATTTTTGCTCCCGGAGACAAGGTATGGCTCTCCGCTAAATATGTCCGCTTTCGTGTCCCCAGTTACAAACTGGGTCCACGCTATCTTGGTCCTTTCAAAGTCTTGTGCCAAATTAATCCCGTCTCTTACAAACTTCTTCTTCCTCCTTCTCTCCGTATTCCTAATGCCTTTCATGTCTCTCTTCTTAAACCACTCATCATCAACCGTTTCTCTCCCAAATTAGTTTCTCCCACTCCTGTCTCCGGTTCTTCTGACGTCTTCTCAGTGAAAGAGATACTGGCCTCCAAGACGGTCAGAGGAAAAAGGTTCCTTTTGGTGGATTGGGAGGGCTGTGGACCTGAAGAGAGATCCTGGGAACCTGAGGACAACATCCTAGACAAAAGTCTGCTCCTCAGGTTCTCAGGCTCTAAGAAGAGGGGGAGACCCAAGGGGGGGGGTACTGTTACGCCGAGCGCTCCGGGTCCCCGTTCCTCCCCGGAGCGCTCGCTTCTCTCTCGCTACCGCAGCGCTCCGGGCAGCTCCACTGACCCGGTGCGCTGCGATACCGTCTCCAGCCGGGATGCGATTCGCGATGCGGGTAGCGCCCGCTCGCGATGCGCATCCCGGCTCCCGTACCTGACTCGCTCTCCGTCTGTCCTGTCCCGGCGCGCGCGGCCCCGCTCCCTAGGGCGCGCGCGCGCCGGGTCTCTGCGATTTAAAGGGCCACTGCGCCGCTGATTGGCGCCGTGGTTCCAATTAGTGTGTTCACCTGTGCACTCCCTATTTATACCTCACTTCCCCTTCACTCCCTCGCCGGATCTTGTTGCCATTGTGCCAGTGAAAGCGTTTCCTTGTGTGTTCCTAGCCTGTGTTCCAGACCTCCTGCCGTTGCCCCCGACTACGATCCTTGCTGCCTGCCCCGACCTTCTGCTACGTCCGACCTTGCTTCTGTCTACTCCCTTGTACCGCGCCTATCTTCAGCAGTCAGAGAGGTTGAGCCGTTGCTAGTGGATACGACCTGGTCACTACCGCCGCAGCAAGACCATCCTGCTTTGCGGCGGGCTCTGGTGAAAACCAGTAGTGACTTAGAACCGATCCACTAGCACGGTCCACGCCAATCCCTCTCTGGCACAGAGGATCCACTACCTGCCAGCCGGCATCGTGACATATACAAATATAAAACTTAACCTCGAATGGTATTTCTAAAAGACATGTAGCCCCCCCAGAAGCTACATTGGTGAAGGATGGGCAAAATGTATGACATTAGCAGGTATGTAGTAGATAATTAGTATTGGCACTAAGGTGACCCTATAACTACTAGTGTTGCTCGCAAATATTCTCAATGCGAATATAGCGCTATATATTCGTAATTACGAATATTCTTTTTTTTTTTTTCACAGTACACATCACAGTGATCATCCCTCTCTGCTTCCAGCTTGTGTGGTGTAAAGAAGGCTCTAATACTACTGTGTGAGACTGGCGTGCAAATTTTCGCATATGTGAAAATTTGCATATGCAAATTTGCGAATTTGTGAATTTTCGCTTATGCTAATTTTGGTTTATGCTAATTTTCACATATGATAATTTTCACATACGCAAATTTTCGCATATGCAAAAATAAAACGTTAATATTACGAATATGCGAATTTAGCGAATATATGATGAATATTCGTCCATATATTCGCGAAATATCGCGAATTCGAATATGGCCTATGCCGCTCAACACTAACAACTACTACAATAGCCCTGTTGGGAATATGAATAGTGCCCTAACAACTAACCTATTAATTTATGCTACAACCTGGCTGTTTGGCATGTAACTGTGGTACTTACACTAACAAGGGTGACCCCGGTACACCAGGAACCAAACCCTTACCTAATCTGACCCTTGGATAATGTTAAGGTGCCTAAAGTGCAGAGAAGAAACAGTGTACATTGTAAAGGTCATTCCACAAGTGGGGTCCCAGTGTGGGTTATGGCTGAACCAGCAGAGCAAATGGTACTGGTGCTTGGCACCAGGGTGTCAGGTAAGTAAGCATAGTCAGCAGGCCAGAGCAAAAAATGTGCTGGGGGAGCATGGGCCAGCAGCTGACAGCAGTTCGGGAGAGTTGGGGGAAGTACAGACCAATGATGACTAGGGGAAAGAATAGAGACCGAGGGCTAATAGTACTCAGATGGAAACAGCTGGTCAGAGTTACAGCTATAAAATGCATAAACAGAAAAATAAAAAATTATTCTCCATTTATGAGCTTGTTACAAAATCGATTTTGAGTAAACTCCAGAGAAAGCTTTATGCCCAAGCTTCTTTAATGCAATTTTAATTTCATTGTTCCTCAAACTATATATCAAGGGATTTAGCATAGGCACAAAAACAAGGAACAGAAGTGACCATACTTTGGGGCCCCCATAAGTTTTAATGGCTTCTGTTCTTAAGTATGTTATGGTAGCTGATCCAAAGAACAGACTCACAGACATGAGATGAGAACCACATGTAGAAAAAGCCTTTTTACGTCCAGCTGTAGAGCGTATCCGGAGTATACTAATAAATATGCGAGTATAGGACAAAAGAATTAGCATAAAAGGTAAGGGTATAACCAAAAATGAATAAATTAAAACATATAACTTAACTACAACTAGAGTACTTGGAGGCACCTCAGCACATGCCAAATGTATGACCTGTAATATGTCACAAAAGAAATGGTCAATAATATTTGAATTACAAAATGGTAGTCCAAAGACCATAATGATGTTGCCCAGAGGCAAAACTAAACCGCTCAGCCATGATCCCAATGAAAAATATAGACACTTATTTTTTGTCATTTTTGTCATATAGTGAAGAGGATGGCAAATAGCTAAATATCGGTCATAAGCCATGAAAGCAAGTATAAAGCATTCAGCGGCACCTAAACAGCAGAAGAAGTAGAACTGTGCTGCACAGCTTATATGGGAGATTTCTTTGTCTTTGTGCAAGAAGTCTCTGAGCATCCGAGGCACAGTTACAGAGGTGTACAGCATTTCTGTGACAGATAAGCTTCTAAGGAAAAAATACATAGGTGTATGAAGATGGGAATCTAAGGACACTATTATAATTATCATTGTATTCCCTATCAAAGTGAAGAGGTAAATTATGATGAATATTCCAAATAACAATGGCTGAAATTCAGAAGACAGTCCAAGCAAGATAAAGTTACTGATACGTGTTTCATTTTTTGTAGCCATAAGTGTTGCGGTCAGAATCTATGATATACACAAAAACCTTGTAATAGACACATTTACTGTTTCAAGTAAGAAAAAAAAAACACAATAATATTATTTTATGATTCATGTGTATTTACAATTATCCCTAACCTCTGGGTTAATAGTCTATTAAGTAATGTTAAATGGGCACTCTCATTAACCCCTTAAGGACCAAGCCCATTTTCACCTTAAAGGGGTATTCCAGGGAAAAACTTTTTTTTTTTTTTTTTTATATCAACTGGCTCCAGAAAGTTAAACAGATTAGTAAATTACTTCTATTAAAAAATCTTAATTGTTTCAATAATTTTCAGCTGCTGAAGTTGAGTTGTTGTTTTCTGTCTGGCAACAGTGCTCTCTGCTGACATCTCTGCTTGTCTCGGGAACTGAGTAGAAGAGGGTTTGCTATGGGAATTTGCTTCTAAACTGGGCGGTTCCCGAGACACGTGTCATCAGAGAGCACTTAAGGATTAAGATTTTTTAATTGAAGTAATTTACAAATCTGTTTAACTTTCTGGAGCCTGTTGATATATATATATATATATATATATATATATATATATATATATATATATATATATATATATATATATATATATATAAAAAGTTTTCTCCTGGATAACTCCTTAAAGGACCAGGCCAATTTTATTTTTGCGTTTTTGTTTTTTCCTCCTCGCATTCTAAAATCCATAACTCCTTTATTTTTCCATCTACAGTCCCATATAAGGGCTTGTTTTTTTGCGCAATCAATTGTAATTTGTAATGAAAGCATTCATTTTACTATAAAATGTATGGCGAACCCTAAAACAATTTTATAAGGGAGGAAATTTTTATGAAAACCACAATTTTGCACATTTTGGAGGGTTTTGTTTTCACACTATACACTTTACGGTAAAAATGACATGTATTCTTTATTCTGTGGGTCAATACGATTAAAATGATACCCATGGCTAGATACTTTTATATTTTTGTACCGCTTAAAAAAAATCTAAAACTTTTTGTACAAAATCAGTAATCTAAAATCACCCTATTTTGACCACCTATAACTTTTTAATTTTTCCGTATATAGGGCAGTATGAGGGCTCATTTTTTGCACAGTTATCTGTACTTTTACTCGATACTACATTTGCATATATAAAACTTTTAGATAATTTTTTATTAATTTTTTTTTTATAAAATGTGACAAAAAAGCAGCATTTTTGGACTTTTTAAATTTTTTATGTTTATGCCATTCACCTTACGGGATCATTAACATTATATTTTGATAGTACGGACATTTACGCACACGCGGCAATACCAAATATGTTTATAAAAAATAATTACGCTTTTTGGGGGTAAAAACTGACAATTTTCATTTTTATTGGGGGAGGGGATTTTTCACTTTTTTTTTACTTTTTATTTTTACATTTTTTCAACTTTTTTTTACACTTTTTATGTCCCCATAGGGAACTATCTATAGCAATCCTTTGATTGCTAATACTGTTCAGTGCTATGCATAGGACATAGCACTGATCAGTATTACCGGTGATCTTCTGCTCTAGTCTGCTCGATCACAGACCATAGCAGAAGACCCCGGAAGACGTCCGGAGCCAGGTGAGGGGACCTCCGGCCGCCATGCTGGATGTGCTGGATGATCGGATCGCCGCGGCAGCACTGCGGCGATCCGATCATCGATTCAAAGTACCGCACTGCTGCAGATGCCGTGATCTGTATTGATCATGGCATCTGAGGGGTTAATGGCAGACATCCACGCGATCGCGGATGTCGGCCATTACCGACTGATCCTCGGCTGCTACTAGCAGCCGGAACCTGCCGTGTATGATGCGAGCACCATTCTGATGCTCGCGGTCATACACAGGACGTAAATGTACGTCCTGGTGCGGGAAGTCCTGCAGGACGTACATTTACATTTACTCCCGTGGTCGTTAAGGGGTGAAAATTTGTTTTTGCTATTGCACTCCTTATGGTAAATAAAAAATACTAATGTACTTTGTTTAAAAAAAAAAGAAGTTTCCTATGTTTAATTTGAGTTAAAAAGCTGCCACTGGGTGTCTCCCTACTTGTCCAGAGCACATACCCCCCCCCCCCCCCACCCCTTGCATAGACTTTGGACTCCTGCTGGCCTGGAAAAAGTCCAAATTAGGAAATGTACTCTGGAGTGCTGAGGGGTGGGGGGTGCAGCCTTAGCCAATCATAGCTCATCTCCCACTGAACTGCTCTGGACTGTGTGTAGCAGAGTGAGGGAGGAGGTTCTCCCCTGTATGGTTTCAGTTGATGTCACGCCTGCTGGGTAACGCCCCTTTCCAGTCTGTGAATCTGACTGAGACTGAGCAGAAAATACAGTGCAAAATTAAGGTAGAAAACTAAGAAATAAAATAAAGGCAGGGGGTGGTTTATCATGATGGGGGAAGTGAACTGGGAGGACTATAAAATTTAACAAGATCGTGAGAGGTACTCTTTAAACATGTACTGTATTACAAATTAATACAAAAATATTAAAAATGAACATGAATGAATATAAATACTGGTAATGGTAAAGATAGCAGTGGACATGGATTCAAACTGTACAGTACTTCTCCTGTTTTTATTTTTCAGCATAAAATAATGTACAGCCTTTACCTTCAGGGATAAAATAAATCTTATTTTATATTTTATACAGAACATTCCCTGGCTATATAGGTGATGCCTTACCCATCACCCAACAAAACAGTAAACACCAAGATGGGTTACTCACGCGTAAATTAAAATATGTCCACTGAGAGGCAGCAGACCTCAGGATCTCAACTCTCAGTTCAAGTTCCTTTTTTGTTATCCCAGTAAAATACTGCGTCGAGCACCTGTGCTGACCTGGGCCACACTGAAAACCGGGATTGCCAGGAAGGGAATAACAGGCTCCACTAAAAAACCCCAATGGTTTAGAATGAACCACCAGATTCACAATTAGAACGGCTTACATCTACTATTAAGATGCTTGGCCACAAAGTTTCAAATTAGACACTTAACATTTTTTGGGGGTTTGTTTAAGATGTGTTTTCTAAAGTATATGAAAACATTATCATTTTATAATTATATATCAAAATCAATTTTGGCCACTAAGTTTGTTTTCATGTCACATGTATTGATATATTGGTAGTTAGGATAGTTTCTGTGTTTACAAACAAATAAGTAGTAAACTTATATGTTTATACAGTACATTTGGAGTGTCATGAGGCCCTTTTACTTTTTCAAATTTTTTTTAATGTTTTGGCCTTGTCCTAAAAATTTCCCACATTATTCTGAATTCAATACCACATGATGACAAAGTGAAAATTGAATTTGAAAAAGGTTTGCAAATGTATAAAACTAAAAGGAAAAAAATAATATTACAATCACATAAGTAATCAGATCCCTTGCTAAGTTCTTGGTTGAAGCACCTTTGGCAGCAATTACAGCCTCCAATCTTCTTGGGAATGATGCCACAAGGTTGCCCACCTGGATTTGTGGATTTTCTGCCATTGCTCTCTGCAGATCCTTTCAAGCTCTGTCAGGTTGGATGGGACCATCAGTGCACAACAATTTTTAGGTTTCTCCAGAGATGTTCAACTGGGTTCAAGTTAGAGCTCCGGCTGGGCCACTCAAGGTATTTCACTGAAGATTTGTCTCTAAGCAACTCATATGTTGTCTAAGCTGTGTGCTTAGGGTCATTGGGGGAGATTTAGTACACATGTGTAGAGGAAAAGTTGACAAGTTGCCCATAGCAACCAATCAGATTGCTTCTTTCATTTTTAAGAGGCCCTTTTAAAAATAAAAAAAAGCAATCTGAAGTGTTGCTATGGGCTCCACTTTCTCTTTGCCCAGGTTTTGATAAATCGCCTCCATTGTCTTGTTGAAAGCTCAGTCTGGATCAGGTTTTCATTAATAATAGATCGATTTTTAGATGTGTTCGGCAACTGTGGTATGCGGAGACAGTAATGTGGAAGGCATACTTCTCCTGCTGTATGAATGTGTGGTGGTGCTCTGGCTATAAGAAGCATGCAGATATACATCAATCAAAGGAAAAATGAAAGCCAGCCACTCACCATCTCATGTCTTCAGAACTTCTTTATTCAATATACTCACAATACATGCTGGGGAGAGGGACAGAAACCAGGGGGTGTACAGATATGCAACAAGCTCAGTGAAGCACTAGATGCGAAACGGAGCTTGTTGCCTATCTGTACCCCCCTGGTTTCTGTCCCTCTCCCCAGCATGTATTGTGATTATATTGAATAAAGAATTTCTAAAGACATGAGATGGTGAGTGGCCTGCTTTCATTTTTCCTTTGATTGATGTATTTCAATAATAATAACTTTGTACTTGGCTCCATACAGCTTTACCTCAACGCTGATCAGTCTCCTTGTCCCAGGGCCACAGCACAATGCTGCCACCCCCATGATTCACTGTATGGGTAGTAGTGTTGAGCGGCATAGGCCATATTCGAATTCGCGAATATTCGCGAATATATGGACGAATATTCGTCATATATTCGCGAATATTCGCATATTCGTTATAGTCTCGTTTTATTTTCGCGTATGCGAAAATACGCGCATGTGGAAATTCGCATATGTGGAAATTCGCATATGCGAAAATTAGCATTTTCGTATATGCAAATTTTCGCGCGCCAGTCTCACACTGTAGTATTACAGCCTTCTTTACACCACACAAGCTGGAAGCAGAGAGGGGTGATCACTGTGATGTGTACTGTGAAGAAAAAAAAAAAAAAAAAAAAACGAATATTCGTAATTACGAATATATAGCGCTATATTCGCGAAATTCGCGAATTCGCGAATATGCGATATTCGCGAATAATATTCGAATTGCGAATATTCGCGAGCAACACTAATGGGTAGTACTGGATGAGCAGTGCTTGGGTTTCTTCAGACATGACACTTAGAATTGAGGCCCAAAAGTTCAATTCTGGTTTCATCCAACCAGAGAATCTTCTCAGTCTTAGATTCCTTTAGATACTTTTTACAAACTCCAGACAGGCTTTTGTTGTCTTTCACTGCAGAGAGGCTTCTTTCTGGCCACGTTGCCATAAAGACAAGATTAATGGAGACTGCAGTGATGGTTGGCCTTCTGGAAGTTTCTTCCATCTGCACACAGGATCTTTGGAGCTCAGCTAGAGTGAACATTAGGTTCTCTGACATCTCTTTTGGGGCTGCCAGCTCTGGGAAGAGTCCTGGTTATTCCAAGGGAAATATGAAGCCCATTTCAAGTGTCATAACAAAGGGTCTAAAAACCTATGTCCATGGTAAATTTTAGTTAGTCCTTATTCAAAAATTTCTAAAAGTATGTTTTCACTTTGTCTTTATGAGGTATTGAGTGTAGATTGATGGGGGAAAACTTGTATTTTAGCCCAAGATGTAACATAACAAAATGTTATGGGTCTGGAAACACTGCGAATATATTGTAAATACCAAACTATGATTATCACTTTATTGTTTTATTTATTAATAGTGATGAGCGGCAGGGGCCATATTCGAATTTTGGATATTTTGCGAATATATGGACAAATATTCGTCCTATTGCGCGAAATTCGCATATTCGCTATGTTCATTCTTTTTTTTCCATGCAAAAATTCGTAATGAAATTTGCATAGTGCGCGTGCGCAATTATATCTTTCACCTAAAAGAAGGGAGGAATCAGTGTCCAGTCTGGAAGTGCCGATATGCACATAAATATTTGCATAAAATTACATAAATTTGCATAAAAAAATATTCGTCATTACGAATATATCACTATATTCTAAATATTCGCAAAATCGCAAAGTGCCAATATTCCTGGTAAAAATTTGCATTTCGAATATTCCCGCTCAACACTATTTTTTAATACTGTAAATATTTATTATTTATTAAGCCATAGTTATTATCTTGGCATAAATCACATTTATGTGTAATGAATGTTGCACTCATATTGCATATATGTATGTATTTGTATTTTATTACCTAAACAATATTTTGCCATAATGTGCACTTGGAGCAGCATTACTATGAAGAAACCAGTAGCTTTATAATAAGATAATAAACTTTTACAATTTTACAATTTACTTTTAGAATTGACTTTTACAATGCAGAAACAAATTGCTAGTTTCTGATATCTAAATAGTTAAGATGTGTTTTAGTATTGTCTTAGCTTACTCATTGAGGTAATATTACTGATAAATCTGTTGATACAAATATCTAATGAACACTAAATGTATATTCTATGTTAAAGAAAGCCCCCACAATGTGCAATAAGCTCACACAATAATTCAGTAAACGTGATGCACAGCTTTATAGTTTTAACTTTATTATTATCTTTGTCATTATACTTACCACAAGAATAAAGGCTTGTGTATTTTTACAGCACAACAAAGAAGTGGCGTCCCTGTGTGAAATAAGCTTGTTTTTATAACCTAGCCAATCTTGTTAGGATCTGTACAGTCTTAAATCTATTGGGGTTTTACAGTAGGTTACTTGCAATTTGTAGTAAATTTAAATTCCCACTGGGTCTAAGGCTTTTATGTCATGCATTTTTAAAGCATCATTTATTTAGTAAAATATAAAATTCATTAGGCAAATAAAAAAAAGAAACTCTAAGGGGGTCATGTATCAAGGCTTAACCTGTTAACGACCATGGATGTCTATACCGCCCCCCGGCTGATTCCTGTAGCTGGGGGCTGGCGTTAATAGCAGACATGCGGCGCTCACCGCGGCTGGCTATTAACTCTTTATATCGCTGACAGCGGCATCTAAAGGTGCCTTTATCTCATCCCTGGTGGTCCAGTGGGGTGGATCCTCCCCCCCCCCCCCCCACAGCGTGATCGCGGGGGGGGGGGGGGGTGATCCACTGCTGAGGTAGCCGGAGGGCTTACCTCTCTTTCCATGCCGGCTCCTGCACTGAGAATGATAAACCTGGCAGAACTAGACTTTATCAATCGAGCGCAGAGCACACAGATCAATGTGGTTTTATGGAACCACAGTGATCCTTATGAGGAATCAAATGATTCCTCCTAAAAGTCCCCTAAGGGGACTAAAAGTGTTAAAAAAAAGTTTTAAAAAAGTTTAAAAACACACACATTAACCCCTTCCTGATTAAAAGTTTAAATCACCCCCCTTTTCCCAAATTTCATATAAAAAATATATAAACATAATAAAAATAAACATATGTGGTATCGCCGCATGCGTAAATGTCAGAACTAAAAAAATATATTGTTAATTAAACCGCATGGTTAATGCGTACATGCAAAAAAATTCTAAAGCCCAAAATTGCGTATTTTTGGTCTCTTTTTATGCCATAAAAAAAATGAATAAAAAGCGATCAAAATGTCCGATCAAAACAAAAATGGTACCAATAAAAACTTCAGATCACGGCACAAAATATGAGCCCCATACAGCCCTATACGATAAAAAATAAAACAGTTATAGGGGTCATAAGAGGACAATTTTAAATGTATTAAAGGGGTACTCCGGTGCTTACACATCTTATCCCCTATCCAAAGGATAGGGGATAAGATGCCTGATCGCGGGAGTCCCGCAGCTGGGGACGCCCGCGATCATGCACGCAGCACCCCGTTTGTAATCAGTGCCCGGAGCGTGTTCGCTCCGGGTCTGATTACGCTCGACCGCAGAGCCGGCGGCGTGTGACATCACGCTCCGGCCCTCAATGCAAGCCTACGGGAGGGGACATGATACCTATCATGCCCCCTCCCGTAGGCTTGCATTGAGGGGTGGGGCTTGACGTCACACTCCGCCGACTCTGTGGTTGAGCATAATCAGACCCGGAGCGAACACGCTCCGGGCACTGATTACAAACGGGGTGCCGCATGCATGATCGCGGGCGTCCCCAGATGCGGGACTCCCGCAATCAGGCATCTTATCCCCTATCCTTTGGATAGGGGATAAGATGTGTAAGCACCAGAGTACCCCTTTAATTTTCATGCATGTAGTCATGATTTTTTCCAGAAGTGTGACAAAATCAAACCTATATTAGTAGGGTATCATTTTAATCAAATGGATCTACAGAATAAAGAAAAGGTGTCATTTTTACTGAAAAATGTACTGCGTAGAAATGAGAAACGGAAGCCCCCAAAATTTACAAAATGGCATTTTTTCTTAACCCCTTAAGGACCCAGCCAATTTTCACTGTAGGACCCGCAGTTTTTTTGCATATCTGACCACTGTCACTTTAACCCCTTAACGAAGAAGGACGTAAATGTACGTCCTGATGACATGGTACTTAACGCATCAGGACGTACATTTACGTCCTGAGCATAACCGCGGACATTGGAGCGATGCAGGCATTATGCGCGGCAGGTCCCGGCTGTGGATCGCAGCCAGGGACCCGCCGGTAATGGCCGACACCCGCGATCCATAAACCCCTCAGATGCCATGATCAATACCGATCACGGCATCTGCAGCATCGCGGTCATCCTGCACGGCAGTGGCTCCGCTGCACTGGCTCCGCTGCCTTCCGGGAGTCTTCTGCTCTGATCTGCCTTCCCGCAGACCAGAGCAGAAGATGACCGATAACCCTGATCAGTGCTATGTCCTATACATAGCACTGAACAGGATTAGCTATCGAGTGATTGCTTTAAATAGTCCCCTATGGGGACTATTAACCCCTTAAGGACCGGGGTTTTTTCCGTTTTTGCATTTTCGTTTTTTGCTCCTTGCCTTTAAAAAATCATAACTCTTTCAAATTTGCACCTAACAATCCATATGATGGCTTATTTTTTGCGCCACCAATTCTACTTTATAAAGACGTCAGTCATTTTGCCCAAAAATCTACGGTGAAGCGGGAAAAAAATCATTGTGCGACAAAATTGAAAAAAAAAACGCTGTTTTGTAACTTTTGGGGGCTTCCTTTTCTACGTAGTACATTTTTCGGTAAAAATGACACCTGATATGTATTCTGTAGGTCCATACGATTAAAATGATACCCTACTTATATAGGTTTGATTTTGTCGGACTTCTGGAAAAAATCATAACTACATGCAGGAAAATTAATACGTTTAAAATTGTCATCTTCTGACCCCTATAACTTTTTTATTTTTCCGTATATGGGGCGGTATGAGGGCTCATTTTTTGCGCCGTGATCTGAAGTTTTTAACGGTACCATTTTTGCATTGATAGGACTTATTGATCTTTTTATTCATTTTTAAATGCACTATTTTGGACTTTGGAATTTTTTTGCGCGCACGCCATTGACCAAGCGGTTTAATTAATGATATATTTTTATAATTCTGACATTTCCGCACGCAGTGATACCATATATGTTTATTTTTATTTTTATTTACACTGTGTTTTTTTTTTTATTGGAAAAGGGGGGTGATTCAAACTTTTAATAGGGGAGGAGTTAAATGATCTTTATTCACTTTTTTTTTTCCCTTTTTTTTTGCAGTGTTATAGCTCCCATAGGGACCTATAACACTGCACACACTGATGTTCTATGTTGATCACTGGTTTCTCATAAGAAACCAGTGATCAACGATTCTGCCGCATGACTGCTCATGCCTGGATCTCAGGCACTGAGCAGTCATTCGGCGATCGGACAGTGAGGAGGCAGGAAGGGGCCCTCCCGCTGTCCTGTCAGCTGTTCGGGATGCCGCGATTAGCCGCGGCTATCCCGAACAGCCCGACTGAGCTAGCCGGGAACTTTCACTTTCACTTTTAGCCGCGCGGCTCAGCTCTGAGCGCGCGGCTAAAGGGTTAATAGCGCGCGGCGCCGCGATCGGTGCTGCGCGCTATTAGAGGCGGGTCCCGGCTTCACTATGACGCCGGGCCCGCCGTGATATGACGCGGGGTTACTGTGTAACCCCGCGTTATATCAGAAGAGCAGGACCAAGGACGTACCGGTACGTCCTTGGTCCTTAAGGGGTTAAAGTGTAAAAATAAAAGTAAAAAAATAAAGTTTAAAAAAATGTGAAAGCACCCCTCCCCCAATAAAAACGTAAATTGTCCAATTTTCCCTATTTTACCCCCAAAAAGTGTAAAAAAATTATTTTATATACATATTTGGTATCGCCGCGTGCGTAAATATCCGAACTATTAAAATAAAATGTAAATGATCCCGTACGTTGAACGGCGTGAATGTAAAAATATAAAAAATAAGTCCAAAATAAGTCCAACATTTTAGCGCCGCGCGCTATTAACCCTTTAGCCGCGCGCTCAGAGCTGAGCCGCACGGCTAAAAGTGAAAGTGAAAGTTTGGGATGGCTGCGGCTAATCGCGGCATCCCGAACAACTGACAGCGGGAGGGCCCCTACCTGCCTCCTCGCTGTCCGATCGCCGAATGACTGCTCAGTGCCTGAGATCCAGGCCTGAGCAGTCATGCGGCAGAATCGTTGATCACTGGTTTCTTATGAGAAACCAGTGATCAATGATGAAGATCAGTGTGTGCAGTGTTATAGGTCCCTATGGGACCTATAACACTGCAAAAAAAAAGTGCAAAAAAAAAGTGAATAAAGATCATTTAACTCCTCCCCTATTAAAAGTTTGAATCACCCCCCTTTTCCAATAAAAAAAAACACAGTGTAAATAAAAATAAAAATAAACATATATGGTATCACCGCGTGCGGAAATGTCCGAACTATAAAAATATATCATTAATTAAACCGCTCGGTCAATGGCGTGTGCGCAAAAAAATTCCAAAGTCCAAAATTGTGCATTTTTGGTCACTTTTTATATCATTTAAAAATGAATAAAAAGCAATCAATAAGTTCTATCAAAAAAATGGTACAGTTGAAAACTTCAGATCACGGCGCAAAAAAATTAGCCCTCATACCGCCCCATACACGGAAAAATAAAAAAGTTATAGGGGTCAGAAGATGACAATTTTAAACGTATAAATTTTCCTGCATGTAGTTATGATTTTTTCCAGAAGTCCGACAAAATCAAACCTATATAAGTAGGGTATCATTTTAATCGTATGGACCTACAGAATAAAGATAAGGTGTCATTTTTACCGAAAAATGTACTACGTAGAAACGGAAGCCCCCAAAAGTTACAAAACTGTGTTTTTTTTTTCAATTTTGTCGCACAATTATTTTTTTTCCGTTTCACCGTAGATTTTTGGGCAAAATGACTGACGTCATTACAAAGTAGAATTGGTGGTGCAAGAAATAAGCCATCATATGGATTTTTAGGTGCAAAATTGAAAGAGTTACGATTTTTTAAAGGCAAGGAGCAAAAAACGAAAATGCAAAAACGGAGAACCCCCCGGTCCTTAAGGGGTTAAGCGCAACAGTAATAGAAAATCATGTGTATCATTTTAATCGTATTGACCCAGAGAATAATAAACACATGTCATTTTTACCATAAATTGTACGGCGTGAAAACAAAACCTTCCAAAATTTGCAAAATTGCGGTTTTCTTTTTAATTTCCCCACGCAAATAGTATTTTTTTGGTTGCGCCATACATTTTATGATAAAGTGATTGATGGCATTACAACGTACAACTGGTCGCGCAAAAAACAGGCCCTCATACTTGTCTGTGGATGAAAATATAAAAGAGTTATGAGTTATGGGGAGGAGGAAAAAACGAAAATGTAAAAATAAAATTGTCTGAGTCCTTAAGGTCCAAATGGGCTGAGTCCTTAAGGGGTTAAACATTAATAACTCTGGGATGCTTTTTCCTTTCATTCTGATTCCGAGTTAGTTTTTTCGTGAAATTTTCTACTTTATGTTAGTGGTAAAATTTTGTCGATACTTGCATCATTTCTTGGTGAAAAATTCAAAAATTTGATGAAAAAATTATTATTTTTTATTTTTTTATTACTTTGAAGCTCTCTGCTTATAAGGAACACATAAATATATTCCAAATAAATTATATATTGAGATTGCATCATGAAGTTGACATGTTTTTACTTTTGGAAGACATCAGAGGGCTTCAAAGAATAGCAGCAATTTTCAAATCTTTCACAAAATTTTCTAAATCGAAATTTTTCAGGCACCAGTTCTGTTTTGAAGTGGATTTGAAGGGCCTTCTTATTAGATATACCCCACAAATGACCCCATTATAAAAACTGCACCCCTCAAAGTATTCAAAATGACATTCAAAAGGTTTGTTAACCCTTTAGATGTTTCACAGGAATAGCAGGAAATTGATGGAGAAAATTCAAAATCTTCATTTTTTACACTGGCATGTTTTTGTAGACCAAGTTTTTGAATTTTTACAAGGGGTAAAAGGAGAGAAATCTTCCTAAAATGTGTAACCCAATTTCTCTTGAGTAAGGAAATACCTCATATGTGTATGTCAAGTGTTCGGCGGGTTCACTAGAGGGCTCAGAATGGAAGGAGCGACAGTGGGATTTTAGAGAGTGAGTTTTTCTGAAATGATTTTTGTCAGGCATGTCGCATTTAGGAAGCCCCTATGGTGCCAGAACAGCAAAAAAAAAAAAAAAAACACATGGCATACTATTTTGGAAACTACACCCCTTAAGGCACGTAACAAGGGGTCCAGTGAGCCTTAACACTCCACAGGTGTTTCACGACTTTTTGTTAAAGTTGGATGTGTAAATTTTTTTTTTCACTAAAATGCTAGTTTTCCCCCAAATTTTAAATTTTTACAAGGGATAATAGGACAAAATGCCCCCCAAAATTTGTAACCCCATCTCAAAATTTGTAACCCCATGTGTGGACGTCAAGTGCTCTGCTGGCGCACTACAATGCTCAGAAGAGAAGGAGTCACATTTGGCTTTGGAAAAGCGAATTTTGCTGAAATGGTTTTTGGAGGGCATGTCGCATTTACGAAGCCCCTATGGGGCCAGGACAGCAAAAAAAAAAAAACACATGGCATACTATTTTGGAAACTACACCCCTCAAGGCACGTAACAAGGGGTACAGTGAGCCTTAACACCTCACCTGCTGGTTTTCCCCCAAATTTTACATTTTTACAAGGGGTAAAAAGAGAAAATGACCCACAAAATTTGTAACCCTATCTCTTCTGAGTATGTAAATACCCAATGTGTTGATGTAAAGTGCTCTGCTGGCACACTACAATGCTCAGAAGAGAAGGAGCGCCATTGAGCTTTTGGAGACAGAATTCGTTTGGAATAGAAGTCGGGGGCCATGTGCATTTACAAAGCCCCCCCCCCTCCCGTGGTTCCAGAACAGTGGAACCCCCCACACAAGTGACCCCATTTTGGAAACTTCACCCCTCACAGAATTTAATAAGGGGTGCAGTGAGTATTTACACCCCACTGGCATTGGACAGATCTTTGGAGCAGTGGGATGTGCAAAGGAAAAATTACATTTTTCATTTTCACGGACCACTGTTCCAATAATCTGTCAGACACCTGTGGGGCGTAAATTCTCACTGTACCCCTTATTACATTACATGAGGGGTGTAGTTTCCAAAATGGGGTAACATGTGTGGGGGGGTCATTGTTCTGGCACTATGAGGGCTTTGTAAACACACGTGGCCTTCAATTCCGGACAAATTTTCTCCTCAAAATCCCAATGGTGCTCCTTCTCTTCTGAGCATTGTAGTGCACCAGCAGAGCACTTTACATCCACATATGGGGTATGCTCTTACTCAGAAGAAATGGGGTTACAAATTTTGGGGGACTTTTTTCCTATTTTTCCTTGTGAAAATGAAAAATGTTGGGTAACACCAGCATTTTAGTGACCATTTTTTATTTTTCATTTTCCCATCCAACTTTGAAGAATTTTCATTAAACACCTGTGGGGTGTTCAGGTGCACTATGCCCCTTGTTACATTCCTTGGCGGATGGGGTCACATGTGGGTATTTCTTTTTTTTTTGTTTATGGCAGAACCACTGTAAAATCAGCCACCCCTGTGCAAATCACCAATTTAGGCTTCAAATGTACATATTGCACTCTCACTCCTGAGCCTAGTTGTGCACCCGCAGAGCATTTTACACCCACATCTGGGATATTTCCGTACTCAGGAGAAATTGTGTTACTAATTTTGGGGGGTCTTTTATTCCTTTTAACACTTGTGAAAATAAAAAGTATGGGGCAACACCAGCATGTTAGTGTAATTTTTTTTTTTTTTTACACTAACAGGCTGGTGTAGCCCCCAACTTTTCCTTTTCATAAGGGGTAAAAGGAGAAAAAGCCCCCCAAAATTTAAAAAGTACGGAAATACCTCATATGTGGCCCTAAACTGTTTCCTTGAAATACGACAGGGCTCCGAAGTGAGAGAGCGCCATGCACATTTGAGGACTAAATTAGGGATTGCATAGGGGTGGACATAGGGGTATTCTACGCCAATGATTCCCAAACAGGGTGCCTCCAGCTGTTGCTAAACTCCCAGCATGCCTGGACAGTCAGTGGCTGTCTGGAAATGCTGGGAGTTGGTGACTTGCAACAGCTGGAGGCTCCGTTTTGGAAACACTGCCGTACAATAAGTTTTTCATTTTTATTGGGGGGGGGGACAGTGTAAGGGGGTGTATATGTAGTGTTTTACCCTTTATTATGTGTTAGTGTAGTGTATTTTAGTGTTTTTAGGGTACGTTCGCACTGGCAGAGGTTTACAGTGAGCATCCCTCTAGAAATGTGGCCTGCCCGTGTGAATGTACCCTGTACGTTAACATGGGGGGGGCAAACCTCCAGCTGTTTCAAAACTACAACTCCCAGCATGTACTGAAAGACCGTGCATGCTGGGAGTTGTAGTTTTGCAACAGCTGGAGGCACACTGGTTGGAAAACCTTCAGTTAGGTTCTGTTACCTAACTCAGTATTTTCCAACCAGTGTGTCCATAGCTGTTGCAAAACTACAACTCCCAGCATGTACTGATGCTGGGAGATGTAGTTATGCAACAGCTGGAGCTACGCAACTACAACTCCCAGCATGCTGTTTGTTGTTTGGGCATGCTGGGATTTGCAGTTTTGAAACATCTGGAGGGCTACATTTAGAGACCACTGCGATCTCCAAACTGTGGACCTCCAGATGTTGCAAAACTACAAATCCCAGCATGCACAGACAGAAAACTGTTGTGTGGGCATGCTAGGAGTTGTAGTTTTGCAAGATCTAGAGGGCAGTATAGAGATCACTGTGCAGTGGTCTCTAAACTGTAGACCTCCAGCTGTTGCAAAACCCCAAATCCCAGCATGCCCAAACAGCTGTCTGGGCATGCTGGGAGTTGTAGTTTTGCAACATCTGGAGGGCTACAGTCTCAGACTGTAGCCCTCTAGATGTTGCCAGGCAGCTTACCGGCTTCTGTCGGATCCAGGGAGCCGTCCTCTTCTGCCACACGACCTCGCGTCCCGCAGCCTCCACTGACGGGTAAGTGGATCTTCGGCGCCCGGTACCCTTTGGTCCCACGTCCTGCTCCGCCTATTGTGGGTGGGCAGAACAGGGAAAACTAAAGTTAACCACGCCACCCCCGATCTGCTATTGGTGGTCGTGTCTAGACCACCAATAGCAGGGATAGGAGGGGTGGCACCCCTGCCACCTCACTCCTCTCCCTTCAGGGGGATCGTGGGTGTCGTAGACAACAGCGATCCCCCTTATATTCTGGGTCACCGGGTCACCATAGACCGTATGACACGGAATCGGCGCAAATGTGAATTCACTTGCGATTTGCGCTGATCGCCGACATGGGGGGGGGGGTCTGATGACCCCCCTGGGCATTGGGGCGGGGTGCCTGCTGATCGATATCAGCAGTCACCACAGTCCGGTCCCCGCCCGGCACGCGGCGGGGACCGAAATTCCCACGGGCGTACAGGTACGCCCTGGGTCCTTAAGACGCAGGTACAGAAGACATATCCATACGCTCTGGGTCCTGTACGGGTTACATTTTTTTCCCCGTTTCGCCGTAGATTTTTGGGTAAAATGACTGATGTCATTACAAAGTAGTATTGGTGGCGCAAAACTAAAAGTTTTAATGTTTGCTTTCTATCTGACGGCTTCAGCTACTAAGCCTGTAAGGTGATTTTTAAAATCTGGCACAAGTCTCTTTATGTGGTAATACTTTGGAATGCTTTTAGTTTTGGAATGAATATTAGTTTGGTAGATACATTCAGTGTTTTCATTTCAGCTTTGATTTGAAAATCGCTGCTTATAAGAGAAATAGTCATAAAACAATAATAATTATTAACTCACATCTACAATATGTCTACTTTATGTTGGTATAATTTGTTACACATCATTTTACTTTTTTAGAACGTTAAAACGTTCAAAAAGGTTTCAAGATGATGTAAAAAAAAATTAGGGACCAGTTAAAGGGGTACTCCGCTGGAAACATCTTATCCCTGATCAAAAGGATAGGGGATAAGGTGGTAGATTGCCGCTGGGAACCCCTGCAATCTCCGCTGGAGCACGCCTGTCATTCGAACTCCTCTCCAAGCCAGATTACTGACGATGCAAGCCACCACGCCCCCTCCATTCACGTCTATCATAGCCATCACACCCCCTCCCATTGACATGAATGGAGGGGGCGTGGTGGGACATCACAAACACGAAAGCTGCAAGCTCCCATGTTCCAGACGCTGCCGCCGCTGCCCGGAGATCTACCTTTGGATAGGGGATAAGATGTTTCCAACAGGGTAAGTCTTGAAGCAGATTTCAGGGGCCTGTATGTAACATACCCCAATAAATCACCTCATTTAAAAAAATGTGCCCCTCAAAGTATTCAGAATGGCATTTAAGTAGTTTAGTAACCCTTCAGGTGTTTCACATAAATGAAAGCAAAGTGGACGCTGAATTAAAAAATAAAATTGCAGGTACTTTTTTTTATCTATTTTTTTCTGTAACACAGCAAGTGTTGACAGAAAGATGCAGCTCAGTTTTTATTCCCATAATTTTGACATATTTAAAAGTGTACCATATGTGAAGGAGCACCTAGAGAATTTTGAAGCCTCCTTTTAGATAGGATATATTGTAGACATTACATTGATGTTTTCATTGGTTCCATTCTGGGACAAATGTGAAACTTTGATCACTTTTATATGAGGTTGTATAAACAAGTAAATCAATTCTGTTTATAACCTATTTGTATACTTTTTAAATGGTTTATTACATTTATACTATAAAATCTATTTTTTGTTAACAAAACAATATTTGTGCATCGTCATATTGTGTGAATTTTTTGCGGGATGAGTTGACCTTTTTAGAGGGACTATTTTGGGGTATACGATAAATAATATATTTATATATTTAGTTATAATTTTTTTGGTATTTTTTCATTTATTATATTTATTTTTTCACATTTTTATTTGCATATTTGTTACTTTACTGTGTGATCTCCTGATCACTGGAGTACTCCTTTAATAAATGTGAATAAGACCCTTCCATAAGAAAAGTTTGAATCAACCCCTTTTCCCATTTGATAAATAAAATTATGCTGCAAAATTGCAGTTTTCTTTCCAATTTCCCCCCCACAAAAAAAAATGTTGCCATACATTTTATGATAAAATGAAAGATGTAATTATAAAGCACAATTGGTCATGCAAAACACATATGGCTCTCTGGATGGAAAAAAAAATATTAAATTCATGTCCTTACAGGGATTATACAGTGCAGTACACACTATGCCTATGTATATCAGTGTTACACTGACAGGCATAGCAGATCAGACTCAGTTCCAATTGGCCTCCGTAGCCATGACAAAAGAGGCCATTGTCAGACCTCTGGTTGCCAGGGCTACCATCGGTGGCCGCAGTCGGTTTGTGGAGCGCTGATGAGGAGCAGAAGTTGCAGTGATCACGGCATTTAAAGGGTTAACTGTCAGCAAAACTGGAAGCATCGGAGGTGAAGGGGTGAAGAAGATAACCCTCAAATTGGTCTGGGACTGCTGTGATTGGTCTCTGGCTGGCTTCAATGTGCTGCAACCACGGGGTGACAGTTTATTACAAGGACATACAGGTACCTACTAATGTGGCAAGTCAGTATTCTCAGGGACATACATGTATGTCCTTTTGCCTAAAGAGGTTAAAAACACACTGCACTAGCACATTTTGTATGCTTTTTTTTAAAATAAAGGTACATAAAATATTCCTTTTTGTTGGCAATTGCTTGCCGGTGTTGAAACACACACAGAGTTCCAGCAGAAGCAATGGCTAATTCCAGGTGGTGCAGAAAACTGACCTTTTTTTGGGAGTAGCAACAGGTTTTGCACCTGGCAAATGAAGAAGGAATGGTTTTTAACAAGCAATCCAAAAATTACCTTTTTTTTTAAGTGGACAGAGCCGGATTGGCCATCAGTGGGCCAGGCTGTTCTCAGGGCGAGCCGATCCAGGAAAAATTTAACCATAAGAGTGTCAGACTGTAACTAAATGCAGGGCCCATTTACCTAAAAGGGACTGCTGCAACTACATTTACCTAAAGGGAGTTGTTGCACTAAAGGGGGCTGTTGCACTAAAGGGGGCTGCTGCACTACAAATACCTACAGGGGGCTGCCACAACTACATTTACCTAAAGGGGCTGCCGCACCTACATATACCTAAAGGGGGCTGCTGCACCTATAACTACCTAAAAAAGGCTGCTACTATATACAGGGGGCTACTATCTACAAGGGGACCTACCAACAGGGTGTAAACCCTACTTATAGGGGATAGTTATCCCCCCCCAAAAAAGGAACATTGGAACTGCTACCATAAAAAAAAAAAAAAGTTAATGCCATGAGGTTAATTACTGGGTGCCATCCACAGATGCTATTAATAGCTGGTTGGTGCTCACATTTATAGAAACAATCCTTGTAAAACATACAATAGTAGAGAATTAAAAACTGAGCACTCACCTCTCACACGTTGCAGCCTCACTAGCGAGGGCTCAGTCTCGTAATTCCACCTCCCCTGCCTCAGAACATCTACCACCTGTCTGTGCCATCCTGAAGCCACCCGTGTCACCGAGACTGAGTCCTCGCTAGTCAGGCTGCAGCGTGTGAGACTTGAGTGCTCCATTTTTCATTCTCTGCTAATGTATATCCTACTTATAAGGGGCTGCTATTACCTAAAGGGAGTAAGTATCTACAGGGGCAGCAACCTACAGGGACACCTACCTACTCAGGGTACCTGTATACCTACTGGAGCGACCTAGCTGTATCCTGGTGGAGGGGGGGACCTACCTTTTCTTGTCCAACCCACTTATCTACCGTTTCTAATGTGTAGGACACTAAGAGGGTTATTATTACTGTTTGGAAAAGTATAGATTTAACTGTATGTAATCACTTATATGGTCTGCAGAGCAGTGTGTAGCTGATATCTACCACTATATGGTCAATGTAGGGGGGGATATTTCCTCCTTGTATACTGTTATTATTGGTAATATTAGTCTCAGTATACAGGATTTGGTCAGTAACAGTATGATGGTAATATGTATGGTGATAATATTCCTCCTTGTATACTGGTATTTTTGGTAATATTAGTCTCAGTATGCAGCATTAAGTCAATTACAGTATAATGATGATATGTATGATGATAATATTCCACCTTGCATGCTGGTATTATTAGTAAAACTGATCTCAGTATACAGGATTTGGTCAATTACAGTATGATGGTGATATTTATGGTGATAATATTCCTCCATATATACCGGTGTTATTTGGTAAATGTAAGGCTTATATAGAGGTTCATGTGTTTATCATGGGGAATTGTCATATGTTTTATCATTGACATTTTTCCCTTCCCTTTGTAGCTCCACCTTCACATAGTCACACCCATGACCGAAATGGGCTGCTTAGACTAAAATGCCCAGGCCCATTTTTGGTTACAGTCCGGCCCTGGAAGTGGCAACAAGTGACCTATGCTTAATTCACAGCTTACGCTGCTCACTATCGCTCTATAATGCCTGTATAAAGCTGACAGCTTATTTTGAAAATGTCACCTGTGCATGTACATTTTAACCTGTTGGGGACAGAGTGCATACCTGCATGCCCTTCGCCCACTCCCTTTCTATAATGCAGGGCCATGCCATGGCCCCGCGTCACAGCAGGTCGGGCCCGGCCTCTAACAACGGCTGGGACCCGTGGCTAATAACACACGGCACTGATCGCGGTGCCGCGTGCTATTAACCCTTTAGACGCGGCATTCAAAGTTGAATGCCACATCTAAAGTGAACTTAAAAGAATGCAGGTTAGCTCAGGGGGCTGTTTCGGAATAATTGTAGGACAGCAGAAGGGTCCCCTACCTTCCTCCTCGCTGTCCGATCGCCGAATGACTGCTCAGTGCCTGAGATCCAGGCATGAGCAGTCAAGCAGCAGAATCATTGATCAATGGTTTCCTATGAGAAACCATTGATCAATGTAAAAGATCAGTGTGTGCAGTGTTATAGCACCCTATGGGAGCTATAACATTGCAAAAGAAAAGTTTAAAAAAAAAGTTTATAAAGATCATTTAACCCCTTCCCTAATAAAAGTTTGAATCACCCCCTTTTCCCATAAAAAAAACTGTGTAAATAAAAATTAAAATAAACATATGTGATATCGCAGCATGCCGAAATGTCCGCATTATAAAAATATATTGTTAATTAAACCGCACAGTCAATAGCGTACGCGCAAAAAAAAAATCCAAAAGTTCAAAATAGCGAATTTTGTCACTTTATATATCATGAAAACCAGTAAAAACTTGAGCCCTCATACCGCCCCGTGCGCGGAAAAATAAAAAAGTTATAGGGGTCAGAAGATGACTGTTTTAAACATATAAATTTTCCTGCATGTAGTTATGATTTTTTCCAGAAGTACGGCAAAATCAAACCTATATAAGTAGGGTATCATTTTAATTGTATGGACCTACAGAATAAAGATAAGGGTCATTTTTACCGAAAAATTTTACTGCATAGAACGGAAACCCCCAAAATGACAAAATAGCTTTTTTGTTCAATTTTGTCGCACAATGATTTTGTTTTCTGTTCCGCCGTAGATTTTTGGGTAAAATGACTGATGTCATTACAAAGTAGAAAAATTCATCATATGGATTTTTAGGTGCAAAATTTAAAGGGTTATGATTTTTAATAGGTAAGGAGGAAAAAACGAAAGTGCAAAAACGGAAAAACCCTCCGTCCCCAAGGGGTTAAGTAAGTCAATAAATTATATTATTTTAACTATTACGTTTTTACAAAAAACATCTAAACATTTATTATAATTTTATTAACTTCCTCATAGCATTCTTAATGACTGAATTCCTCAAACTGTATATTAAAGGGTTAAGCATAGGGATTAGAACAATGTACAGAAGAGATATTAATTTTGCTCCTACATAGGTTTGAATAGATTTTGTCTTAAGATAGGTCACAGTGGCTGTTCCATAGAATAAAGTCACAGATGTAAGATGAGACCCACATGTAGAAAATGTCTTTTTTCTCCCAATAGCGGAAGGAATTTTTAGCACACTTTTAATGATGCAAACATAGGAGACCAGAACTAACAGGAACGGTAAAGGAATAACCAGAGAGCTATATATCAAAATAGCAATCTCATTAGCAAAGGTGTCAGTACAGGCCAGCTTTACCACCGGCAGTATGTCACAAAAGAAGTGGTCTATAACATTTGAAGAACAGTAAGGCAAACTAAAAACATAGGAAATCTGGATCAAAGACAACAAGATCCCAGACATCCAAGATCCCAAAGAAAGTTCCAAACACTTAGTTTTAGACATTATGGTCATATAGCGAAGTGGATGACAAATCGCTACAAATCGATCATATGCCATGAAAGCAAGAAGAAAACATTCTGTTGTACCAAGGAAACAGAAAAAGTAAAGCTGAGCAGCACACGCTATGAATGAGATGCTTTTATCCGAATGTAAAAAGTCTCTAAGCATCCGAGGGACTGTTACCGAAATATAGAAGACTTCCGTAAAGGACAAACTGCGGAGGAAAAGATACATTGGGGAGTGGAGCTGTTGATCTAAGGTCACAGTTACAATTATCATCATGTTTCCCATTATGGTCAAAAAATAAATTATTAGAAAGATTGTAAAGAGGAATGGTTGACGGTTTGCAGAAAAACCCAAGAGAATGAATTCAGTAAATTGTGTCCCATTTTTTTGAGCCATCTGAGACAATCTATTCCTAAAAATGCAAGAATGGGAAGTTTAATAATTGTCCATTATTGTTACTAAACTGGATACTGAAGTACATTTAATGATATTTCTAAAATAGTGGTAAACCTGCAATACAGAGCTCTAAAGTTAGTTAGTGCAACCTTGGAGCCATAATAAGGCACCCATAAAACTTTATGGGCTATAATACAGTAATGAAGGGTCATACAGCATACAATGTTTTATGACCCTGCCACAATACTAAGAAGCTGCCCAGACATTTTGTAGTTATAAAGGTCTGCAGCGAGGATTACATTTTGCTTAAAATAGCAACAACATTTCAACAATTTAAAGTGTCCCTGTCATATCAAAAAACTATTATTATGTCACAGAGACATGTCAAACTTTTGATAGATTGGAGTCTCAGTTCTGAGCCCCCCACTGATCAGTAATAGGAAAAGAAAGAGGCTCTCAGCTCGTAGCAATCTCTGTCCTGTGGACTCCCCCTGCTTGTCTCTGTGACATGTCAAAAGATTTTTTGCAATGACAGGGACACTTAAAAGATCAATAAAGGCCAATGTTGTGTGGAACAAATCCTGCCTCAGTGAGAAGCTGGCAGAGGCGCATAAGTTTATATGTGAAAGATTAATTGCAGAAATGTCTGTGACTGTGCCCATCTGTGTCATCCAAGAAAAACAAAGCCAACAAAGTTTTTTAGGTGAAAAAACACAGTTGACGGGTGAAAATCAATAGGAATATATGAAAAGCCAAACCCACACCACTACTTTTGAAAAAAAATAAATAAATAAAAACGCCACAAAAACTGCATCAAGGGAGTGCAAAATTATTTGTAGTGTTTTTTTCCCCCAGGTAAAAAAAATGTGGTTATATAGCCTAATGATGCCTATAAAGCATGTACATGGCTTTTTATAAACCCTATCCCAATATGTGGGACAGTCAAACAAATTTCTGCAAAAATGTTACCACATGAACATGATTTAAAACCTTTCAACTCCTTTGTTCTTGTTATCTGATTAAAATGCTTATTATGAACAGCTGGTTGCAAATGAAGAATTGGGCAAGTGACAAACAGGGTTTCGAGCATTTTTGCACATACATTACTTTGAAGTTTATAGTAAACAGATAAAACATATAAATAGAACATTTTTTAGATGGTGATTTTGCATTGGATTTTGACACTTTTACCATTTTTGGCTTTAACTTTTAAAACTCATGCATTAGAGGTGGCACCTGTCAAAAATCTTTGTATAAAAAACAAGCCACCAAAATATTAGCAAAAAAAAAAAAAAAAACACGAGACAAAACAAACAAACAAAGGGAGTAGGCCTCTAAGGGCTTTTCTGAGCTTTGTTAAAAAAAAAAGAAAAACATTTACAGAGATGTCAGGGAATGGTGAGGAAATAAAAAAAAAAAAGAGAGAGAAAGAAAGAAACATGCTTGCCTCTCCATTCCTCACTCATCCAGCACTGCGGTCTCTCGGGGGTCTCTTTCAGCAGGTCTGTGATGATGTTCCTGTACACTGAACACTTGACAAGGAAATTGCTACACATGAGGCCAGTGTTTGGCTGCAGTGTCCCATGCTCAGTGTACACGGATGTCATAGCAGCACTTTCAGTGGGAGGAGTCCAGACAGATGGTGATCTGAAGCATAGGGAGCATTTTTTTTATTTGCCCCACTCATTCCCAGCCTATGTCCAACCTTTTACAAAATCCCCAAAATATCTTTCACCAACCAAGGCTCAGTTTCTAAGCCAGTTGACTATTTGTTACTCGGCCTCTTTGAGATTGCCAATGGGCACTATTGGATCAGAAACAGCACTACTCCTTGAGCTGAGCATCTGCAGATGCCTATACACACAGTTGTACCAATTTTTTTCCCTGAACAATTTGTCTCAAAATCCAAAACAAGTAATGACTAATAAAAAAAGAGGAATGTATCACAAAATATGGCTAAACACATTTGCAATATTTAAAGGGGTCTACTTTGACTTTAATATTATTGGCCTCTGTTTAGGACAGGCCATAAATATCAGATTAGTGGGGGGGGGGGGTCAAAATCCCAGCACTCTCACTGATCAGCTGATTGGCGGGGCTGGATTTCTCTCCTGGTGAATGGGACTAACCTGTAGTAAGTATGTAACTGTGTCTGGTAAACAATGAAGAGTCTGCAGTGCTTACTGAAGTGCCATGGTCCCTTTTATCAGCTGATTGGAGGAGGAGGGGGGGGGTGCCAGATGTAAAACCCATTAGATATCCAATTAGATATCCATCCACCCTCAGTGTAGGCCATCGATATGAAAATCCCTTTAATGTGACTTGAAGAGTTATGGTAACAGTAATTATACTAATAGAACCAAGTCTGCTTTTTATTTCATTTGAATATTGCCATTAAATGTGTCCATAAAATGTTCCATATCCTGCACTTTCCCAGGCCACCATGAATTTCTGTTTATCTTTATTTATTGGTGTTATAGTTTTACTATGTAATTATATTGTTGTTCTAATTGTACCTTGACAAGCTGGTACTTACATATAAACTATGCATCATACATACATCATTATCTCTGGACGTTTGACTATGTATTCTTATCTTAATAATGTTTTTTTTTCTGATGTACAGCATCTAACTGTATTGTTCTCACATCTTAATCCAACTACAGCAGTTGTCAATAAAACTAGTTAAAAAAAATTAATAAATAATAGTACCAATAGTAAGTCATAGTACCAACCTCAGTTACCACAAGGTTATAGTCAATACAATCATATCAGGCATAGCCCTAGAAAAATAGCACTGTGTGAATATTGGGAGAGATAATAACTCTGTACATATATTTATATATATATATATATATATACATATAGACAGATAGATACTTAGATGGACAGTGTCAATCCCTTCAGCTAACACTGTAAGCGATCCTTCACACAAAGTTTTGAGGAGTTTGGGGGGGGGGGGGGGGGAGGGCTTAAAAATGGCTCTAAATGCCAGCATTTTTTTTTTTTTTTTTATGATGGTTATAGGCATTTTCCTGCCTTTTTTGAAGATTATTTTAGCACCTGCGGTTTTTAGAGGCCTTTTTTTTCTGTGTTAACTGGTTTTTCGATGAATCTCAAGATTTGTAATGTGAGAAAAACATAACAAGAAGTGCAAGTGAAACACAATTTTGCATATGCATATTTTTTGGAAGGAAAAAAAAAGAGAATACTGACCCCAAAAAAACCCCAGTGAGTGTTTTGCTTTTTTCTTTTTTTTTTTGAGCATTCAGTAGTCAAGCAAGAATTAGAGCAGATCCCAGCAGAAAGGAATGAGGGGAGGAAACGTCTCTATTCAACACATCTACGAAGCCCTCAGAACTTTATATTAACAAGGTACTGTATATAGTAATCAATATTTTATCATTTAGAACATGTAATACTTTTTCTATGACAGCACAGATCTCCATGTGTCTCTTACATATTTTTCTGCATTGTGATACCTCTCTCTATGATAACTCAGCCCCTTTTTCTGACTGTGAGTGATCTGCAGCATTATTGAAAAGCCTAACTAACAAGTCATAATACCAAAAGGATATCCGAATAACAAAGCTGTCCTACATTACATAGACAAGCTCACCACCACTATATAAAGTATTGCATGCTTGATTAGTATACAGGAATTATGTGACGCAATAAGTGTACAATACAATGTATAGTGTATAATAGCAATTGCCATACTTGGAAATAATAAAATAGTTTCAGCATGTTCAGCCATTTGTTTCCCTTGAAAAACAAAGAATTGAGCAAAGTAAAGTATCCATAGGAATAAAGTACAGTCAGTTCAGTCTACTCTCTAAAGATAACATGTAGGTACCTCTAACATTTCCTCTAGTCCTGTTTTATTTGAAATACATCTTTAGTTCTTTGGGAAAACCTTACTATTATTAATGACAGGGCTCTCTATAGACTAAAGCAGAAGGGAATTAATTTAAAGTTCCTGGCTTATTAAACTAGTTTTTGCTTGTATTATAGTTGAGTAAACTTTTTTGGCTTAGCACAAATGAAGAAAAGAATCACTGCAGCACTCATGAATGGTCCAACTTTTTTTTAAATTATGAGCAGGTGTAAAACACCGCCAACAATTGTTTCACTAGGTATAGCTTCTTCATAGCCTCAACATGAAACTATTCCCCACCCCCTTTATGAAGAATCCCAGCCTAGATTTACCTATCCCTAATCCACAAGATGGGGCATAAGTAACTGATTCCGGGGGGTTCTACCACTGGGACCCCCCAATCTCCAGAATGGGACCCGAGAGCTGGGGTCCAGTTACGGAGATCATGGGGGTGCCAGCCGTCCGACCTCCCCACGATCAGCTACCTGTCCCTTATCCTCTGAATGGGGGATATGTTAATGTTGGCTGGAGTCCTCCTTTAAATATCGCCATAATGAGAACAACTTTACTGACACAAACAATATAGTACCAATGTAATGAAAACACTACTAGAAATATATTGGCAATACAATAGGGAAATAGCATAAGCATAGTTGATATTATAAATCTATGACTCATGGAGTAAATAGACTTGAAAGATTATTCCGTCTTCAATATAAATGACGTCTCACATCTAAGTAGCTCCTGATGTTGATCATCTCCATAGTTGGGAGCATTAACCTGTACTATTCCTAAAAAGTGTGTACAATCAGGGTAACTGATAAGATGTGACTGATAAGTCTAGGAGAACCTACTACTGTCCGTAAAGATCATTAACGCTCCTCAAAGTGTTTGAACTAAGGTCTCATTGTCTTCCCTATGTAGAGTTGTTTACAGTCACATACAACAGCTTAAACTACATAGGAAATTTCTACACATAAAAATAAATTCTTAAGTGTCAATTCACACTGGCCCAGATGAATAAATAATAAAATAATAGTAAAAAAAAGAGTACTTTGCCACCACATGCCAGTTCTTACGTATCCTTTTTCTAATTACATCACTCATCAGGCTATGCCTAAAGATAATTTCTACAATATCAGTTTATCGGTCATGTTTATCTTACTCCTAGGCAGGGCCGGATTATCATTGGAGCTTTTAGAGCTCATGCTCCGGGCCCCACACAGCCAGGAAAGAAAGGGGGCCCCACTCCCTTAAAAACAGACTTAAAAACAGGGATCTCTACACCAGTGGTGTACCAAGGGGGGCCCGCCCCGGGTGCCACTCACAAGGGGGGTGCCATGACGGAGTCACCCCCCCCCCAATCCAGTGGCGTAGCAGCTGGGGTGTGGACCGAACCTGGCGACACCAGCCTGATGGGGTGACACCATGCCGCTCGGTGACCGGGGTGCCCCCCTCGTCTTCAGCTGTGCTCGCTCTCGTCCGTTAGCACCACATTACCTCGCTCCGCCGACCCCCATTTGCAGCTGTGCTGGTGGCCGGCCCGGGTCTGATGAGGGACGTCGCGCATGTGACGTCCCTCCACAGACCCGTGTAGGAGGACATTAGTGACGTCACTCGTCAGGCAGGCCGCCGCCAGAGGGAAGAAACGCTGCCAGGTAAGTGTAAGTGTGTGTAAGTGTCTGTCTATCTATGTGTGTGTGTGTCTGTCTATGTGTTTGTATGTGTGTGTCTATGTGTGTGTGTCTGTCTATGTGTGTGTCTATGTGTCTGTGTGTATGTGTCTGTCTATGAGTCTGTGTGTGTCTATATGTGTGTGTGTGTCTGTGTCTGTCTATGTGTGTGTGTGTCTGTCTGTCTGTCTATGTGTGTGTGTGTGTGTGTGTGTGTTTGTCAGGGGGGGGAGGGTTGGGGGATCACTATGCTTCCTAAAGTGGGGAAACTGCGCTTCCCTAATAATGTGGGGAATCTATGCTATCTAATGTGGGGAATCTATGCTACCTAATGTGGGGAATCTATGCTACCTAATGTGGGGAATCTATGCTACCTAATGTGGGGAATCTATGCTACCTAATGTGGGGAGTCTATGCTACCTAATGTGGGGAGTCTATGCTACCTAATGTGGGGAGTCTATGCTACCTAATGTGGGGTGTCTATGTGTGTGTGTCTATGTGTGTGTGTGTGTCTATCTACGTGTGTGTGTCTGTTTATGTGTTTGTATGTGTGTGTGTCTGTGCGTGTGTGTGTCTATGTGTGTGTCTGTGTGTGTGTGTCTGTCTATGTGTTTGTGTATGTGTCTGTCTATGTGTGTGTCTGTCTATGTGTGTCTGTGTGTGTCTGTCTATGTGTGTGTGCTTGTCGGGGGGGGGGGGGGGTTGGGTGAAGACTGCTTCCTAAAGTGGGGAAACTGCGCTTCCCTAATAATGTGGGGAATCTATGCTACCTAATGAGGAAAACTATGCTACCTAATGTGGGGAGTCTATGCTACCTAATGTGGGGTGTCTATGCTACCTAATGTGGGGAGTCTATGCTACCTAATGTGGGGAGTCTATGCTACCTAATGTGGGGAGTCTATGCTACCTATTGTGGAAAACTATGCTACCTATTGTGGGGAATATATGCTACCTAATGTAGGGAAACTGCTCTTCCTAATGTGAGGAATCTATGCTACCTAATGTGGGCAAACTGTGCTTCCTAATGTGGGGAATCTATGCTACCTAATGTGGGAAAACTATGCTACCTAATGTGGGGAATCTATGCTACCTAATGTGGGGAAACTGCGCTTCTCAATGTGGGGAATCTAGGCTTCCTACAGTGGGGATCAAAAGTTTGGGCACCCCAGGTAAAATTTTTATTAATGTGCATAAAGAAGCCAAGGAAAGATGGAAAAATCTCCAAAAGGCATCAAATTACAGATTAGACATTCTTATAATATGTCAACAAAAGTTAGATTTTATTTCCATCATTTAGACTTTCAAAATAACAGAAAACAAAAAAATGGTGTCTGCAAAAGTTTGGGCACCCTGCAGAGTTAATATCTTGCACTGCCCCGTTTGGCAAGTATCACAGCTTGTAAACGCTTTTTGTAGCCAGCCAAGAGTCTGAGGTATCTTTGCTGATTCTTCCTTACAAAAGTCTTCCAGTTCTTTGAGATTTCTGGGCTGTCTGTCACGCACTGCTCTTTTAAGGTCTATCCATAGATTTTCAATTATGTTGAGCTCAGGAGATTGTGAAGGCCATGGCAAAACCTTCAGTTTACGCCTCTCCATGTAATCCCCCGTGAATTTTGAGGTGTGTTTAGGATCATTATCCATTTGTAGAAGCTATCCTCTCTTTAACTTCAGCTTTTTCACAGATGGCATCAAGTTAGCATCCAAAATTTGCTGAAATTTTATGGAATCCATTTTTCCTTCTAGAAGAACAAAGGAAGATGGATCCAGCTCGGTGCAGGTAAAATAAATTTAATCCATAGGACAAGGAGGATACTTGTATCCTCCTTGTCCTATGCATTAAAGTTATTTTACCTGCACCGAGCTAGATCCATCTTTCTTTGTTCTTCTGATTGGCTGGTGACGTCCAGCACCTGGATCCGTGCTCTGCTGTCCGGGGCGGGGTGAGCTGGTCTTCACTTTGCTTGCATTTTTCCGTCTACTCGTGAGATGTTCCCTATGCCACTGGCTGCAATACAACCCCAAAGCATGATTGATCCACCCCCATACTTAACAGTTGGACAGAGGTTCTTTTCATTAAATTCTATTCCCCTTCTTCTCCAAACGTACCTTTGCTCATTCCGTCCAAAAAGTTCAATTTTAACCTCATCGGTCCACAGAACTTAATTTCAAAACACATCAGGCTTGTCTATATGTTCATTAGCAAAGTTCAAATGCTGATTTTTGTGGTGAGGACGTAGAAGAGGTTTTCTTCTGATGACTCTTCCATGAAGACCATATTTGTACAAGTATCTCTTTTTAGTGGAATAGTGTACCACAACTCCAGTGTCTGCCAGATCTTTCTGGAGGAATTGTGCAGTCAAACGTGGGTTTTGAATAGTTTTTCTCACAATCCTGCGAGCTGTTGTGTCTGATATTTTTCTTGGTCTTCCAGATCTTGCTTTAACTTCCACTGTTCCTGATGACTGCCATTTCCTAATTACATTCTGAACAGAGGATAATGACATCTGAAAACGTTTTGCTATCTTCTTATAACGTTCTCCAGCTTTGGGAACGTCAACTATTTTCAGTTTCAGATTTCTAGACAACTGCTTAGAAGAACCCATGGTGCTTATTGTTGGGGCAAGGTCAGAGGAGCCGGGCATTTAAAACCTTTGAGATTGACATCACCTGGTCTTCCCAGATGATGATTGAGAACAATCCATGACACTGACAGGTCTCAGCTTTGCAAAGGGGGCAGTGCATGCTATAAATTCTGCAGGGTGCCCACATTTTTGCAGACACCATTTTTTTGTTTTCTGTTATTTTGAAAATGTAAATGATGGCAATAAAATCTAACTTTTGTTGACATATTATAAGAATGTCTAATCTGTAATTTGATGCCTTTTGGAGATTGTTCCATCTTTCCTTGGCTTCTTTATGCACATTAATACAAATTTTTACCTGGGGTGCCCAAACTTTTGATCCCCACTGTAATGTGGGCAATCTATGCTTCCTAATGTGGGGAATCTATGCTTCCTAATGTGGGGAATCTATGCTACCTAATGTGGAGAATCTATGCTACCTAATGTGGGGAATCTATGCTACCTAATGTGGAAAACTATGCTACCTATTGTGGGGAATCTATGCTACCTAATGTGGGGAAACTGCACTTCCTAATGTGGGGAACATATGCTACCTGATGTGGGGAATCTGCGCTTCCTAATGTGGGGAATCTATGCTACCTAATGTGGGGAAACTATGCTACCAAATGTGGGGAAACTATGCTACTTAATGTGAGGAATCTATGCTACCTAATGTGGGGAAACTGTGCTTCCTAATGTGGGGAATCTATGCTACCTAATGTGGGGAATCTATGCTTCCTAATGTGGGGAATCTATGCTTCCTAATGTGGGGAATCTATGCTACCTAATGTGGGGAATCTATGCTACCTAATGTGGGGAATCTATACTTCCTAATGTGGGGAATCTATGCTTCCTAATGTGGGTAATCTATGCTTCCTAATGTGGGTAATCTATGCTTCCTAATGTGGGGAATCTATGCTTCCTAATGTGGGGAATCTATGCTTCCTAATGTGGGGAATCTATGCTACCTAATGTGGGGAATCTATGCTTCCTAATGTGGGGAATCTATGCTTCCTAATGTGGGGAATCTATGCTACCTAATGTGGGGTATCTATGGTTCCTAATGTGGGGTATCTATGCTTCCTAATGTGGGGTATCTATGCTTCCTAATGTGGGGAATCTATGCGACCATGACGCTTTTCCACCTGGCGCCTGCATCTGTGGAGTCAGAGCAGCATGGGGAGGAGTGTTGTGGGGGTGTGCAATGTGACATCACGACGCTGACGCCGCCTTCACGGATCTTTTAAAGGAGAAGGATCCATCACCAGCGGTCGGACGGAGGCATCATCAAAATTGCGTAGAGACGAACCCACCCACCCAAAAACTTTGCAAAATTGCGTTATTTTGATGTATTTTCTTTATGAATTGAACATTTTTATTATTGTATGTGGGCAGAGCATCTATATGGGTGTGGGGGCCCCATGAGTTGTCAGTCCACCCCTGCTAGCCGGCAACAAGTCTTAGTGGGAGGGGAACAAGTCTCAGTGGGAGGGGGGGCTGTTTTGGGGGGATTGTTTGGGGGCCCCATCATACTGAAGTGCTCTGTCTTCCAGGCAGCCATAATCTGGCCCTGCTCCTAGGCAGTTTTAATTAAGTGGGAAGAGTATCCACGTTCCTCCATATGGCAAGGATCGCTTAAATGTACTCCAAATGACAGCTGTCACGATACAGCAGCTTGTTGGTAGCAGTAGGTTTTGATAAAAACTGTAGTGTGAATAGCACCCTTAACGATAGACACAGTTAAGTCCAAAAAAGTGGCACTCTTCCCACCAAATTGACAATACAAATTGGTAGTATTATTATTAAAGGGTACCTCTCATTAAAAAAAACTTTTGATATATTATAGATTCATGTATGCAGAATAACTTTACAATTGCATGTTATTAAAAAAAATGCTTCTTTCTATTTAATTTTCCACTTTGAAGAAATGACCACTAGGGGTCTCCCTACCAGTCCTAACAGCAAGCATTTCAGACTCATGCTGGAGTCCTAAACACTATGAGCTGCCAGTCTGCTTTGTTCACAAAGGAGAACACTCAGAGCTGCCAGCCTGCTTTGTTCACAGCCTGTTTGGCTGTAAACAAAGCAGGCTGGCAGCTCTGAGTGTTTAGGACTCTAGCATGAGTCAGAAATGCTTGCTTACAGGACTGATCGGGAAAAATACAATAGAAAGAAGCATATATTTCATTAACATGCTATTGGAAAGTTATTCAACATTCATTAATCTAAAATATATCAAAAGTTTATTTGATGAGAGGTACCCTTTAAGAGAGGTGGCAATTGAATTGAAATTGTCTTCTGATTACAACTAGACAACAAAAATATAATCTATGTATCGTAAAAAGAGAGGGATGTGTCTCAAATAGTGATTTTCTAAAGAGAAAACCAACTGTTACACCAGGTGTTGGTGTCCCCATCATGGCCCCTTTCGCTGCCAATACCATCGCTGATATAATAGAAAGGCATTGTGGCATAGGACGAAAAATAAAGCCATACATATATATTCTTCATAACGCTGTCCGTCTGTGGGATCAGAGTGTACAGGCTCTCCACGTCCAAGGTAGCTAGGCTGTAGTCCGCTTGCCACACCATCTGTTCAAAATGACACAAGAAATCACTTGTGTCCTTAATGTAGGAGGGCAAACTTTGGAGAACTGGACGGAGCACCCAATCCAAGTAGAGTGATAGGGGTTCAGTAACCGAGTCCCTGCCAGCCACTATTGGACATCAGTGAGTAATTGAGAGACTTTTATGCATCTTAGGTAGAAAGTACCAGTAGGGTCACTTGAGAGTCTTCCAGACCAGCTTTTCAGCAAATTTTTACAAAAAAAATGTCCTTTCTCTCGATTCTGTAAACCCTCCTGGTACTTCCTAGTGGGATCATAAGACAGTGATAGATATGACTCCTCATATTTAAGCTGCCGATAAGCCTCTTGCAAATAGTAATTCTTGGTCATGATCACAATATTACCCCCCTTAACCACAGGTTTTATAACAAGGTCAGATCTAGATCTTAGCCACTGCAAGGCCTTCCTTTCCCTAGGCGAGATATTCTCTGTTAGGGAAGGATAGATAAAAGCCTTGACATCCCAAGAAACAAGATCTTTAAAAGTCTTAAAGCGTACCCGTCAGATCACTCAAATAAACACAACTGTTATATGTTGCTCAGTATCTCATCCTGATCATGTACATGTACTTTTTTATGTGTCTGTTACCTACATTTCTCTCAGAATTAGCTTTATTTCTGAAATACCTTAATTTTGTCCACCAGAAGCAGGGGGGCGGGTACTCACAGTGATAACCACTCCCCCTCCCTCTCCTCAGTCCAGTGCATCCCAAACAGGGTGCCTTCAGCTGTTGCAAAACTACAGCTCCCAGCATGCCCAGACATCATTTGGCTTTGTGGGCATGCTGGGAGTTTTAGTTTTGCAACAGCTGGAATCATTTGATTGTAGTCCCCCTTTATTACACACACGCACACTGTCTTCATACATTCTTACACATACATATTAGATAGACACACTGATATACACACATACACATATCTCCACACACACATACAAGCAGGGACACTTACTTTTTTGTCTGCAATGTAATGTGTTTCTGCATCTCTCTCACACAGCAGACATCAGTGAGAGCCCAGCAGCAGTCTTCCTGCCCCTCCTCCTCCCCTTCTCTTCACATGAGTCTGCAGTGTGTGTGCAGCCTCTCCCCCTCCAAAATGTCCAGGACAAAGCAGTGTACATAGCAGGACTGAATACATTCCAGAAGGCAGGGGGGGACAGTTCTTTGACTGGCTTTTTCTGTATGAAATACTGAACATTTTCTAATGAAAGCAACTGCAAAACCTATTGGTTTTGCGTGCTTTACAACATATCAAAAGTTTTTATATCTGACAGTGCCTATTTAAGGGAAGAACAGACGGGCAAGGGGAGAGGGGGGTTTAAAATTGGAAGAAATGCCAGCACTAAAAACATCTTGCATCTCTGGATTAATATTATCACTGTAGGGGATGTCTAATAAATCACAAATAACAGTTTGCTCACCATCAGACATCAAACCATAAAACTATAGCCCAAAGAGTCACTGGTCACTGTCTATCTGTGGTGCATATTTAATCACCTGAAAGTGTCTATACAGGTTTATTTTGTGTTTCAGATCTAGTTCTAAATCAGTATAGTCAAACTGTTGATAGACACTGTAATGCTGCTGGATGTGTATCCACTGACCTGTGTTACATTCTTATACTGGTCAAATTTCATTTGACACAGTCACCATTGGAGAGGAATAAATTACTCACTTTACGTCAAATTAAGTAAACAATCATACATTTATTTTAGGCTCATAGACAAATATGGCAAACAGAACAAACTAGTAAATCTTATGTAAATAACAGTTCTTGCTTAAGTTTTACAATAATAACATTAGGAAGTGTAGGCATGTTCTCAGAACAATCTCACCAAGTGAGGGTTGTGTGGGCTGGATCCATCATGGAAAGTTCATCTAAGATGGCTTCCTCCTTCATCAGACTGGTCTGGCTCCGCCTCCTTCCTCTTAGCTTGGCTTGGCTTACTTCAATGGTCTTGCTTCATGATGTCCTCCTCGTCCTCCATGGATGAGGCTTCCTTAATGATGATGCCTTAATGATGCTTCCATTATGATACTTCCATAATGATGCCTTAATGATCCTGCCCCCTATTGACGCAGTATTCTTATATACCATACTTATGGGTGTGTTCTTTACACATGTGGGCGTGGTTATACTACGCCTTATATCCATAAATATACTTGTCTCTATCTATCTCCTCCTAGTGGGTTGGATTGAGTATATCTTTAACTTAAGGGTGTATACATTATGTCATGCTTAACTTACATACTAATTGGACATTAGTACCCTTCCTAGAATAGTATAGTTATGCATACCTCGGCAATTCTATCTATAGTATCCAGCTATAGCTTAACTTTACTAAAGGTCATGGCATCCATTTTAGGTTTGACTTTTGTCAGCCATCTTGTATACCCTTGCATACGTTATATTGTATATTAATCATTTTAACATTTCCCCCTATTATGAGTTTTTTTTACAATTACTCATAATACAGTTGTTTCAATATACAATTACCATATATAGTATTAGTAACCAAATCCTTACTTTGTAGTTTTTTTTTTATAAATCCATTAGACAATCCCCTTTAAATTAGTATATATCATCTTAGAATATCAGTGTTAATTAAATAAATCCATTCATGGTATATATTGGTATTATTATCATTATTCTAATAAGTCTTTGTCATAGTATATCATGATATGTAACAAATCATGTTATACTAATCCATACAATAATACATTATCATTTTCCCATATTGAGATATATTATTTCATGTTATGTTGTGTTGTGGTATACTGTAATTTATTTTTCATGAAAAACATTTTTAACCAATACCTAAATCTAATCTAAATATTTGTCTTCTTGGGTCTTGGAAAAAATCAAAATATAGAAGATCAATGTAACTTTTGACTCAGTCCATAACACAGTCCATAAAAAATCCTTGAAATGGAAAAACTTTACAAAATCCTTGAAAAACATAAAGTCATTGTCCTTTGATTATTTTTACCAATAATAACAAATTTTCTTTCTTTGCTCCAATTCTATGTTCATTCTTTTGTCAGTTGGTTCCTTGAATTTTACTGTAATAGGAAACATCCTTTTTAGTCCTGGACAGCCAAGGGTTAACATCCCTTGATAAGTCACTTCCACAAAGACTCTGCATCAACACTGCAATGGTTAACTTTAACTCTTTCATTTCTTTGCTGGAACAACAGCTGGTGATAAGAAAACAGTCCTTTTTTCAAATAACTTTTTTCTTCACCTTTTGGCTCCTGGACTTATGTTTTAACCCAATTTGTAGAAATACATTTCTTTAGCTCCTTTGCTTGAGACAGAAGCTGATGGTCAAATACCTCACTCTGTAACTTGACTCAGGCGTTGAATTCCACTCAGGCCTTTTTCTCTTAGTCATCTGTAGAACTAGAAGTCCCAGCAAGTCCTCTTTATATTTCTTTAATACAGGTAAACCTTACCATTGGTTACCTCTGGCTTCAGACTCCTATTCATCTGTAGACATAAAGTCTTTTTCCTGAAACACAGTTCATCATATCCTTGATCCTCACAGCAAGTGAAATCCTTTCCCCATGGGAGTATTTTAAAATAATTTCAACAGAGAAGTTCTTTGAAAACAATCTGTAGTCAGTCCCAGCAATGATGCTCATCAGCTGTTCTTGTCCATCAATTGTCCAGCAAATATCCTTTGGAAAAATAGTCAATTAAAAAACAACAGATAGTCCAATAGTCCAAAAACTTATCTTTGTCTTCATCTGTTTAACTTGGATATCCCACTTGATTTTGGAAATATCAAAAATAATCAAAAACAAAAACTCTTCTTTTTCCCTAAACTATACCCAAAATATTGGTAACTTTTCCTATAATATATTCATTACAATATACCACATCATTTCATATCATATATACCTTATAATTCTAAATATGAAATAATTATAAATATTACTTATGATTATTATTATGACACATATGCTAAACATTACTCTATGACTATTCATATTATTATTATACTATTATATTAACCATATCTGACTGCGAATTCTAAATATCTTAAAACAATACAATAGTATAATAGTAAACAAGTCATAACTCATAAGTTATTCTCATATGTTATGTAAATCGAAGCATACTCATAACATTCTTATTTTTATTTCACATTAATAATTACTTAAATATAACCTTAAACTTTATTAATTACCCATGTATTCCACCATGTTATTCATTATATAAAATTGACACTTAAAATAATCTTTATTACCCAATTTTTTTATTATGCCACATGACACTATAAAATGTGTATAAAACCTTATATTGTTGTATGTATTTAACTTTTTTTTGTACCTTTTTTAGAAGTTATAGGGATTTATTATATCACTTTCCCAATACCAGACTTTGTCTTAACAGCTGTCACTTGCCCCATTCAGCTTATGAGAGCCGAAGCACTCTGTGACCCTTGTTGTTGGGAACACCACAATATATTTCAAAGGGTAGGATTACTGTATGTAAGAGAGAGATGGAATTCCCCTCTTCCTTGTTACTGTGTTTTGTAATACCATTTAATAAAGAAACCCAGTATATATTTGTCACCAGCTTTGTTATAATAATGGACTCCATTAAAATGAATAAAACAATTCCCCACATTTTTACCTATGTGAATTACATGAAGATTTACTTGTGTAAACATTTATACAACACAAGACATTCACAAACACACATATGGATTTGTGTGTATGCTTGAATTAATTCCCATATGAATATTCATGTATCCTGAACATGTAAAACAAAGAACAATTAATAATTGAACCTACATTATGTCAGTGTGTAATTACCTTAAAATTCCTTCATATGAAAATAACCATAATGTAACCTAAACTTTCTTAAAGTTAACTAGAATAAAATAAAATAAAATATTCCTAAAACCTTTAATAATTAATAATATTTGAAATCATTTTGATTCACCAATCTCTCCATATTAACATAGAAATATATGTATTTTTATGTCAATATGTAATTCTCTCTATAATTTGGTATAGAATGAAATATTGTGCACTCATATCTTATTCCATATAAGACCAATCATTATTAACCCTTTTATCTTTTGGATTTCAAACATTATTTTATATTTCTTAGAACATAGCATCATCCAATCACTTCACTATATTCTCCATACTCAGCACATTTATTCACTCACTGAATACACCTTTTCATACATTTAATAATTTGAATTTGGTACCATTAAAATATACAATTTATATGAAGTACTTCCCAAGAATTCAATTAATTAATTAATTAATATATGTATTAACTCAATTAATTAATTCAAGACAAATATCCAAATGGCATTATCTTTTCAATACTTTTAACTCACTTCTTACAAACACTGCGGTGTCATCACTCACATCACACTCTGGTTTCAGTTTTCCAAAGACACATTCCTTAATTTACTTACAATGTATATCCTTAATTATACCTATGGTCACACATGGTCCCTGTCAATCACAGATACATGCATACATTGCAACAAATGCTCGTACCCAAGGTTTCACATGCCCGTGCCCATTTTGTCCTTTACTTACACACACGTGCAGTTATAATGGCGACAGATACATGGACTCAAGGTTACTTAAATAGAGGATACAGAGAAGAACCATGCTTACTTTACAGAGCAAAATGGATAACTTTATTCTTCATGCTTTTTAAACATATACAAGATGCAATTATATGTAAGTACATACAATACTTTATTTAAACTTCATTAGCTAATGTTAGTCACAAAACTTATAGCTAATCAGTTCTTGTCCTGCATCTCTGTTAACCATATCCTTGGGACAAAATAACTTTTATTTGTTTTCCAACTTTTACTTCTACTAAGAGATAAAAGCAGATATCATTAGTTACATATTCCATTATCATTGCAGAATAACATCATATAACAGTGGTCTCCAGATTATAACCCTGCAGCTGTTTCAAAGAAACATGATCTTTCTCTATCTTATTAATATTGTATATGCATACATCCATATCAATAGTAATGTATATATTCAAATATCTATACACAGATATATATATATATATATATATATATATATGTACACATCTAATCTGTCTAACTCCATAGAGTATATATATATATATCTCCACTCTTTACCATAACAAATGTAGCAAAGAGTAAAAACATATAACATTAGTTAATCTCTCACTACCATCTAATATAACTAACATTTTTTACATAATATTGCCAAAATCCATTAGACTAGCCAAAAATCATTTACCATGTAATCTATACTTAAGATTATTTAAAACCTTTTTATCCAATTGCTATTTTTGGTTTAATCATTTCTTTCATAAGAAAATCAGTAAACAATCCCATTAACCCTTTAATTTCTCTATGCTCTACTTTCTCTAACTTACAATGTTTAAGCCTGTCACTCAAAGACCTTGTTAAAGCTGGGATGTCACTTTCCTGTAGAGTTGTCTTAGCTTCACTACCAACAGCTGTGTTTTGATTGGACAGTGCAGAGTGAATTCCTTCAATCTTGCCTGCTAACACTTTTACTGGATTACTTTCAAAATTAATTGTTTCATTATTATATGACTTAACATTTATATGTAGTAATCTCCTCCGCTGTTCATAGATTGCATCCTGATTTTTGTAACTCTTTTTAGACAATGTTGGGGTTACAATTCCTTTGGATATAGGTTTACTCAGATTATGTGTTGAACTTTTCCGGAGCTGTGGGATTTCTGTCATGTGATCTCTCAGTGTTATGTGTCTCTTCTGAGCTACCATTTTCTCCCTTGGCTTGTGTCTCACTTGCCTGATGTCTGACACTGGTTCTGGCTTTGTCTGCCTAATGTTCTCCTGTATGTTGGTCTTTTTACAAGTGTGCCTAGCCATGTTGTTTTGTGATATGTTAGAAGCCTGACAATTCTTATCTTTTTGTTGCTTCCTGGCTACATCAATTAGTTTAGCGACTTCGATTAACGAATTTTTCTTTGACGCTATTGCTAATATTACTTTATCCACAAAAGGAAACTTTTTAATAAATGTACTTATCATAATCTGATTTTTATCAATTGATGTGTTTTTGTCCATAATCACCTTGAACATTCGTTCAAAACTTTTCATGTACTCAAAAACACATTGGTTTTTCCCGATTTGATAGGAAGTTAACATATCCATGCTCGGAATGTCCTTGTTGACACCTGTACAGAGCATTGTCAGCCTGTCAACATCATCACATTCCAACCATTCTTCTCCCTGTACATTGTGATGTAACTCTATAATTCTCCAAATATCCACAGGGATATATAATCGGAAAGTTTTATTGATTTGAGACTTGGTTAAACCAAGCTTGGCTACGTGTACCTCAAAAACTTCTAAGCTTCTCGCTACATGAAATTTCTTATTAAATGTAGGGATTTCTTTTTTAAGTTTACTCAAATAATGTAATTCTGTTAACAAATGCATTGACCTGTCACTTTGACAGATGTCAGCAGCCGACGCCCTTAAGTCTTCACTACACTGAGTAGTAAATATTGCTTGTGACTCTGTATCCAGATCAGATGTCAACACATTTTGACTCTGACTTGTTACGTCACCATTACATTGTATAGCCATATCTCGTTTGGATACAATTCTATCACTTGTATCAGAACCATGTATCAAAACTTGATTATGGAAAACTTGTGACATATGTACCAGATTTGCTAGTTTACATTTCTCTTTATTTACAAATAGTTTACCATCTATTTCCTTATTCTTAGTTTCATATTCTGTTACTAATTTAAACCATAACTGTGTTAAGTCTACTTTAGATACATCTGACTTAAAACTAGACATGTCTGAAACCTGCAATTTACATTTGTCTACCATAATATAGAGTAATTAAAACAATACTCACAAGATAGCCTCTTGTCTCAGTCTGCTTTGCTGAAGCGTCCTTTAGCAATTTCCCGCAGCTGAATTCTTTTCCTGGCCTTCTCCAATGGTCGTCAGATTCTTAGGTTCTCGTCTTTCTGGAAGCTTGTCATCCGTACGCGTCTCTCCCCCTGTACAAGCTGAACAAAGACGAATGGCTGGCGTCGCCAAAATGTTACATTCTTATACTGGTCAAATTTCATTTGACACAGTCACCATTGGAGAGGAATAAATTACTCACTTTACGTCAAATTAAGTAAACAATCATACATTTATTTTAGGCTCATAGACAAATATGGCAAACAGAACAAACTAGTAAATCTTATGTAAATAACAGTTCTTGCTTAAGTTTTACAATAATAACATTAGGAAGTGTAGGCATGTTCTCAGAACAATCTCACCAAGTGAGGGTTGTGTGGGCTGGATCCATCATGGAAAGTTCATCTAAGATGGCTTCCTCCTTCATCAGACTGGTCTGGCTCCGCCTCCTTCCTCTTAGCTTGGCTTGGCTTACTTCAATGGTCTTGCTTCATGATGTCCTCCTCGTCCTCCATGGATGAGGCTTCCTTAATGATGATGCCTTAATGATGCTTCCATTATGATACTTCCATAATGATGCCTTAATGATCCTGCCCCCTATTGACGCAGTCTTCTTATATACCATACTTATGGGTGTGTTCTTTACACATGTGGGCGTGGTTATACTACGCCTTATATCCATAAATATACTTGTCTCTATCTATCTCCTCCTAGTGGGTTGGATTGAGTATATCTTTAACTTAAGGGTGTATACATTATGTCATGCTTAACTTACATACTAATTGGACATTAGTACCCTTCCTAGAATAGTATAGTTATGCATACCTCAGCAATTCTATCTATAGTATCCAGCTATAGCTTAACTTTACTAAAGGTCATGGCATCCATTTTAGGTTTGACTTTTGTCAGCCATCTTGTATACCCTTGCATACGTTATATTGTATATTAATCATTTTAACAACCTGTGTGGCAGATGACTAGAGCCGTATCAGGGAGCAGAGTCTAAGGTGCCGCTGGTCTTCACCAGAGCCCGCCGCAAGGCAGGATGGGCTTGCTGCGGCAGGCAGCACCCAGGTCGCTACCCCCGATATGACTCGACCACACAGGTAGCTGGGCGAGGTACAGGAGGATGAGGCAGAGGTGTAGTCGGACTTAGCAGAAAGGTCAATGCAGGCGGCAAGGGAGCGTAGTCAAATAACGTAGCTGAAGGGTCAAGTACACAGGCAAGCAACAGACAAAGGAACGCTTGTTCTCAGGCTATGGGGCACTGAAGATCCGGCAGGGAAAAGGGGGCGAAGCTGTCTAAAATAACATAGCAGAAGGACCAGGCACCAATCAGCCATGCACTGGCCCTTTAAATCTCAGGAAGCCGGCAGAGAGCAGGTAAGGGACGGGTCGCAATTCGCATGAGGGCATGTAGCGCGATGCGAGTCGTGGCCCGGCCAGGAGAGCGTGGCGGTGAGCACTCACGGTCAGAGCGCCGGACCAGAGCTCTCACCATGACAGTACCCCCCCTTAGGTCTCTCCCTCTTTTTGGAGGACAAGCATTTCTGAATAAGGTCACAGTACATGATGTGTTCCTGTGGCTCCCAAGACCTCTCCTCCGGCCAGAATCCTTCCCAATCCACAAGCAAAAAACGTTTTCCTCTGATAAACTTGGAATCCAAAATCTCTTTAATGACATAAACATCAAAGGTACCAGAGATGGGAGTAGGTGAGATGACTTTTTAGAAAAGTGGTTGTGGATGACAGGTTTCAAGAGGGAGACATGGAAGGAATTCGGAATCCGGAGAGAGGATGTCAAATGGAACTAATAGGACACGGGATTTAGACATTTCTTGATTTTATAGGGACCCAGATAGCGAGGACCCAGTTTATAACTGGGTACCCTGAAGTGGATATAGTTGGACGACAAATTCCACACTTGCTCATCAACTGCAGGAACTACAGAGGAAGAAGACAAGGGAAGAGGAGGAGGAGGATGAAGTCCATAAACCACAAAGAAAGGTGAAGTCCCAGTGGATTCAAAATCCCTTCTCGTATGCGAATCAAGTTATATGCTCCTCTAAGGTCAAGTTTGGAGAAAATCCTTGCTCCACACAGACAATCAAATAATTCCGAGATTAACGGAAGTGGGTAGCTGTTCTTTACAGTAATTTTATTCCAGCCGCGATAGTCAATGCAAAGTCATTTTCCACAAAGACGACTCCGGCTCAGGCAGGGGAAGAAGACTTCCTGATAAAGCCTTTTTGAAGATTTTCTTGGATGTATTCTGACATGGCCTGACATGGAGTTTTGGGAATAGACAAAAGGTAAATTCTGCGCCGAGGATGTGTGGTCCCAGGCAATAATTTCCTTTGCCACATCTTCCGTTTACAGGGACTGCCTTCACATATTGTATCCAAGTTCCATCTGCACAACAGCTTGCTAAACTTTTCCAGCTTAGCAATATGTTGTGCAGATGGAACTCCAGGCAGTGGCACAAAATGAGCCATTTAAAAAAATCGATCCACTACCACTCAGATGACCATATTGCCGCTGGAAGACAGAAGACCAGTAATGAAGTCCAGAGTAATATCAGTCCAGGGAAGCTCTGGGACTGGCAAACGCTGTAGAAGACCTGCAGGTTTAGAACAAAGGTCTTGTCCCGGGCACAGACCAAACAGGAACGGACAAAATCAACGACATCCTGTTTTAAACTAGTCCACCAATACTGTCTGGAGATGAGCTGCAAGGACTTACAAATTTAGGAATGACCAGCCAGGAAAGAGGAATGACCCCAATTCAAGACTTGGAGTCTTAAAAGGGGAGATACGTAAGTTTTTCCAGGAGGCAGGTGCTGAAGTCTTGCTGGCGCTACAGAGATGAGACGCTCAGGAGGAATAACATGCTGAGGAAGAGATTCCAGGTCATGAGCATAAGAAGACCTGGAAAGTCTGCTCATAGATTCTTCGCTTCTGGACGGAAGTGAATGTAGAAATCAAATCTGGAGAAGAACAGAGACATTCGGGCCTACCTTGGGTTGAGTCGATGGGCTGTCTGAAGATAGAGCAGGTTCTTATTATCAGAATATATAGTAATCGGATATACAGAGCCCTCCAAGAGATGACGGCATTCTTCCAAAGCCAGCTTAATTTCCAAGAGTTCGCGATCTCCAATATTATAGTTTTTCTCCGCAGGAGAAAAAAACGCAGGTTACAATTCTTCCCTTAGAAGACTTTTGTGTTAAAACAGCACCAGCTCCGACTGAAGAAGCATCCACCTCCAAAAGAAAAGGCTAGCATGGTTGGGTCTTGACAAAATTGGAACTGAAGCAAAACAAAGAAAGCGCTGAATAGCTCTTAAGCCTGAAGGTCGAGGCCAGTCCAGTTCAGCGGACAACTTGTTAGGGTCCCTTTGAAGACCTTGACTAGTAATGATATATCCTTGACATGGAAGACTGTTTTTTTCAAAAGAGATGTTTTAAGACCTGGCGGATGTGTGAAGGATGAGTCTGGACATTAACCCCTTATGACCAAGGACGTACAGGTACGTCCTTGGTCCTGCTCCCGTGATATAACGCGGGGTTACACGGTAACCCCGCATCATATCACGGCAGGCCCGGCGTCATAGTGAAGCCGGGACCCTCCGTTATTAGCGTGCAGCGCCGATCGCGGCGCCTCGCGCTATTAACCCTTTAGCCGTGCGCTGAGATCTGAGCCGCGCGGCTAAAAGTGAAAGTAAAAGCTGCTTACAGGACAGCGGGAGGGCCCCTACCTGCCTCCTCGCTGTCCGATCACCGAATGACTGCTCAGTGCCTGAGATCCAGGCATGAGCAGTCAAGCGGCAGAATCATCATCACTGGTTTCCTATGAGAAACCAGTGATCAATGATAAAGATCAGTGTGTGCAGTGTTATAGGTCCCTATGGGAGCTATAACACTGCAAAAAAAAAGTGAATGAATATCATTTAACCCCTCCCCTATTAAAAGTTTGAATCACCCCCCTTTTCCCATAAAAAAAACACAGTGTAAATAAAATTAGAAATAAACATATATGGTATCACCGCATGCGGAAATGTCCGAATTATAAAAATGTATCATTAATTAAACCGCACGGTCAATAGCTTATGCGCAAAACAATTTCAAAGTTCAAAATATCGTATTTTTGGTCACTTTTTATATCATGAAAAAATTTATAAAAAGCATTTAAAAATTCAGATCAATACAAAAATGGTACAGCTAAAAACGTTAGATCACGGCTCAAAAAATGAACCCTCATACTGGTCCGTACGCGGAAAAAAAAAGGTACAGGGGACAGAAGATGACAATTTTAAACTTATAAATTTTCCTGCATGTAGTTATGATTTTTTTCCAGAAGTACGACAAAATCAAACCTATATAAGTAGGGTATCATTTTAATCGTATGGACCTACAGAATAAAGATAAGGTGTCATTTTTACTGAAAAATGCATTGTGTAGAAACGGAAGCCCCCAGAATTTACAAAATGGCGTTTTTTCTTCAATTTTGTTGCACAATTTTTTTTTTCAGTTTTGCCGTAGATTTTTGGGTAAAATGACTGATGTCATTACAAAGTAGAATTGTTGGTGCAAAATATAAGCCATCATATGTATTTTTAGGTGCAAAATTGAAAGGGTTATGATTTTTAAAAGGTAAGGAGGACAAAACAAAAGTACAAAAATTTTAAAACCCTCCATCCCCAAGGGGTTAAGCAACTAATGGGGTGTACCCTGTCATTCTTAGCAAAATAATGGTGACTATGTATGTGTACATACATAGTCACCATTATTTTGCAGAGAAAGACATCCCCACTTTTTACAATCATGTGGCGGAGAAGGTGAGCCACTCAGTTGTCGCAGCACAGTGCATGCCACAGTAAGGCCAGTATATGCCCACTTTTTTGGCGTACTAACCTCAGACCTCTGCACAGTCCTCAGGTCAGTTATGGCAGGGGGTGGTGATTGTTGGATTACTTGAGAAAGGCCACCAGGCCGAAACGTCGCATGTATGAATGCTTTTGGTGCAATACATTTTTAGCCACTTTTTCCCCCCCTTAATGCCGTCACCTTTTGCTGTGTTCTTATCTGAAATGGAAGATATATATATATATATATATAGTGCAACGAGGGTGTTAGTAGAAATACCTGATCACTTTGTGATGCCAGGGCGCCATTATCCTATACACGGTCCGAGGTTGGGGACAGCTTCTCCTGGGACAGACACTGGGGGTAAATGAACAAACCAGTGTCAGGTTACGGATAACTGTCTTTACTGAGCTGGGTGCAGATGGTATTACACATACAGTTGATTTTGGGTGAGAGAGTGCAGCGTAACCCCTTGAGAGCCCTGTTGCCTTGCTGAGACTTGTGGTACTTTCACCAAACAGAGTAACACTGACTTTTGAGATGGGTTGATGAATCCTGGTAGGTAGGGTTCTGTCAAAGTACTGAAGCCTTCTCTGCCAGGGCATGAAATACCGTGTGAGTAATCCTTGCAGAATGACCAGTTGAAATTAGATTTGAGCTAGGCCTTTCATCAGAACACACAGCACAACACATCTGAACCAAACTGTGGCACAGCAATAACTGAACTGAGACTGGAGTAACTCCTCCCCCATTACACTATAAGGGTGAGATTTTAGGGGTTCCCATTGGCAGGCAGGGTTACATGGGGTTCACCGCCCACTCTTTAGGGTACAGTAACACAGAATAACATATATACATATAACAGTGATATATTTAATTTAGAAAAATATATTATTTGGCAATAGAATGTAGACATAATCAATATAGCAACAAGTCTCTGGTGGGCCCAACACTGTATGCTACCAAGCTGCCTGAAACAGTCCAAAGCCACAGGACAGCTATTGGTGCTGGGACACCACACATTTATTATACTTTTTAGTCCCCCTAGGGGACTTTTATAAGTCATCAATAGATGGCTCATACTGATCAATACAGGACATATGTCCTGCATAGATCAGTAAGATCTGTGCTCTATTGATAGAGCCTGCCCTAGGCAAGGCTGTAGGGTACCTGGCCGTATAGGAATAGGTGCCCCTGGCTCCAGGGACACGAAGGGTTATAATAGACACCCGGGATAGAGGCCCTCCCACAGATCAGGACGGGGGTAAGGGGTGGTTAGCTATGCCCATAGGGTATAAGGGGCCCCCACTTTTTCCGGTCCCTCCTCTTACCTCACCAGCGCCAGAGGAAACGTCCCTCCCTCCCTTTGGTGTTGTGGGTTATGTTTGTGATTTGTATTTATGTTGCCTGCACTCCGGTTGTTCGGCGTGCTGGATTGCTTGTTACCCCTTTAAAAAAAAAACATTAAAAAAAAAAAAGAAAAATTTGGAAAATGGAGAAAAATATTGGTAATAGTGGTTGGAGTATAATAAAAAAAAAAAAAAAAGAAAACACATTTATTTTATACGACATTGTTTTAGGTAGCTTTTCTTGGTCTTCCATGTCATTTTATGATTGTTTTGTTGTCTGTTTGTTCATTTCAGTCACAGCTGGCATGAAGATGTTATGACCTGGTGGACGGAAGGTGCCATTGGCAGTCATGCCGGGGACCCGACGGCCGGCATACCTCTGCGGCTGGGAACAGGTCAATTTAATAAATTTTGGTTATTCAGTTACTGCCATGCAGTGTTATGAAAAAGTTTAGAGTTGCACGCTTTAGTGCTATTTATTATGGTTAATAAATTGGAGCTGTGACCACCACCTCAGCCCACTAAAAGAGAAATGCTGTGTTTGTCGTTATTGGGAGATGGGGGAGGGTATGAGTTTGTAGGAGGGGAGGCGGTGTTCAATGCAGTCAGCCATAGCAGGCCAGGTAAGTCCTGTGGCTGCCATGACAATGGACTTCCCTCTCTGGTATCTCCCTGAGGGGGTAATGATCCAAGCCTTTAGGATCATAGCTGGCTATTGGCAGCTGGCCCTGGCTACTGAAATCATCTGGGGGGGCAGGATGTACCACAAGACTTTATATACTTATGTACCCATTAGTTTCTTAATACCGACTGAAATGCTGCATGTTGCCTGAACAATTTTTGGATTGTCATGAGTAATCCGTCCTTACTTATTGTGGGGCTGGGGCTGGATACAGTCTGTGTGGAAGGTGACTTCTTTCTGGCTTCCTCCCCTTACAGTTTAAAGGGGTACTCCGGTGAAAACCTTTTTTCTTTTGAATCAACTGGTGGCAGAAAGTTAAACATGTTTGTAAATTACTTCTATTAAAAAATCTTAAACCTTCCTGTACTTATTAGCTGCTGAATACTACAGAGGAAATTATTTTCTTTTTGGAATGCTCTCTGATGACATCACGACCACAGTTCTCTCTGCTGACGTTATTATAATAATAATAATAACGCTTTATTTATTGTTGTCCTTAGTGGGATTTGAACCCAAGTCCCCAGCACTGCAAGGCAGCAGTGCAAACCACTAAGCCACCATGCTGCCATTAGCATACATCTGCTATGCATGGTTGCTAAAATGGACAGAGATGTCAGCAGAGAGCACTGTGCTCGTGATGTCATCAGTGTTCCAAAAAGAAAGGAATTTCCTCTGTAGCATTCAGCAGATAATAAGTACTGGAAGGGTTAAGATTTTTTAATAGAAGTAATTTACAAATATGTTTAACTTTCTGCCACCAGTTGATTTAAAAGAAAAAAGGTTTTCACCGGAGTACCACTTAAACACCTGATTCTCAGGGTTTTTGGAGCATGCAGGAAGCTGAAAAGCACACAAAGAGAATTGTAAGCCAGTGCTGGTTTACTACAGTGTGGAGCACAGATTCCCTGGGTCAGGTAAAGACCTGGCCCAGGATATCTACTAACAGTATGCTGGGGATGCATAAAGCATTTCTGGCTTACTGGCCCTGTTCCTCTTTTCATGGCATCCTTCATTAATAGAGTAGAGCACCACAGAGATAATTTAAGGAAACACAGACCTATGACCCTGCTTCTTGTAAAGTAAGCCACGCTTATAGCATAGCGCTCTTTGCGATATATGAAGTTAGCACTGGCTACATCTGTGGCTTTAGTTTTTTATCACATATCGAGAATTGTGTAACTAGAGTCTGATAACCAGTTTTTCTTTGATTGCAGGATATGGCCACTTTCCTAAATGTTACCTTTAGTTTTCTATGACACCCGAGTTCTCTCTTCTGTATACAGGTAGAACTCCTTTTTCATACAGGTAGAATCGTTTACAGCTGAGAACAATAAGCTGCAAAGGATCTCCCTCCACTTGGCTTGACAGAAAGTTAAAGGGGCACTCCGCTGCTCAGCGTTTGTAACAAACTGTTCCGAACGCTGGAGCCGGCGCCGGGACCTTGTGACGTCATAGCCCTGCCCACTCATGCCGTCACACCCCTCCGCCATCAATGCAAGTCTATGGGAGACTTGAATTGAGGGGGCGGGGTGTGACATCATGAGGGGGCGGGGCTATGACATCACAAGCTCCCAAACGCTGAGCAGCGGAGTACCCCTTTAATCTCTGCATGGCCCATTAAACTATCTGCTAGATATGAGACTTGGTGAGATGTTGAGAATTGTTATGTAGCTAAAATCTATTCATCAGTTTTTCTTTGATTGCTGGTATTTCACTAATGGGGAAATCCACTAAGACCACACGTCACACATTTCCATACAAATCAGGGTTTGTACAACAATTTGCAACTTTTTGATGTTTGAAAGCAGTCATAAAAGTTCAATAAATCTCCCCCACAAATGTTATCTTTGGTTTTCCATCATACTTGAGTTCATTCTTCTGTTGTTCTTCCTGCAGGTTAATTTATCTTTGCTAAATAATCACATGTGCAGGGATGCAGGCCACATGTAACAAAAAACTAGACAACAAAGTGTAAAGGTGAGCCTTAAAGGGGTACTCCGCACCCCTAGACATCTTATCCCCTATCCAAAGGATAGGGGATAAGATGTCAGATCGCCGGGGTCCCGCTGCTGAGGGCCCCTGGGATCTTGGCTGCTGCACCCACCTGTACGGCTTCCACCTCACATCGGCAACGCTGGAGGCTTTGGAGCCCGACCACAATGGTGGACGAGCGTGACATCATGACTACGCCCCGTGTGATGTCACACCCCGCTCCCTCAATGCAAGTCTATGGGAGGAGGCGTGACGGACCTCCCATAGACTTGCATTGAGGGGGCAGGGCGTGACGTCACACGGGGCGGAGTCGTGACGTCACGCTTGTCCTCCATTGTGGTGGGGCTCCGAAGCCTTCAGCATTGCCGGTGTGAGGTGGAAGCCGTACAGATGGGTGCAGCAGCCGAGATCCCAGGGGGCCCCAGCAGCGGGACCCCGGCGATCTGACATCTCATCTTTGGATAGGGGATAAGATGTCTAGGGGTGCGGAGTACCCCTTTAATACATACCTTTTATTAATTTGCACTAAAAGAACTATACAAGATATAGGGGAAGATTTATCAAAACCTGTCCAGAGGAAAAAGTTGCTGAGTTGCCCATATCAGATCGCTTCTTTCATTTTTGAAAAGGCCTGTGAAAAATGAGAGAAGCAATCTGATTGGTTTCTATGGTTTCTATGGAGAACTTTTCCTACACAAGTTTAGATAAATCTCCCCCATTGTAGTTTTCTTTGTGAGTTTTGATTCCAAACAGGAAGGTATTTACTAAGGATTCCCTAAATTTAGTACTTTTCCCTAGGTTTTTTTTATTTATTTTTTTACAACTGTTCTGATCTGTTTTTTTTCTTCCAGCTCAAATAAACCTAATTTTCTGTGGAAACCTTAGTAAATATGTTGAGATTTTTCAAAACTGTCAGGGACATGCCCCTTTTGTGGGGACCACACCCCTTTTCATGTGGCCACGCCTTTTTTTCTTGTAAAATTGAGTTTTTTTTTTTTTTTTTTGGGTTGCAAATTGTGTCACAAGTCCCTGAGCTCAGTCCTGTTAGGCTCAAAGGGAAAATTGTAATAGACACAAATAGCACCCTTTTATCACCGCTTCTATATTACCACCAAGAAATTAAACCCAGGGCTAAAAGAAAATACATGCAAAAATGTACCTCTATTTCACCACCAACGTGTTTCTGTAATTCCTGTTTATAGGCAAAGTCCTCACGGTGGTGAATGAAGAGGATAATAATAATCAAGGTTTATAGAGTGCAGATCATACACCTAGTTATAACACACTATGCAGTTAATAAAGTATTAACAGCTAAACAGTGCTAGGATAGATTGCCACTATTCCTGTGGAAAAAAGGCAGGCAAAAAAACTGTGAGGTATAGGAGCAGTGGCCCCTTGGTTTATCTTTGGACATGTCAAGACACCTGCCCCTACTTGGCTTAAAAAAGGATTCCACGAGAAACCAACAAAGATATTCACAAACAAGATATCAAGAAATTGTTGGTAACAGCAGCAAAATTACACATCTATTACCAGGCTTAGATACAAGGTTCAGACCAGGAGGAGTAAGGTCCCAGCTGCTTCAAGTGCTTCAAGGATGGTTCACATAGTGACAGTCCCTATTTCTTAGTCATAGAAGAGAATTGTTGCATGTGGGTCCAAAGTGGAAGAAGGCGAGTTCTAAGCAGCACAATGTTTGTCAGGCAGGAAATATATAAATCTTGGGAAAGCCCCATGAGGTTTGGCTATGTATTTATGTAGGCAAAACAGAGTTAGTTCTGCTAGCTACCATGCTGAGATACCTAGAAAGAAAGGCAATTAAAGAAGGCAGAAATAACAAAGCTGGGCCTAGTATAAAAAGAGAAATGAGTGTGAAAAAACTGCTTATACAGTAACAATTTCTTAGCTATGGGATTTATATTGACTAGTAAAGAAAGCTGTCCCATACCAATGAGTTTGGTTTGTAGCAAGAAACTAGCAAATGCAGAAATGATATCATCCAAACTGAAACATCACTTTCTAAAAATCATGTAAATTTGTTTGGTAAATCTATAGTGTATTTTCGTTGCCAGAGAAAATATTCAAGGGGGAGCTATTTAGTAGTGTGGTAGCCCCGGGGGTGCTAAGAGAAATACCTTATCACTTTGTGACACCAGGGCACCGTTAGCCTATACATGGTCTGAGGTTGGAGACAGCTTCTCCTGGGCCAGACACGGGGAGTAAATGAACACACTGGCCAGATCATTCCTCTACAGCATTACGCCGCCCATTGGGCTATAGGGAGCAAGTACTAGCAGAAAGAGAGCTAGTGCTTGCTGTAAGTGCTGGCTGCCTGCATCACCGGAGTGCATAGATGAACGGGTGTCATTTATTCTTCTACAGTACAGTACAGTAATAAGGGCTCTCAGTGCTGGGACCTGTGGACCAATCACACAGCGTCCACAGCACTGACATACAGGGGATAGGCGTGGCGGCTGCAGGCATAGTCACACCTATCCGACTGTTGCTGACTTAAGTTAAAAGCCTTTTTTAGGAGGGCGGAGCCTAGCCGCGGACTGAGATGGAAGCGTGAGCCCGCTGCTCTCCTCCTCAACACACTCTCAGAACCTAAAAATACAACCCGTTCAGCTGCAAAATGGGCAAAATAAGTAGGGGAACATATGTGGACCCTGCCAAACCCCCTGACCCGGGGAGAAACCAAGCTGACATGGCCAAATTCTTAAAGAAGAAAGGTGCCGTCTCTCCCGCCAGGCCACCCAAAATGGCGCCAGTGTCTGCTATGCAGCCGGAGTATGCAGATGCCGAGGATTAAGAGGGAGAGGACGAGGGAGCAGCCCCTGCTGTGGTCACCCAACAGTTTATCAAGTCTTTTATGAGAACGGCACTCGCGGATGCACTGAAACCTGTGCTCTCCGACTTGACTGAAATCAAGTTGGAGGTCCGGTCGATTGTATACCGAATGGAGGCCCTAGAAGCGACATGTTCCGGCATAGTGGCGCACTCAGAGATTCGGGCCAACAGACAAGCTAACCTAGAGACACACTTGAATGCAGCCCTGACCAACTAGAGGACTAGGAGAACCGGAGCCGCAGAAAAAATGTGCGTATCAAAGGCCTACCTGAGACTTGGGGACCGGAGGCCTTACGCAAAGTTGCCATGGATCTCTATGCGAACATACTGGGACCGGAGAGAGCTACGCAGGTGGTGATTGAAAGACTTCATAGGGCCTTGTGCCCCAAGCCGAAGCCTAATGAACCGCTTAGAGATGTAATCTGTGGACTATTGTCATATGTGGACACGGCCTGCATTCTTCAGGCAGCCCGTAAACAGAGCCCTCTAATGTTTGGAGAGGTGGAACTATCCCTGTTTCAGGACATTTCGCCTACTACCCTGGCCAAACACAGACTCCTCCGACCGCTACTGGAGAAGCTGAGGGAGAAAAATGTCAACTATGCCTGGCTCTTCCTGTTTGGTCTCTCCATTACCCATAATGGCAAGAGAATAGCTGTGCGTACCCCGGAGGACCTGGAGGCGGTCTGGGTGGCCCTCGACATGGCACCTGTGAAGGTTCCCAACTGGCTACAGATCGCAGACTTACAGCGACTCCCGACCCTGCCAAAATGTGAAGAATGGAGAGTCGTCACCAAGCAAAAGCTCAATAAGGGGAAGACACCATTGAAAGATCCTCCACTGCCGTGCTGATCTGCATAGAGGATTTGTCTCACCTTTGCTCTATGAACTACTCGTCTGCCTTGCTGCGTACCTGGTGCATGTAAGACTGTTCCAGTTTGTTTGTTTGTTCACTTTGTTGACTGCTCCAGGTATTATTTCTTACTGCTGATATCCTGTCTGGAAAAGGACTCTTTATTGATCTACAGTATATACTGGCCCTGCATAGAGAGTCCTGTGTATTTCCGTATTTCCCCTCCTGGGATTGTGTTGATTTGTGCCTGGACTTTAGCGCAGTTTGAATACCAACACTGACTATGCGCTTGTAGAGGGGAATACACTTCAACAAGTAGTCCAGTATTCTGATTGTGAGGTCTTCCTATTGTGCATTTAGTCATATTGTTGCTGCTCCTACTCTCTATGCAATGTTTCTCTGCTTGTTCTGTGGCAGATCTATTGTAGGGGCTTTGTATATGTTTCACTCTCCTCCATGCAACCTGTACTGCCACGTGAGCTGAGTCCTGTCTGGTCAATTTAGATCGGATGTCTAACCCACACTCCACTCCCATAAATAGCCGAATACCTTCTCATGTGTGCTTCAGTGCAGTTTGCATGTGGACCCCTTCGGGGTTCATAAAGGGGCATGTGACTAAACCTGCTGACCAGAGTTACAGTGTTATAGTTTTGTCTTTTGTGTGTCTAACCTGTCCCCAGAAGCAGACCAACCTCTCTCAGTTCAGTTTGTTTGTTCTAGACAGTTTGGTTATGACTCTAGTTCATCCCCTTCCTACCCAACTTTCCCTTACCCGTCCCCCCTTCATCCTTTTCCCTCTCCCCCCCCCCTATTCCTCCCCCCCCCCACTCCCGTATTCCTACATCTACTTTCCCTTCTGTTATCTAACCACATATAGAGGGACTGGAAAGGGGGCAAGGAAAAGGAAGGCCACTTCTGCTTCTGATCTCCCAAGTAAAATTGCCAAGTTGGGCGATGATGCGAGGGCCTCAGCATCAGAGATGACAACCCTAGTGGATACTGGTCTCCCTAACAGTCGTGGGAAAAGCTCATCAGGTAGTGTGGGGGATGGTAACGCAGGTAGGCCAAGACAGTTAGTTGTGGTAGGGGATTCTATAATCAGGAAGACGGATAGAATAATTTGTCGCCAAGACTACCTCAACCGAATGGTTTGCTGTCTCCCTGGTGCCAGGGTTCGGCATGTGGTGGAAAGGGTGGACAAATTACTAGGGGGGGCTGGGGATGACCCAGCTGTCGTGGTCCATGTGGGAACCAACGACAGAATACATGGTAGGTGGAGGTCCTTGAAGAATAATTACAAGGAACTAGGTGTCAAGCTGAAGGGAAGGACCTCTAAGGTTGTGTTCTCTGGAATACTTCCTGTGCCATGCTCATCGCAGGAAAGACAGCGGGAGCTTAGGGAGTTAAATGCATGGCTTAAGTCGTGGGGTAAGAGGGAAGGGTTTGGGTTTTTAGAGCACTGGGCTGACTTTTCATTAGGGTACAAACTCTATTCTACGGATAATTTGCACCTGAATGGAAGGGGGTCCGCTGTGCTGGGGGAGAGAATCCTGGAAGGGGTGCCAGAGTATTTAAACTAGGCGAGTGGGGGGAGGATAATAAAGCAAAGAAAGCAGACAGTGGGATGGATAGGTTAGAGAGGGGTCAGGACATAATGGTGGGTGGAGAGGAGTCCTGTGGGGGGAGGTTAAGAGCAGTGGATAAGGAGATCCATGGGTTACAAACCAGCCGTAAAAATAAATGTAGCCCGAAAAATTGTAATCACAATAATTCAAAAAATTCCATTAGCCCCAATAACTCAATAACTACAATAAGCCCCATTAACTCAAAAAATACCATTAGCCCCAATAACTTAAATAATAACGTTAGACCCATTAATGCAAAAAATCCCATAAGCCCCAATAACTTAAATAATAATGTTAGACCCAATAACTCAAAAAATCCCATGAGCCCCAATAACTTAAATAGTACAATTAGCCCTTATAACTCAAATAATAACATTAACCCCAATAACTCAGAAAATCCCATTAGTGAGACTATATGTGTAAAACTTAATGGAAATGTAAAGTGTATGTTCACAAATGCCAGAAGCCTAGCAAATAAAATGGGGGAGCTTGAGGCCTTGATACTGGAGGAACATATTGATATAGTTGGGGTCACTGAGACATGGCTGGACTCCTCGCATGACTGGGCTGTCAATCTGCAGGGGTTTACATTGTTTCGCAAGGATAGAATGAACAAAAAAGGTGGTGGAGTCTGTCTGTATGTAAGAAGTGGTATGAAAGTCAGTGTGAACAATGCCATAGTGTGTGATGATTCTGAGGATGTGGAATCATTGTGGGTTGAATTACAAAAGGAGGGAAATATTGAAAAAATTGTATTTGGTGTAATCTACAGACCCCCTAATATCACTGAAGAGATAGAAGGTCGGCTGCATAAACAAATAGAGAGGGCCGCCCGGGCAGGTACAGTGGTAATAATGGGAGATTTTAACTATCCAGATATAGATTGGGGTCGGGTGTTGGCTAAAACTACAAAGGGGCGACAATTCCTAAATTTATTGCAGGATAATTTTATGGGCCAGTTTGTGGAGGACACAACAAGAAGTGATGCCTTGTTGGATCTGATCATTTCCAACAACGCAGAGCTGCTTGGTAATGTAACTGTGCGGGAAAACCTTGGTAATAGCGACCACAATATAGTTACTTTTGACTTAAAAGGTAGAAAACAAAGACAGGTGGGGAAGGCAAAAACATATAACTTTAAAAAGGCAAATTTCCCTGGGCTGAGAGATGCACTACAGGACATAGACTGGGGGGAGGTGTTGTCAAATACTGATGCAGAAGGTAAATGGGAAATTTTTAAATCAACTCTAAATAACTATACAGCTAAATATGTACCAAAGGGAAACAAATATAAACGATTAAAACTAAATCCTACATGGCTGACAAATGATGTTAAAAGAGCAATAAACAAAAAAAAAAATAGCCTTCAAAAAATTCTAATCTGATGGGTCAGCTATAACATTTAAACAGTACAAGGAGCTTAATAAAATCTGTAAAAATTTAATAAAAACAGCAAAAATTGAAAATGAGAGACAGGTGGCCAAATAAAGCAAAACTAATCCTAAATATTTTTTTTAGATATATAAATACAAAAAAACCAAGGACAGAGCATGTAGGACCCCTTAATAATGATAATGGGGAGGTTGTCACGGGTGATCAAGAGAAGGCGGAGCTACTGAATGGGTACATTAGTTCTGTATATACTATGGAAGAAGGAGCTGACATTGGACAGGTCAGTGCTGGTAACACAACATGTAATGTACTGAACTGGCTTAATGTAGAGATGGTACAAGGTAAGTTAAGTAAAGTAAATGTAAGCAAATCTCCAGGACCGGATGGACTACACCCAAGAGTTCTTAGAGAGGTAAGTTCAGTAATATCTGTACCCTTTTTCATGATATTTAAAGATTCTCTCGTGTCTGGTATTGTGCCAAGGGACTGGCGCAAGGCGAATGTGGTGCCAATCTTCAAGAAGGGCTCTAGGTCTTCCCCAGGAAATTATAGACCGGTAAGTTTAACGCGCATTGTGGGTAAATTGTTTGAAGGACATACATAGGGGATAATTGTATTATAAATGATAGCCAGCATGGGTTTACTAAGGATAGAAGTTGTCAAACCAATCTAATTTTCTTTTATGAAGAGGTGAGTAGAAGCCTTGACGGAGGAATGGCTGTGGATATAGTGTTTCTGGATTTTGCTAAAGCGTTTGATACTGTCCCTCATAGACGTCTGACAGGTAAGTTAAGGTCTTTGGGCTTGGAAACTTTAGTTTGTAACTTTATTGAACACTGGCTCATGGATCGTACCCAGAGAGTGGTGGTCAATGATTCGTACTTTGGTTGGTCCCCGGTTGTTAGTGGTGTACCCCAAGGTTCTGTACTGGGCCCGCTGTTGTTTAATTTATTTATCAATGATATATAGGATGGTATTAACAGCTCTGTTTCTATCTTTGCAGATGACACCAAGCTTTGTAGCACAGTATAGTCTATAGAGGATGTGCATAAGTTAAAAGATGACTTGGATAGACTAAGTGTCTGGGCATCCACTTGGCAAATGAGGTTCAATGTGTATAAATGTAACGTTATGCATCTGGGTACTAATAAAATGCATGCGTCGTATGTCTTAGGGGGGATTAAACTGGCAGAGTCACTGGTAGAGAAGGATCTGGGTGTACTTGTAGATCACAGACTACAGAATAGCATGCAATGTCAGGCTGCTGCTTCCAAAGCCAGCAGGATATTGTCATGTATAAAAAGAGGCATGGACTCAAGGGACAGGGACATAATACTCCCCCTTTATAAAGCATTGGTACGGCCTCACCTGGAATATGCTGTTCAGTTTTGGTCGCCTGTTCATAAAAGGGACACTGCGGAGCTGGAACGGGTGCAGAGACGTGCTACTAAACTAATATGGGGCATGGAACATCTTAGCTATGAGGAGCGATTAAAGGAGTTACAATTGTTTAGTCTTGAGAAGAGACGTTTAAGGGGGCATATGATAAACATATATAAGTATATAAATGGCCCATACAAAAAATATGGAGAAAAACTGTTCCAGGTTAAACCCCCCCAAAGGACGAGGGGGCACTCCCTCCGTCTGGAGAAGAAAAGGTTTAGTCTAAAGGGGCGACACGCCTTCTTTACCACAAGGACTGTGAATTTATGGAACGGTTTACCTCAGGAACTGGTCAAAGCAGGAACAATTAACAGCCTTAAAACAGGGTTAGATACATTCCTGGAACAAAATAACATTAATGCTTATGCAGAATTATAAAACTACATCCGTTCCCCTTATCCCCTTACACCCTTTCCTTCAATTCCCTGGTTGGACTTGATGGACGTATGTCTTTTTTCAACCATACTAACTATGTAACTATGTAACTTCTAATGCTACTGGCTATGATGATTCCCAAATTGAGCCGCCCATGATGCCTTTGTGATAGGTTCTGAGCCTGTGCCTCACAGGCTAGGATTCTTTGGTAGATCTCCAAACTACTTTACCCCAGCATCTCCCTCACAGAATACATGTTTTGGGTCTATTTTTTTGAGGGAATAATATTTTCTGTGTACTTTTTACATTGCCACATGTTACAACTAAAGGTGCACAGCCTTATCTTTACACCTCACCTATCTTCACAGCCTTCCTCACATATCTTCTCTGTGAAGACACTATTTAGTCTAGAGAGTAATGTCCGAATTGCAACTACTGTTGTTTAATGTTAGGGGCTTTAATTCACCCACTAAACGGGTACAGATCTTTGCAGTTACCAGGAAACTAGGTGCCAACTTGCTGTACTTACAGGAGACACATTTTAAAGAAAATAAAATCCCACGTTTACCACTACGCCACTTTGACAGGTGGTACCACTCCACTCATGTGTCTTCAGCATCAAAAGGAGTATCTAGTGCAATTCATTGCTCCCTCCCTCTGCGAGTCATGGACACTTACAGAGATTCAGAAGGGCGAGCTATTTTCTTAAAAGCTCAACTCCAACAAACTAAATTTACACTGGCGAATATTTATGTTCCCAACCAGGATCAGATCTCTTGGCTGTTGAAGACACTTAACACGTTGTCGGTTTTTGCTGATGGTCCGATTATTCTGGGAGGGGATTTGAATGTCACACTGAACCCGTTGTTGGACACCACCACTAGTAGATCACACATCTCCTATAGAGCCCTCGCTAGACTGCATTCTAAATTTTCCGATCTTTCTCTTTCAGACATTTGGCTTCATTTCCATCCTGGAACCAAAGACTATTCATACTTTTCCACGGTCCACAATCCATATCAACGGTTGGACTATTTCCAAGTCCATTCAGCGCTTCTCCCAGCAGCCAGGGCTGCAGGTATTGATTCTATTATAATCTCCGACCACACCCCAATAATCCTATCTCTCTCCTTCTCAGGTCCCACTCATTCACAAACGCGCTGGCGTCTCAATGAGAGTCTGCTCGAGGATGACAGAGTGCGGAAAGATGTCTTAACACATATTCAGCTATACTTTGATCTTAATGTAGACTCTGTCACCTCTAAACCTCTTGTCTGGGAGGCACACAAATCATACATATGGGGAATCCTTATTTCTTGGGGAGCCAAACTTAAAAAGGAAAGGAACAGCTGTATAACCTCCTTACTATCCCAGATATCAACTCTAGAGAGGGCACATAAACGTACAAGAGCCGCAGCCATTCAGAGTGACCTCCAGTCACTCAGGGAACAACTTAAAGACATGCTACTACAGAAGCAAACAAAGGCATACCTACACTATAGACACAAAATATACGCTCATGGAAACAAGAGGGCAAACTTATGTCATTCTTGATCAAAAAGGCCAGACTGAAAGACCACATCCACACTGTTAAATCACCTTCAGGAGAACCTCAAAGCACCTCCTCTGCAATTGCCCAGACTTTTAGAGATTTTTATGCTAAGCTCTATAATTTGGGAGAGGTGGATGCATTTCAGCAATGTCTTGAGAGATCAATCCTGCTCAAGGCATTCTTGAGTGACTTATGGTTGCCTTACTTAACTGAGGACAAGGCGCAGGATCTCCTGAAACCTGTTGACACGGAGGAGGTGAATAAAATTCTCTCTTCTTTTCCTCCGGGTAAAAGTCCAGGACCGGATGGTCTTCCTCTCTCCTATTATGGGACCTATAGAGTTGTACTACTTCGAAACTTAACTGACTTCTGTGACTCCATCCTCCACGGTTTGCCCATCCCGAGGCAGACTCAGGAAGCACATATCACCCTTTTAGCTAAGGAGATGAAAAATCCAGAGGAATGTGCTAGTTATAGACCAATCTCTCTTCTCAACTTAGATCTTAAAATTTGGGTGAAATTACTCTCCACGAGAATCGAGAATTTTCTCCCTCTGTTGATAGGTGGAGAACAGTAAGGCTTTGTCCCTGGCAGAGAGGGTCATACTAATACTGCACATCTTTTGAATGCCATTCACAGAGCCCACTTAGAGAAACGCCCACTTGTCCTTCTCGGCATTGACCCGAGAAGGCGTTTGACAGAGTTAGTTGGTCCTATATGAGAGAGGTCCTATTGAAGTTTCAATTTCCTGAGGCCTTTGTCGATGCATTTTTTCCCCTTTATTCATGCCCATCTGCTGCATTACTTGCAAACGAGGTCATATCCCCAAAGTTTACTATTGGCAACGGAACCAGGCAGGGCTTCCCCCTATCGACAACCCTCTTCGTCCTAGTGATGGAGACTCTACTGCAGAAAGTACGTCAAACCCCTGAGATTCAAGGATTTTTGGTTCCCGAGGGAGAACTCAAAATGCTTGCGTTCGCTGACGACCTACTATTCTTGCTGGGTGACCCTCAGGGGAGTCTGCCCTGCCTGTCCCGCTTGTTTACTGAATTCGGTAGGTTGTCTAACTTCAAAGTCAATGTGAGCAAATCGGAGTTGCTCAACGTTTCTCTTACCAAATCTCAGGTAGCCAAACTGACAGGGTTAACGAGCTTTCCTTGGACGAAGTCTTCTCTAAAATTTTAGGTGTGAATATTCCCTCCTCCATGAATATGATCTATGAGGTTAACTATAAAACCCTTTTAACTGAAGTCCAGAAGATTTTAGAGGAACATGATATCCCCTTAATTTCATGGCTCGGCAGGAGGAGCGTTATTAAATGTTATGTCCTACCAAAAATACTTTATAAGATGAGGATGTTTCCCATTGCTCTTCCTTCCCACTTCTTTAGACGTCTACAATCCTTGTTCTCTAGATACGCATGGAAGTCGAGTAGACCAAGATTGCCTCAAAGCTTGTTGGCAAGACACCAACTGGAAGGAGGTATAGGACTCCCCGATATCAAAACCCTTTATAAGGCCATTCAGCTGCAGAGATGGATGGATCTCACTCACCCTCTACCCATTCTAGGAAACACAACTCACACTACAGTGAACTTAATTAGTACCGACACATTACGGGATCTCTGGTACCCGACTTTCAATAGGTATAGGCCAAGTTCCCCATCTCTTCTATTTCAGGGAACATCAAATGTTTGGGCTGAGCTATCACCCACCCTCTCACCTACACTCTCACCATTATTATCAGCGAATCTAATACCTGTGGCTGTGGACAGCTATTCACCTACTTTTCAACCCATGTGGGAACGACTGCGCTATATGACAGTATCCCAATTGTTCCGGGATGGGGAGACACCAACGGGGGAAACTCTGGCTACTCTGGTCCTAAATCAGAGATTATCCTTTTTACACCTTAACCATTTTCTTCATTGTTGTACGTTGCTTAAGCACAGATTTGATCCTCGGAAGAAGCTGACTGATTTTGAGGAAATCTTAAGCTCCACTCACCCTAAACATTGTAAACTCTCACGCTGTATCTCTCCGATTTCTTCCAGCCTACGTTCTGCACCGCTGCATTATATTCGTTCTTGGGCCAAGGAGCTAGGTAGGTCTTTTACTGATTCAGAAATAGTGACAATATTGAAGCACTCACATGGGTTTTCCAGGTGTGTAAGACTTCAAGAATCGCGCTATAAGGTCGTTTCTAGGTGGTACAAAATGCCGGAATTCCTTTTTACACACAAGCTTTTCACGACAAATTTATGTTGGCGTTGCGGATCTGCAGTAGGCACACATTTACACATCTGGTGTACGTGTCCAGTGGTCACCCCCTTTTGGCGAGAAGTGGAGAGAACAGTCCGAACTATAATGAACAAACAGGTTTTACTCTCGCCTGAAGCTGTGTTGTTGGGTCTATCCTCTGTGGGGTATACACCAGGTAAGAACTCCCTGATAAGCCTTCTATTAGCCTCAGCAAAAACACTAATCCCTCTTAAATGGCTACAAAGAGACCCTCCCATGATAGAGGAGTGGCTTTCCAAAGTCCACCAAGTCTGCAGATTCGAAGAATTGTCTTACAGAGCGATAAGGAAACACGATGTGTTTCTTGAAACCTGGTCTCCGTGGCTAAAATACTTAAACAAAGGGACAGGAAACCTCTCACATTAGTATAGATTGGCTCGGAAGCTCCTCTTCTCCTTTCTCTACCTCTTTTCTTTTCTTTTTCCCATTCTTCTTCACCTCTCTTCAACCTCTTTATTTCCTCTACTTTTCTCCTCTATCTTCTCATTCTGCACTGCTTACCACCCTTCTTTCCCCCACCATGTCTCGTTATCAATGGAACATGATCATATGTTAATGTTATTGTTGAATTACATCAGACATACTTAAGTATACTTGTATACTATTGTTATACTGATCATAGCAGCTGCGTCTGCTCACATATTGTTTTTTCTTCGCTATTCCTTTGAAACCAATAAAACATATTTGACAAAAAAAATAAAAAGCATTTTTTAGCATAATTAAAGCTGCTAGAAAGCAGCAAAATGTATGATTTAACTGTTATTTCTAACAACTTTGTCAAGCTGGGGCTGGGTTATGGGGGTAAAACTCATGACAGTTGCGCTTTAATTTCTAAGTAAAGTGCAAACATTATCAATGTGGGTAATTGCCTATTACATCATGGAAAGAGTGAAAACAATAGAAACCTGTGTGGCCTAATATGAAGCTAACCATGTCCCTGCTATTAAGCGGCAAAAATAAAACTGTTAGCAAAATGACAAACAACAACCACTACCCGACAGACCTTTGGTGAGAACAGCCTTGTGGTGCCATATCGCCTGTAAATCAAAACTACCTTACCTGAAGACTAAGCCATACCTCAAACTGTCCAGCTCCCGATTCAAAAACTGGTCTCAGGAGTGGTGTCCCACTGTGGGTACAGGCTAGACAGGTCTTGCGTACCATAGTGCCTATAACTGTGCCAACGCGACAGGCACGATGGGTAAACATCACCCATGTGTCATGATGATATAGCTCTGAAGACGTGTCAGTAACAATCCCTGCGTGGTGTATCTCCCTGCAGACGTGGCAAGCATAATGGGTAACAACCATGTACGTGTTGTGGTGTTATTTCTCTGGAAGAGAGTCAATAACAATAACCAGCACCATGCCTCCCCCTGCAGACATGGCAGTCATAACAGATAAACAACCACCTATGTGTCATAATTAGAGATGAGCGAACTTTTCAAAAATTTGGTTTGTCCGAATTTTCCGAAGAAGTTTGTTTCGATCCGAAATTATTCGTGGCGAATCTATATTAAAAAAGGCTATTTCTAGCCTACAGTCAGCCTCAATAGGAGTATAGAACACTTTGCTGTTCTCTAACACGCATTTTCAGGAATAGCTCTGCTATGCCTGTTTAGTTTGGACTGGTTTTCCCTTAAGTTTTCCCACAGTCAAGATGGTGGATTGTGTCTTAGCTGGGTGCCATCTTACTTCCTGTCTGATATATAAACCCCTCAGGCCTGTTGCTCAGTGCTTGAGTATTGCGTCTGTGTTCCTGCCTGTACAGTCCTCTAGCCTGGAACTTGCTCTCGAGTCTGTTCCTCCACTTGCGGTTTACCCTGCTAACCTTGTGTACCTGCTGATGGATTATCAAGTCTCCTCCTGATACCTCGCCTGGATCTCTGCTTATCTTCCTGCTACTCCTGTGCAAGTCTCCTTCATTTTGGCCTAGTCTCTGCCATTGGTCTCCAGCAGTATCCACCAGTATCGTGACAGGATACTCAAGCCCAAAATGGAGTCCGCTGAGACTGGGAGTTTGGAGGTTCGCATTAAGCAGTTGCAGACTACTCTGGCTAATATGCACACCGAGATGCAGGTGTTAAAAAACAAATATGATGCCTTTGAAGGACAGACTTCTCACAACGTCCAAATTTATGGACAGACAATTCAAGAGCTATGTGGGGCGGTGCAGACAATATCTGACCGGATAGCCCACTTGGAGGCTCAAGCTTCTGTACCATCTACTTCCGTGCCTGTCATGAGTCCTAAGTTGCCGCCATTCAGATTTGGCAGAGACCGCAACAAATTCCGGGGATTTCTCAATCAATGTAGGCTATGCTGACACATAAAGCCATTGCCTGGGCTAGTCCACTGATTGAGACCCAAGACCCCCGGCTGAACAACCTTGAAGATTTCATCGACGCCATGAGTCAAATGTTTGATGACCCTAATCGAGGTGCTACGGCTAAAGCAGCACTACTAGCATTGCGCCAAGGCAGACGCTCTGTCACCGAGTATGTGATGGAGTTCAAGAGGTGGGCTATCGACACTGATTGGAATGACGCAGCGAAATTGTCTTTTTTTAGAAAATAACTCTCTAGCGTATTAAAAGATGAACTTGCCCGTGCAGAGGCCCCTTTAGGCTTAGACGCCTTTATTAACCATTGTATTAGGTTTGACACCCGACTGTCTGAACGACGACAAGAGAAATGGGCTACCTTGAATTTTGATACTAAGCAGTACCCTTCTTTCCCCGTCACTATCTCTAAGGAACTGCAAGGAAAGATTCAAAGGGAATCAGGAAGTGAGCCGATGCAACTAGATTCCATACTAAGGCGTGAAAGAGTTGACAGAAGAGAGCATTGACTCCGGGAAAGTTTATGCTTCTACTGCGGAAAATCTGATCACTTTCTTATCAACTGCCCTAGCCGTCCTCGGAGATTGGTGGCAGCCATTATGGATCCTGACTTTGTGGACGTGGAATCAATTGTTTCTGAAACAGAATTATCAGAGAAAGCAGCTATCCATTCCATCTCATCGGTGGCCCCTCATATTAAGAAAGAAAATAAAGATTCCTTCTGCCTTCTTCCTATTAAGTTTCTGACTAATTCTCAGTGGATTTCTACCTCTGCTATGGTGGACTCTGGGGCTAGTGGCAATTTCATGGACCTTTCTTTTGCCCAAAAGCATGGGGTCATATTTAACAAAAAGCTCTCACCCGTGGTAATGGAAACCGTAGATGGATCTACATTGAGCTCTGGGCCTGTGGATCAAGAGACGGAACCACTTGAGATCCTTATAACAACCCAGCACCGTGAAGTCCTCTCATTCCTGTTGATCTCGTCTCCACATTTTCCTGTTATTTTAGGCCTACCATGGTTGCAAGCACAGAATCCTGTCATAAACTGGGAAACTAAAGAAATAAGTTTCCCTGGGGAGAATAGTCTTTTGACAGAGCACTCTGAACAAGATTCTAAAGAACCAGTTGAACATAATAAAATGGTAGAATTACCCTCTGTATATAAGGATTATGCGGACGTGTGCGAGAAACAAAATGCAGACAAGCTTCCTCCACATCGATCTTATGACTGCCCCATAGAATTGCTTTCTGGTGCCCCTATACCCTTTGGACACATTTACCCTTTGGCAGACCCTGAACTAAAAGCCCTCAAAAACTACATAGAAGAAAATCTGGCTAAGGGGTTCATCCGCCCATCCTCCTCACCTGCAGGGGCTCCCATATTCTTTGTCAAAAAGAAGGACGGTTCTTTAAGACCTTGCATTGATTACAGGGAACTTAACAAAGTTACAATCAAGAACAGCTACCCTCTACCATTGATTCCGGAGCTCTTGGAGAGAGTGCGACATGCAAAGGTGTTCACCAAGTTAGACCTGTGTGGCGCTTATAACATGGTCCGCATAAGATCCGGAGATGATTGGAAGACAGCATTTACGTCACGTTATGGACATTTTGAATATCTTGTTATGCCATTTGGTCTTTGCAATGCCCCTGCTACCTCCCAACATCTCATCAATGATATCTTCAGGGACCTTTTGGATCAGTTTGTAGTTATCTATTTGGATAATATCTTAATTTTCTCCAACTCTATGGAAGAACATCAGAGACATGTGAAACTGATTCTGGACGGTTTAAGGGAGAACCAACTCTACATTAAAATTGAAAAATGTGAATTTCATCAGACTGAAATCCAATTTCGGGGTTATATAATTTCACCCCGCGGTCTACACATGGACTCTAGCAAGATTAAAGCAATAGTAGACTGGCCTACCCTCAAAAATATAAAAGATGTTCAACGTTTCATAGGTTTTGCCAATTTCTATAGACGTTTTAATTAGGAATTTCTCGGAGATCATTGCTCCTATTACACAGTTGACTAAGAAAATAAATGCCTTTGCCTGGTCTTCTCAAGCACAAGAATCCGTTTGTCTCCTAAAGTCTAAGTTCACTACAGCCCCAGTGTTAATTCATCCCGACCCAGAATGTGCCTTCATTGTGGAAGTAGATGCCTCAGACTGTGCTATAGGGGCAATTCTGTCACAGAGAACAGGAGACAAGGGTTTATTGCATCCCTATGCCTTTTTCTCCCGACGTTTATCACCCGCTGAGAAGAACTATGATGTGGGGAATAAAGAACTGTTGGCCATTATTGCAGCTTTCAAGGAATGGAGACATCATCTTCAAGGAACCTCACAGCAAATAATTGTTCTAACTGATCACTGTAACTTGGAATTTGTTAGATCTGCCAAGTGTCTATCTCCTCGCCAGGCTCGTTGGAGTCTCTTTCTCAACCAATTCAACTTTGCAATCTCATACCGGCCTGGTTCCCGAAATGGCAAAGCGGATGCTCTATCTAGAATTTTTTCCAATGATTCTACTTCTATTATTCCACCAAAAACTATTGTTTCTGAGTCTAACTTCGTGGGAGTAATACATAATAAGGACTTGCTAGAAGAGATAAAAGAGGCCTATAACACAGATTCCTTGCTGTCTCAACCACCTGATGAGGTGCATTTAACGCACACAAGATGTGGATCCACGGGCAGCAGCTATATATACCTGAAACAGTAAGATTGAAAATTCGAAAACTTGCCCATGATTCTAAGATTCCTGGGCACAAGGGAGTGCAGAAGATACAGGAATTCCTATCTTGTTTCTTTTGGTGGCCCAATCATCAACAGGACATAAGAAAATATGTATTGTCATGTGACATTTGTGCTAGATGCAAGACTCCACGGTCTTCACCCTTGGGTTGGTTACAGCCTTTGCCGATCCCCTCTCGTCCCTGGGGTTCCATTTCCATGGACTTTATCGTAGATCTACCTACCTCTAAGGGAAAAAATACAATTCTGGTAGTAGTTGACCGGGTCACCAAGGCTGCACACTTCATTCCATGTACCGGCCTACCTTCCGCTAAAGACACTGCTGGCCTTGTAGTTCAAAATGTATTTCGTTTTCATGGAGTTCCTAAAGAAGTTATCTCGGATCGTGGGGTACAGTTTACATCAAAATTTGGGCTGAGTTTTTGTTCAGCACTTGATATTGAGGTTAACTTATCAACCGCCTTTCACCCACAATCTAATGGACAAACTGAGTGCACAAATCAGACCTTGGAACAGTACTTGCGATGCTATATCTGTCATTAACAAGATGATTGGGTCGATCTGCTCCCGATGGCTGAGTTTTCCTATAATAACTCCCAAAATGCCTCCACTAAGCAAACTCCTTTTTTTGCGAATTTGGGATATCACCCAAATATTCTACCCAAATTCCCTGCTGTTTCACCTATGCCTGCAGTTGCAGAAAGGATCTCTAAGTTACAGCAAAATTTGGAACTAATCAAAACAACATTAGAGAAGACTCTAATTTCGTAGGCCAGCACCAATGTTTAAGGTAGGAGATAAAGTATGGCTCTCCACCAGAAATTTGAAACTTAAGGTGCCTTCTCCAAAACTGGGACAGAAGTTTATTGGGCCCTATAAGATTATCCGGATTATTAGTCCAGTAGCTGTTCGGCTCCAACTCCCACGATCCATGAAGATTCATCCTGTTTTTCATGTGTCTCTGTTAAAACCTGTTGTGCTCAACCCCTTTCCGGAACGTATTCCTTCTCCTTCTGATGCAGTGGAGGTAGATGTGCAAGAACAGTTTATTGTAGAAGAAATCTTGGACTCTAGAATTTTCAGGAACCAACTACAGTACCTCGTTAAGTGGCAAGGTTATGGGCCTGAAGAAAATTCTTGGGAACCTGTGAGTAATATTAATGCTTCCCGACTGATCAAACAGTTTCATCAAAGACATCTTGGGAGGCCGTCGCAGGTCACGTCCAGAGGCCACTGTTGAGGTGGGAGTAATGTGAGAAATAGCTCTGCTATGCCTGTTTAGTTTGGACTGGTTTTCCCTTAAGTTTTCCCTCAGTCAAGATGGTGGATTGTGTCTCAGCTGGGTGCCATCTTACTTCCTGTCTGATATATAAACCCCTCAGGCCTGTTGCTCAGTGCTTGAGTATTGTGTCTGTATTCCTGCCTGTACAGTCCTCTAGCCTGGAACTTGCTCTCGGGTCTGTTCCTCCACTTGCGGTTTACCCTGCTAACCTTGTGTACCTGCTGACGGATTATCAAGTCTCCTCCTGATACCTCGCCTGGATCTCTGCCTATATTCCTGCTACTCCTGTGCAAGTCTCCTGCATTTAGGCCTAGTCTTTGCCATGGATCTCCAGCAGTATCCACCAGTATCGTGACACGCATATGGAGTGTGCTGGGGTAGTGAAATAATACTGTTATTCAGAATAATATGCAGATTACCGGCATCGCTTTTAGAATCACTGCCGCAGAGCGGCACAATGACAGAGTGTGGAGGTGGCATCAGTGTGAGTAGATATATAGTGGCTGAATGACACAGCGGGGAGGTGTTGGCAGCATGAGGACACCATATAGTGGCTGAATGACACAGCTTGGATGAGGCTGAAGAATGAGGACACCATATAATGGCTGAATGACACAGCGTGGAGGTGTTGGCAGCATGAGGAGACTATATAGTGGCTGAATGGCACAGCGTGGAGGTGTTGGCAGCATGAGGACACCATATAGTGGCTGGATGACACAGCTTGGATGAGGCTGAAGCATGAGGACACCATATAATGGCTGAATGACACAGCATGGAGGTGTTGGCAGCATGTGGAGACCATATGGTGGCTGAATGGCACAGCATGGAGGTGTTGGCAGAATGAGGACACCATATAGTGGCTGAATGACACAGCGTGGAGGTGTTGGCAGCATGAGGAGACCGCATAGTGGATGAATGGCACAGCCCGGAGTTTCCAGCAGCATGAGTAGGCACTAGGCCTTCACAAACCCTAAGATTAAAAGATGAATTTAGAAATTTAAACCGAAGACTTGGATAGTGGGTGCTACCTATGATAACATTTTAATTCCCAGACCCAGGCCCAGCAGCGGCATCCGTAAACCCTATATTGCCTGAATGACACAGCCTGGAGTTGGCTGATGCATTAGTACACACCAGGGCTTCACAGTCCCTAAAATAAAATACAACAGTTTTTGAAATTTTTGAAGAAGATTTTGGATAGCTGGTGCTACCTATGATAACATTTTAATTCCCAGACCCAGGCACAGCAATGGAATCAGTAAACCATACATTGCCTGAATGGCACAGCCTGGAGTTCGCTGATGCATTAGTACACACCAGGGCTTCACAATCCCTAAAATAAAACACAACAAATTTAGAAATTTTTGAAGAAGATTTTGGATAGCGGGTGCTACCTATGATAACATTTTTATTCCCAGGCCTAGCAGCGCCATCAGTAAACCATATATTGCCTGAATGACAAAGCCTGGAGTTGGTTGAAGCATGAGTAGACCATTGAAATGTGTGATTTTTTTTATTTGAAATTTAAATCAAACTTTGAGTGTCCCGGACCCCGGCGTGTGGGTACAAAGGACCTAATCTAACAAGCCCCCATAGGGCTCATGTGGCCATGAGATGTAGGCGCAATGTCTCCATTGGTCTGACCGGCCATTGTTTCCAAGACTTTTTGCCAAGGTAAACCATGTAAAGAACAGCGTGACACCGCTGTGCCCTGCACACATGGTATGCTGAAGGACCAACGGGCTGACAGAGTGGAGCAGGAAGCAGCATGAGTACACAAGAGGGGTTCACAACCCCTAAAATTAAAAGGTGAATGTTAAAATCTCTATTGAAGATGCATGTTAGGTAGTGCAACCATCCAAAAATGTAAGGCCCAAGCGCAGAAGCATCAGGAAGCCAAGTAATTCCTGAAACACACAGGAGCAGTCAGGAGCAGTAATCAGCAGTACATCCGAGGGTTTCATAACCCCTTACATTTAAAGATCAATGTTGAAATTAGCATTAAGCATGTATTAAGCTACTGCTAAACATCCAAGGCCCGAAGCATCAGTGAGGCAAGTAGTTCCTGAAAGACACAGGATGAGTCAGGAGCAGGCATTCGCTGTCAGGAACCGGACTGGAAGCGGGTAGTGGATCCTCTGTGTTAGTGAGGCGATGGCATGGGCCGTACCAGGGGACCGGTTCTAAGAAGTTACTGGTTTTCACCAGAGCCCGCCGCAAGGCGGGATGGACTTGCTGCGGCGGTAACTCCCAGGTCGTATCCCCCGATAGCGACTCAACCTCACTAACAGCTATGATAGGCGTAATACACAAGTATAAGGCGAGGGCAAGGTCGAACGTAGCAAGAGGTCAAGGCAGGCGGCAAAGGTTCGTAGTAAGGGGGAACGGCAAAGGTCTGGATACACAGGCTTGGAAACACACAGAATGCTTTCTCAGGGCCCTAGGCAACAATATCCAGCAGGGACAGGAAGGGGAAGTGGGTTTATATAGTGTAGGGAGTGATGGGAACTAATTGGGCCAGGCACTAATTAATGGTGCACTGGCCCTTTAAATCTGAGAGAACCGGCACGTGCGCGCCCTAGAGAGCAGGGCCACGCGCGCCGAGACTGAGCAGGAGGACGGGGCCGGTGAGTGACACGGGATGCAACCCGAGGGCGGGTACATCCCGCTGCGGGGATCGCATCCCCGCTGAGAGACACAGAGCAGCGCTCCCGGTCAGCGAGTCTGACCGGGGCGCCGCAAGCAGGAGTATAACACTGCGAGCGCTCCGGGGAAGAAGCGGTACCCAAGGTGGTTTCATAACTCCTTACATTTAAAGATCAATGTTGAAATTCGCATTAAGTATGTATTTAGCTACTGCTAAACTTCCAAAAATTTAAAGGCACAAGGCAAGAAGCATCAGTGAGGCAAGTAGTTCCTGAAAGAGACAGGATGAGTCAGGAGCAGGCATTCGCAGTACCCAAGAGGGTTTCATAACCCCTTACATTTAAAGATCAATGTTGAAATTCGCATTAAGCATGTATTTAGCTACCACTAAACTTCCAAAAAATTAAAGGCACAAGGCCAGAAGCATCAGTGAGGCAAGTAGTTCCTGAAAGACACAGGATGAGTCAGGAGCAGACATTTGCCGTACCCAAGAGGGTTTCATAACCCTAATTGATAACTCAAGAGGGTTTCATAACCATAATTGTGAAGTGTTGGTGCAGCAGCATGGTCAATCTACTCTGAGGCATCTGGCATTGGTGGCTGGAAATCCTGGCTGATCCATCCCTGATTCATCTTCACAAAGGTCAATCTCTCCACCTTTATCATGGACAGACGAGTTCGCCTTGGGGTGACTATGGTCCCGGCCGCACTAAACACCCGCTCTGATGGCACACTACTGGTGTCACGATTCGGCTGGCTGGAGGTGGATCCTCTGTGCCAGAGAGGGATTGGCGTGGAGCGTGTTGGTGGACCGGTTCAAAGTAGCTACTGGTATTCACCAGAGCCCGCCGCAAAGCGGGATGGTCTTGCAGCGGCGGTAGCAACCAGGTCGTATCCACCAGCAACGGCTCAACCTCTCTGACTGCTGAAGATAGGCGCGGTACAAGGGAGTAGACAAGAGCAAGGTCGGACGTAGCAGAAGGTCAGGGCAGGCAGCAAGAATCGTAGTCAGGGGCAACGGCAGGAGGTCTGGAACACAGGCTAGGAACACACAAGGGAACGCTTTCACTGGCACAATGGCAACAAGATCCGGCGAGTGAGTGCAGGGGAAGTGGGGATAAGTAGGAAGTGCACAGGTGAGAATACTGATTAGGCCTGCTGCGCCAATCAGTGGCGCAGCGGGCCTTTAAATCGCAGAGACCCGGCGCGCGCGCGCCCTAAGGAGCGGGCCGCGCGCGCCGGGACAACACAGACGGGGAACGGGTCAGGTACGGGAGCCGAGATGCGCATCGCAAGCGGGCGCGTCCCGCATCGCGAATCGCATCCCGGCTGGGAGTAATATCGCAGCGCACCCGGTCAGCAGGTCTGACCGGGGCGCTGCGAATGAGAGAACGCTGCGAGCGCTCCGGGGAGGAGCGGGGACCCGGAGCGCTCGGCGTAACAGTACCCCCCCCCCCCCCTTGGGTCTCCCCCTCTTTTTGGAGCCTGAGAACCTGAGGATAAGACTTTTGTCCAGGATGTTGTGCTCAGGTTCCCAGGATCTCTCCTCTGGGCCGCAATTCTCCCAGTCAACCAAGAAGAATCTTTTACCTCTGACCGTCTTGGATGCTAGAATCTCCTTCACAGAAAAGACGTCAGAAGATCCGGAGACTGGAGTGGGAGAAACAACTTTGGGAGAGAAGCGGTTAAGGATGAGTGGTTTAAGGAGAGAGACATGGAAGGCATTGGGAATACGGAGAGAAGGAGGAAGAAGGAGTTTGTAAGAGACAGGGTTGATCTGGCACTTGATTTTGAAAGGACCAAGATAGCGTGGTCCCAGTTTATAACTGGGGACACGGAAGCGGACATATTTAGCGGAGAGCCATACCTTGTCTCCGGGAGCAAAAATGGGGGGAGTTCTTCTTTTTTTATCAGCAAATCTTTTCATCCGGGATGAAGCCTGTAAAAGAGAATTTTGGGTCTCTTTCCATATGGTGGAAAGATCACGAGTCACTTCATCCACAGCGGGCAAACCAGAGGGCAAGGGAGTAGGGAGGGGAGGAAGAGGGTGACGGCCATACACCACGAAAAATGGGGATTTAGCAGAAGATTCGGAGACTCTGAAGTTGTATGAGAATTCGGCCCATGGTAGAAGATCTGCCCAGTCATCCTGGCGGGAGGAAACAAAATGCCGTAAATAGTCACCCAGGACCTGATTAACTCTTTCTACTTGCCCATTGGATTGGGGATGATAAGAAGAAGAGTAGTTTAATTTGATCTTGAGCTGTTTACAGAGGGCCCTCCAGAATTTAGACACGAATTGGACGCCTCTATCCGAGACGATATGCGTGGGCAATCCATGAAGGCGAAAAATGTGTACAAAAAATTGCTTTGCCAACTGAGGCGCTGAAGGAAGACCAGGAAGAGGAATAAAATGTGCCATCTTGGAAAATCGATCAATGACCACCCAAACAACTGTGTTGCCACGGGATGAGGGCAAGTCCGTAATAAAGTCCATACCAATCTGTGACCAAGGCTGTTCAGGAACAGGCAGAGGATGAAGGAGACCAGCAGGCTTCTGGCGAGGAGTCTTATCCCGGGCACAGACAGTACAGGCCCGCACGAAATCAACAACATCAGTCTCCAGAGTCGGCCACCAATAAAATCGAGAGATGAGTTGCAAGGATTTTTTGATGCCCGCATGGCCTGCGAGATGGGAGGAGTGTCCCCATTTGAGAATCCCGAGACGCTGGCGTGGAGAAACGAAGGTCTTCCCTGGAGGAGTTTGCCTGATGGAAGCTGGAGAAGTGGAGATCAGACAGTCCGGAGGAATGATGTGTTGCGGAGAGACCTCTACTTCAGAGGCATCAGAAGAACGAGAGAGGGCATCGGCCCTAATGTTCTTGTCAACAGGGCGAAAATGAATTTCAAAGTTAAAACGGGCAAAGAACAACGACCACCTGGCCTGGCGAGGGTTCAGTCGTTGGGCAGACTGGAGATAGGAGAGATTCTTGTGATCAGTGTATATGATAACTGGAAATTTTGATCCCTCCAGCAGGTGCCTCCATTCCTCAAGCGCCAATTTAATGGCCAGTAGTTCTTGATCCCCGATGGAGTAAATTCTCTCCGCCGGAGAGAAGGTCCTAGAAAAAAACCCACAAGTAACAGCATGCCCGGAAGAATTTTTTTGTAGAAGGACAGCTCCAGCTCCCACTGAGGAGGCATCTACCTCCAATAGGAAGGGTTTAGATGGGTCAGGTCTGGAGAGCACGGGAGCAGAAGAAAAGGCAGACTTGAGATGTTTAAATGCGTCTTCCGCTTGGGGAGACCAGGACTTGGGATTGGCATTTTTCTTGGTTAAAGCCACGATAGGAGCCACAATAGTGGAAAAGTGTGGAATAAATTGTCTGTAATAATTGGCAAACCCCAAAAAACGTTGGATAGCACGGAGTCCGGAGGGGCGTGGCCAATCTAAGACGGCAGAGAGTTTATCTGGGTCCATTTGTAGTCCCTGGCCAGAGACCAAGTATCCTAGGAAAGGAAGAGATTGACATTCAAAGAGACATTTCTCCATTTTGGCATAAAGTTGATTGTCCCGAAGTCTCTGAAGAACCATGCGGACATGCTGGCGGTGTTCTTCTAAGTTGGCAGAAAAAATCTGAATATCGTCCAGATAAACCACAACACAGGAATATAGGAGATCACGAAAAATTTCATTAACAAAGTCTTGGAAGACGGCAGGGGCGTTGCACAGGCCAAAGGGCATGACCAGATACTCAAAGTGTCCATCTCTGGTGTTAAATGCAGTCTTCCATTCGTCCCCCTCCCTGATGCGGATGAGATTATAAGCACCTCTTAAGTCCAGTTTGGTAAAGATGTGGGCACCTTGTAGGCGATCAAAGAGTTCCGAGATGAGAGGTAAGGGGTAGCGGTTTTTTACCGTGATTTTATTAAGTCCGCGGTAATCAATGCAAGGACGTAGGGAGCCATCTTTTTTGGACACAAAAAAAAATCCAGCTCCGGCAGGAGAGGAGGACTTGCGGATAAACCCCTTTTTTAAATTCTCCTGGATGTACTCTGACATGGCAAGAGTCTCTGGAGCAGACAGAGGATAGATTCTGCCCCGGGGTGGAGTAGTACCCGGCAGGAGGTCAATAGGACAGTCATAAGGCCTGTGAGGAGGTAAAGTCTCAGCTTGCTTTTTGCAAAAAACGTCAGCATAGTCCATATAAGCCTTAGGAAGACCGGATACCAGGGGAACCACAGGGTCACGGCAGGGAGTACTGGGAACCGGTTTAAGACAGTCCTTGAGACAAGAAGTACCCCAGTTCTTGATTTCTCCTGTGGACCAATCAAGGGTTGGGGAATGGCGTTGAAGCCACGGTAATCCAAGAAGAATTTCAGAAGTGCAGTTGGAGAGGACCAAAAATTCAATTTTTTCGTGATGAGGTCCGATGCACATTAGGAGAGGTTCTGTGCTGTAACGCACGGTACAGTCCAATCTTTCATTGTTAACAGAATTGATGTAGAGGGGTCTGGCGAGACTGGTCACTGGGATGTTGAACCTGTTGATGAGAGAGGCCAAAGTAAAATTTCCTGCAGATCCGGAATCCAGGAAGGCCATAGCAGAGAAGGAGAGGGTAGAGGAAGATATCCGCACAGGCACAGTAAGGCGTGGAGAAGCAGAGTTGACACCAAAAACTGTCTCATCTTTGTGCGGAGTCAGCGTACGTCTTTCCAGGCGGGGAGGACGGATAGGACAATCCTTCAAGAAGTGTTCGGTACTGGCACAGTACAGGCACAGATTCTTCATGCGGCGTCGTGTCCTCTCTTGAGGTGTCAAGCGAGACCGGTCAACTTGCATAGCCTCCACGGCGGGAGGCACAGAAACGGATTGCAGAGGACCAGAGGAGAGAGGAGCCGGGGAGAGAAACCGCCTCGTGCGAACAAAGTCCATATCCTGGCGGAGCTCCTGACGCCTTTCGGAAAAACGCATGTCAATGCGGGTGGCCAGATGAATAAGTTCATGCAGGTTAGCAGGAATTTCTCGTGCGGCCAGCACATCTTTAATGTTGCTGGATAGGCCTTTTTTAAAGGTCGCGCAGAGGGCCTCATTATTCCAGGATAATTCGGAGGCAAGAGTACGGAATTGGATGGCGTACTCGCCAACAGAAGAATTACCCTGGACCAGGTTCAACAGGGCAGTCTCAGCAGAAGAGGCTCGGGCAGGTTCCTCAAAGACACTTCGAATCTCCGTGAAGAAGGAGTGTACAGAGGCAGTGACAGGGTCATTGCGGTCCCAGAGCGGTGTGGCCCATGACAGAGCTTTCCCAGACAGAAGGCTGACTACGAAAGCCACCTTAGACCTTTCAGTAGGAAACTGGTCCGACATCATCTCCAAGTGCAGGGAACATTGCGAAAGAAAGCCACGGCAAAACTTAGAGTCCCCATCAAATTTATCCGGCAAGGATAATCGTAGGCCGGAAGCGGCCACTCGCTGCGGAGGAGGTGCAGGAGCTGGTGGAGGAGATTGTTGCTGGAGCTGTGGTAATAACTGCTGTAGCATCACGGTCAGTTGAGACAGCTGGTGGCCTTGTTGCGCTATCTGTTGCGACTGCTGGTCGACCACCGTGGTGAGGTCTGCGACAACTGGCAGTGGGACTTCAGCGGGATCCATGGCCGGATCTACTGTCACGATTCGGCTGGCTGGAGGTGGATCCTCTGTGCCAGAGAGGGATTGGCGTGGACCGTGTTGGTGGACCGGTTCTAAGTAGCTACTGGTATTCACCAGAGCCCGCCGCAAAGCGGGATGGTCTTGCAGCGGCGGTAGCAACCAGGTCGTATCCACCAGCAACGGCTCAACCTCTCTGACTGCTGAAGATAGGCGCGGTACAAGGGAGTAGACAAGAGCAAGGTCGGACGTAGCAGAAGGTCAGGGCAGGCAGCAAGGATCGTAGTCAGGGGCAACGGCAGGAGGTCTGGAACACAGGCTAGGAACACACAAGGGAACGCTTTCACTGGCACAATGGCAACAAGATCCGGCGAGGGAGTGCAGGGGAAGTGAGGATAAGTAGGAAGTGCACAGGTGAGAATACTGATTAGGCCTGCTGCGCCAATCAGTGGCGCAGCGGCCCTTTAAATCGCAGAGACCCGGTGCGCGCGCGCCCTAAGGAGCGGGGCCGCGCGCGCCGGGACAACACAGACGGGGAACGGGTCAGGTACGGGAGCCGAGATGCGCATCGCAAGCGGGCGCGTCCCGCATCGCGAATCGCATCCCGGCTGGGAGTAATATCGCAGCGCACCCGGTCAGCAGGTCTGCGAATGAGAGAACACTGCGAGCGCTCCGGGGAGGAGCGGGGATCCGGAGCGCTCGGCGTAACAACTGGCTGGACAGGACAGCTTTTCCAGGGCAAACTCTGCTAGTTTGGCTGCCCAGAAGTCCAGCGGATCTTCAATGTTTGTTGGCATGGCCATGTCAAGGTATGCTACCACCTTCTCCATGTCTACCTGATGAGTTGCTTCACTATGCGGGTGAAGAAAGCTACTCATCAGCGACTGTAGACTCAGGCTGCTGCTGATGGAGCTGGTACAGCTCCTGCCACCCCTCCCCTCCCAAGCAGCCATGGCAGTGGAAGGTGAGCGCAGAGGGCCCCCCGAGTCAGACCTACGAGTGGATGGACCATGTCGCCGATAGGCATCGGCCAACTGACTATGTAGGATCTCTCTGTAGTAGGTCAGGTTGTCCTCCCTCTCAATGGGTGTAAAAAAGGCCCCCATTCTGGGACAGTAGCGAGGGTCCAATAAGGTGGAGAGCCAGAAGTCATCCCGCTGACAAAGTTTGACAATTTGGGGGTCACTACGCAAGCAACTGAGCATGCATCATGCCATTTGCGCCAGTGACTCGGAGGGACTACCTGCCTCCATCTCCACTGCATACTGACACGGTGTGTCTGGGTCCTCTGTCTCGCCTGGGTCCTGCTCCTCCTCTCCTGTCCGATGACTAGAAACACCGGCCATCTCATCCAACCTTAACTGTGCTCCACTCTGCCCCTCATCCTCCTCCTCCAGTTCAGCCCCCACAGGGCTCATGTAGCCTTGAGATGTAGGCGTAAAGTCTCCATTGCCGTGACCAGCCATGGTTTCAATCATTTGTTGTAGGAAATGTAGGAGTGGAATTACGTCATTTATGGCGTAATCCAGGCGACTTACAATTAATGTGGCTTCCTCAAAGGGCCTCAGCAAATGGCAGGTGTCACGTATGAGCTGCCACTGGTTCACATTGAAGTTGCACAAGGGAGTACTCCTATCTGCTTTGATCATCAAGAAATCGGTGATGGCTTTTCTTTGTTCATATAGTCTGTTCAACATATGGAGGGTTGAATTCCAACATGTGGCAACGTCACAAATAAGACTATGTTGTGGGATACCATTCTGACGCTGCATCTCAAGGAGGGTGTGCTTTGCGGTGTACGAGTGGCTGAAGTGCATGCACAGTTTCCTTGCCATTGTCAGAATGTCTTGCAAATGGAGTAAAGACTTCAGGAAGTGCTTGACAACCAGATTCAACACGTGTGCCATGCGGGGCGCATGTTTCACACTTCCTTGTCGCAACGCGGACATGATGTTCTTCCTGTTGTCGGTCACCATGGTTCCCATTTCCAGATTTCGTGGAGTAAGCCATACTAGGATTTCTTGACGAATTATTTTTAGCAGTTCCACCCCTATGTGACTCCGTTCGCCAAGGCAAACCATGTGAAGAACAGCCTGACACCGCCGGGCCCTACACACATGGTACGATGAAGGGTCACCGAGATTTGTACGTGCAGTGGAGGCTGAGGACACAATGGAGAATGAGGAGGCAGAGTCGCACACTGTCACAGGACCAACTGCCTGAGAGCGTGGAGGAGGAAGCGCTGTGACCTGTCCAAGTTGCTGTTGTGGCTGTGCAGGAACCAAATTTAACCAGTGGGCCGTAAAAGACATGTATTGTCCCTGCCCGTTAAAGCTAGGGATCGACCAATTATCGCGATTTTGGACATTATCGGTATCGGCAATTACCTTGCCGATATTCCCCGCCCCCCCGGGCCAGAGGCGACCATCGCCGCCGCTGCCCCATTGCCTCCCCCCATCCTCTGCCCACATACTGCTACTGCCCCATCGCCTCCCCCCATCCCCGGTGTTATAATTACCTGTTCCCGGGGGTCCGCGATCCTTCTGGCTCCTGCGCTACAGCGCAGGACGCCGACGGAGCCAGAAAGATCGTGGACCCCCGGGAACAGGTAATTATAACACCGGGGATGGGGGGAGGCGATGGGGCGGCAGCGGCATGTGGCCAGAGGATGGGGGGAGGCAATGGGGCAGCGGCGGTATGTGGGCAGAGGATGAAGGGAGGTGATGGGGCAGCGGCATGTGGCCAGAGGATGGGGGGAGGCAATGGGGCAGCGACGATATGTGTGCAGAGGATGGGGGGAGGCGATGGGGCAGCGGCATGTGGCCAGAGGATGGGGGGAAACAATGGGGCAGTGGTGGTATGTGGGCAGAGGATGTGGGGGGGGGGGCATGGGGCAACTGTGGTGGTTAAACTCAGGACCCCAGGACAGGCAGGGGGAGAGAAGCGGGTGGCGATGGCAGTCTCTGGCACTGCAAAAGCCTCTGCAGTTCATTGATTTAAAGCGCCCGTTTAAATCATTGATCTGCAATGGTCTCTGCCCAGCCGGGGGGGGGGGGGGGTTATCGGCTATCGGCCTGAAAGGTGACAGATTATCGGTATCGGCCCTAAAAAAGCGATATTGGTTGATCCCTAGTTACAGCTCCACATGTCGATGCTGCCGTGCACTTTTGAACACACCGACAGGCTCAAGAACTGGCCCACCTTCTCTTGTACAAACTTATGCAGGGCTGGTACTGCCTTATTCGCAAAGAAATGATGGCTTGTGACTCTCCACCTGGCTCGGCACAATCCATCAATTCTCTGAAAGGTGCAGTGTCCACCACTTGAAAAGGGAAGGACTGCAGCACCAGCAACTTAGACAGGAGCACATTCAACTTCTGCGCCGTTGGATGAGTGGGCGCATACTGTTGTCTCTTGGACATGGCTTCACTGATGGATTGTTGGCGGAATGGCTGACTAAAAGCGGGAGAAGCAGGAGCATCTGGAGCGACAGAAGGAGGGTTTGACACTGAGGTGGTGGAGCCTTGGCTGGATGAAGGAGGGAGCGGATGGCCACTGGGTCATGCAGCAGGCTTTACCACTACATCGGAGCCACGGTTCTCCCAAGCCGCTTTATGGTGCCGACATTGGGACCCTGGCTACGCTTCACCTTCTGCCGACATATATTGCATGTGGCTACGTGAACCTCCTCTGGATGCCTGATGAAAAACTGCCACACCGCCGAGTAGCTGATTTTCCCACCTACAGTCCGCACTAATTGACTGCTACTGGTGCCATCTCCAGCAACCCCTGTTCCACTACCTCCCGGAAAGGTAGGCTGCCACGAAGAAGGTGGTCTCCCCCGGGCAAGTTTGGCTCCAGAATTTCCACTCCTGCCACCATGCTGACTGCCAACCGTGCTACCGCCTTGCTGGCTCAGCTGCTGGCTCAAGGGCAACTTGCAACTCTCTTCTCCTGATGATTATGAAGCCCTTCTGCACCCGGCTCCCAATTTGCGATCGGCTTCATCATCATCATCAACAGGTGTCTGCATGTCACTGATGTCCTCCTCAGGTTCCCCAACAGTGTCTGCTTCAGGATCCTGAACCCTGACAACACCGACTCCCACGTCACTCTCCGCATCACTACTTGGCCGCCTAGCAGAGCAAGCAGCGCATGTCTCTTCCCCTTCTTGGTTGGCCAGTAGCTGCTGACTGTCCTCTATTAGATCGTCCTCAATGAATAGTGGAACTGAACCCACAGCATAAGATACTTCTCTGGGAGAGGGAACAGCATAGGACAAAGGCAATGGGAGGACAGGGACTGCTCCCGGGCCATGCCAACTGAGGGTTGTGTCTGAGGAACCCACCGACTGTTGACTGGGGATGTCAGATGTCACTTGTGGTGAAGTGGATGAGCGTGTTACCCAATTGACGACGGCAGATGGGTTGCTGGTCGAGACACAACCGCTGGCTGATAACGGGAGCTCAGGCCTCTCACTGCGACTCCTGCTGCCACTCGCCCCTAGTCTGCTGCCACCTCTGCCTGAAGTATTTAGGCCTCTGCCACTCCTCTGTGCATGTCCTGGCACTTCTCTGCCTGACATACTTAGTGCGTATATGAGAGTATTACAATATGCTTCACTACTCTTTAAACAGTATTTGTCTAGAACAGCAGCAGGTGATTACTTTTGGCTGTCCTTTCCCAGTATGTAGGTCCTTGACAGATTAACAGGTACAAAATGGTACACTACTTGGATGTACGTATGTGGTATGCACTGATGAGGGCAGAAAAATGTGCAACAATACGCAAAAAAAACTCTGTATTTTTGTAAAACACCAGCCGGTGAATACTATTGTTTGGACTTTCACAGTATATAGGCCCTTGACAGATTAACAGGTACAAAATGGTACACTACTTAGGTGTACGTATGCGGTATGCACTGATGAGGGCAGGAAAATGTGCTACAATGAGCCTAAAAACTCAGTATTTTTGTAAAACACCAGCAGGTGATTACTTTTGCCAGGAGTCAGGACTTTCCCTGTATCTAGACTTGTTACAGATACAGAATAGTAGACTGCGTTGATGTAGGCATGTGGTATGCACGTATGAGGGCAGACAAATGTACTACAGTCCGCTGAAAAAACTTATTTGTGAACAGCAGCAGGACACAACAGTGCAGCACCACCAAAAAAAAACAAAAAACTGGGATTAAACACTAAATTGCACTCTGTCACAGAGTGTTAAGAATGGTGTGCACTGGTTTTTATACAGTCTACACACAATTTTAAGCAGTAGATGATTTCTGAAGGAAAAACAGCACAGAATTGCGCTGAAAAATAAGGTGATAAGATGGTTCATAAAGTTCAGGCAGCTTAATGATATGTATGAGGCAACGAAAAGCTATCTGCCCCTCTCTGATGAAATGCTCAATAACGTGAATGGGAGGTTTATATCGTAAGATCCTTCTCAGTGAGAACACCAAAGCATTGCACTTCTGTCTGCCCACAATGCTGATGTGACTAGCAGTTGCCAATGATACGCTGTGGTATAAGCAATTCACACACACTCCCTTAGCGCCGTACTTTCGCACCCTCCCATAATCCCCTGCCCCATGTACTCACATGTGGATCCACCATTTTAGGTCTCCTATAGCCAGGAACGCTGTAAAATGGAATTTAATGAAGCGATTTGCGAATCGGGGCGATATTCGCATTCATTGCGAATCGAATGTTTCATGAAATTCATAACAAATTCAGGTTCGTCAGCTTCGATTCGCTCATCTTTAGTCATAATTGCTTTATTGCTCTGAAGACATGTCAGTAACAATAACCTGCGTGGAGCCTCCCTCTGCAGACGTGGCAGGCATAACGGGTAAACAACCACCTATGTGTCATAATGTTATTGCTCTGAAGATGTGTCAGTAACAATAACTTGCATGGTGCCTCCCCATGCAGACGTGGCAGGCATAATGGGTAAACAACCACCTATGTGTCATAATGTTATTGCTCTGAAGACTTGTCAGTAACAATAACCTATGTGGCGCCTCTTCCTGCAGACGTGGCAGGAATAACAGTTAAACAACCCCCTATGTGTCATAATGTTATTGCTCTGAAGAGCAGTCAGTAAAAATAACCTGCGTGGTGCCTCCCCCTGCAGACGTGGCAGGCATAATGGGTAAACAACCACCTATGTATAATAATGTTATTGCTCTGAAGATGTGTCAGTAAACAATAACCTGCATGGAGCCTCCCCCTGCAGATTTGGCAGACAAAATGAGTAAACTACCACCTATGAGTCATAATGTTATTGTTCTGAATGTGTGTCAGTAACAATAACCTGCATGGTGCCTCCCCCCTCCCCCCCCCTGCAGACGTGGCAGGCATAACAGGAAGACGACCACCTATGTCAGTGGGTCATTGCTTTGTGACAATCATAGTGCATCCCTTGCCGCCGAGGCAGACATAACGGGTACCCAACCGTCTATGCGTCACAACCCAATTGATGTGAAATGTGTCAGTGACAATAACTATGCAGCACCCTCCCCCTTGAGTAGACATGTTAGGCATGAAATGTAACCACTGCCTGTGTGTCATGAGGATTTTGCTTGTGCAGACGTGTTAGCAACAATAACTAAGAGTAAACCCCTGCAGGCATGGTAGACATGCCGTGTGTGCTTTATGATTCCTAAAGCATGGTGTGTACATTGTGGAAAGATACTGTGAACACCTGACACGTTTTTAATGCTGTAAAGTACATGGAGTAAACTGGACTCTACACCCCAGATAAATAAAAATATATATAATTAATATGAACGAGGTATCAAATACATGCTATGCACAGATAACCTGCTGCAAGCATGAGAACGTAACAAGCACCAGTCATACGTGTGGCAATAACTATGACATAAGCCCCAAGTGTGAGCAGAGTGTAACTGTAAGCATATGAGCCATATAGATAGTAAAAGCGTGTGTATGATATGCATGCACCGCAGAGAAGCAATCACTATGTACAGTAAGTACTGTGAGCATATACACTGCACCAACTCCACAAGCTCACCAATGCCATGCACCTTCGTATGGCACTAATGCCATGAGCATCCGAACAAACACCAGGGGCACATGGAACACAAAGAAACAAAACACCACACGTACACAACCAGTACAAAGGCCAAGAGTGCATGTGTGGCATAACAGCGATGGATGTATGAACAACGAGAGCGAATGATCAGCAAAAACCATGCATGCAAACAGTATAACTGCAATTAGCTTATGAACAGTAGAACAATGAGCGTATGAAACAGTAAGAACTAAGAACGTATGAACAGAGCAGTATGAATACTATGAGCGTATGAACAGTACGGATGTCGTTGACGTAATGTAAACGCCATGAGCGTATTGTCCGTGTAAATGCCATGAACGTATGAAAAGTATAAGTGCCATTAGCGTATGATCAGTATAAATGCCATTAGCGTATGAACAGGAGAACTATAATGAGTGTATAAACCGTATGCACGCAAATGACCGTGAAAAATGCTAATCTATTTTAATGCTCATTTTTAAAAATGAAAGAAGCGATCTGATTGGTTGCTGTGGGCAACTGGTCCACTTCCCTCTTCACAGGTTTTGATAAACTCCCCCTTCCCCCCCAGTGTTTTTAGCAAAAATGCCACAAAGATGGCAGAGAAAAGAAATGAGGGGGGCAGTTTTTAGTGTTTTGTTTTTTGGGGGGCAAAAAAAAAAAAAAACATCAAACAAGAATTGCATCTGTTCCTAGGCTTAGGCTGGGATTAAACACAACATTTACAGTACAGACCAAAAGTTTGGACACACCTTCTTATTCAGAGTTTTCTTTATTTTCATGACTATGAAAATTGTAGATTCACACTGAAGGCCTCAAAAATATGAATTAACACATGTGGAATTATATACATAACAAAAAAGTGTGAAAATATGTCATTTTCTAGGTTTTAAGCACCTTTTGCTTTGATTACTGCTTTGCACACTCTTGGCATTCTCTTGATGAGCTTCAAGAGGTAGTCACCTGAAATGGTCTTCCACCAGTCTGGAAGGAATTCCCAGAGATGCTTAGCACTTGTTGGCCCTTTTTGCCTTCACTCTGCGGTCCAGCTCACCCCAAACCATCTTGATTGGGTTCAGGTCCGGTGACTGTGGAGGCCAGGTCATCTGGCGCAGCACCCCATCACTCTCCTTCTTGGTCAAATAGCCCTTACACAGCCTGGAGGTGTGTTTGGGGCCATTGTCCAGTTGAAAAATAAATGATGGTGCAACTAAAAGCAAACCGGATGGAATAGCATGCCGCTGCAAGATGCTGTGGTAGACATGCTGGTTCAGTATGCCTTCAATTTTGAATAAATCCCCAACAGTGTCACCAGCAAAGCACCCCCACACCATCACACCTCCTCCTCCACACCAGCACACCTGTGAAGTGAAAACCATTTCAGGTGACTACCTCTTGAAGCTCAACAAGAGAATGCCAAGAGTGTGCAAAGCAGTAATCAAAGCAAAAGGTGGCTACTTTGAAGAACCTAGAATATGACATATTTTCATAGTCATGAAAAGAAAGAAAATTCTGAATGAGAAGGGGTGTCCAAACTTTTGGTCTGTACCGTATGTGTGGCGTTTTTCAAAGCCCACATTCCTATATTTTTGGTGCCCCCCCCCCCTTTCGACAGACGTCTGTCCAGCTGTTGCAAAGCTACAACTCCAAGCATGCCCATGCTGGGAATTGTATAATTGAAACAGATGGACTGCCACAGGGGATCAGTGGTGCAGTACGTCAATCTAGGTCCATGGTGTCTGATCTTGAACTGGCAGCAGGAGCCACGACAACTTTAAATCAGTGGCTGCCGGGATGTCTGACGAGTGACATCCTTTGCTCCAGACCACAATGTCAAGGATGTCACTCGTCAGACGTCCCGGCAGCCAGCGCTGCTCATTGAGCCTGCAAGAGCCGCACTGATCTGTGTAAGAAACCTATGAGCCCAGGCTGTTGGGGCCACCAAATTATATTACAAATACTGAGTGTCTGGTTAGGAGAAACAAGTATAACGCACCCACAGGGAGTAGCGCCATTTTAATAAAAATTGCCCAAAATCCCTTAGATAACAGTCATACAGAATATATTAGAAAGCTTTTTTGTTTTTCAGCCAATCAGAGAGCAGCACTACTGAAATAGAACTCTCAAGAGGTAACAGCGTGTCACACATGTGATGTCATAACCATTGTCCACCAGAGAGCAGCACTGAGCAGATATAACACTGCTCCTGCTCATTCTTCATCAGTGAGGGGCTGATGCTGGACACTGTAGGGGCCGAGAATGCAAAGTCACATACACTACTGTGACTGGTAAGTGTCACATTGTTGTGCCAAAAGGTCTTTAGTGCAGTTCAATGTGCTTTTCTATAATAAACATGTAGATAATCTATCTTTTGTTTTCCTATCTTAGATGCACTATTTCCAGGATGTGGAGTAGCATTTCCGGACCTACAGCAAGACGTTGGATGAAGACGTAGATTTCCAGACCTATTCCAGAAGAATTTGGATGAAGGCACAGCCCCTCGAATCACGCACATACACAGACACATTTGCCCAAATTCTAGAGGTAACCTCCTTTAGTATGCCCAGAGGAAGGGCAATACAGTAGCCATGGATTCCCTACAGGTTTCCTCCCCTCTGGAGGTTTTTCCTGTCCTGAGTATTAGTTACTGTACGCTCTTTGTGAGTGATGGAGGTTACAAAAAATCCCTACACAAACATTTTTATATATAATAAATAAAGTTCCCCTTTTTAAACCATTCTGTAACTTGTTTGACTCATTTATTTTATTTGTGTGTGAAAAATAGTGTTAGCAAAACGTGGATGACATGAGGTTTTTTTTAAGTGTCCAAAGCTGCTCTCCTGCACGATCTGCATAATGCGGTGCGGAGAGAGACAACTGATGCTGGGGGTACAGTTGCCAAGGCAACCATAGGACACCCAGCAATTTCCATGCATGAGCCTTTTTCTGATGAACGGGACCCTAGGAGAGCGGAGGAGGCAGGTGAGAAGACGTCCATCCACCATTTTGAATGATCACCAGATCGCCACAGGTGATTCCATTCTTGAATATAATGCCCGCATTGCCATAACCTGCTTTGATCATGGCATTTGAGGGGTTAATGACAAACATTAGAGCGATCGTTGATGATTGCCACTACTGGCAGGTCCCTGGCTGCCAGGACCTGTCATACATGATGCGAGCACCGGTCCATTGTTTGCATCATGTACAGGGTGTAAATATACATCCAATCACATCAGGACATACTTTTACAGGGTCCACCTACTCAATTTTCATTGTAAAGCTCGAATGTCCACACAGAAAATGTATGTGCGGATATTCTGAAGATAGTGGAGCGGTGTCAGAACATGCTGGCGCTAAGATTGCTCAGAAATTCGCTTTATCATAGACGGCAATGTATCTCTGAGCAGAATACACAGAAAGAACAGACGTCTATTCTTTCTGCGGATGCCAGAATTTGAATTTCTGTGCCAGATATTTCCTGTGCGGAAATTCTGCTGTGTGCACAGTGCGCCAGAACCCCATTAAAATTAATGGGACTCTGCTGCAGCGGAATTTCCGTACGGTATATTCCTGTGCAATTCTGCATGGAAAACCGTGTGAACATAGTTTAACAGTCATTAAAAAGGGTGGGGTGGTGCAAATAAGGGTGAGACCAAAGGGCAGGGGCAAAGGGCCAGAGACAAAAGGGCGACAAAATGAAATTTTGCCTAGGGTGACAAAAATCCTTGCACCAGCTCTGGCGGCCATGGCCCGAGCTGCCAAACAGGCAGGGTCCCTGTGCCATTTCAATCCCCTGCATATGAATTGTATCTCTTCTATCACTTCCTGTGATGTCACGCATACATCAAATAATTATGCAAATTAGCATGGCCGGTATTTTTTTTGCAAGAAAGGTGGCAACCCTAGCAGGCATCCCATTGCATTCTGTCAGTGACCGACACCGTCTGTAGGACACAGGCAAACAAAGTGCCCGTTGCTTTCAATGGACATGAGGGGTGTCACAGAAAGAAAGCCAGGGCTCGAATCCTGCAGGAACTTATAGGAACGGCGTCCCTGCACTTTTATCACAGCTGTAACGCTGTTCCCTTTAGCAGTCCACCTCCAGGACCAACCCTGTGCCCTAATGTTTTGGCTGCTGGACTGTGGCCGCTCTTCCTTGTCTTCCCCTGCACAGCCGGGTAGTACAGCCAGTGCACTGTGCAGGGGAAGAGGCCGCAGTTATATGGAGCAGTTTAGGAGGAAGATCACTCACCACCATTAGGTCCGTAGCTCCTGGAATGGCATCATGATAGGGGCGGGGCCTTTATCGGGAAGGGGTGGGGCCTCCTGGGCTGCACTATTATATAGTATTACAGCGTACAGGAAGCAAGTGGTAAGTGTGTTAGGGGGCAGTGATATTATTTACATGGGACTGTGTGTTAGAGAGGAGGTGGTGTTATTTACATGGGACTTTTTGTTAGAGAAAGGTGAGTAGTCTAATTTATATGAGACTATATGTTGAAGAGAGGGAAGTGTTATTTACATGGGACTGCATGTTGGAGAGAGAGGGGTGGTGTTATTTACATGGGACTGTATGTTGGAGAGGGGAAAGTAGTGTAATTTACATAAGACTGTATGTTGAATGGGACTGTATGTTGGAGAGGGGAAAGTAGTGTAATTTACATAAGACTGTATGTTGAAGAGAAGGGGTTTGTGTTATTTACATGGGACTGTATGTAGGGGAGTGGAGTAGTGGTATTTACATGGGACATTATAGTGGAGGGGGTTGTGTTATTTATATAGGACTGTATGTAGGAGAGGGGAGTAGTGGTATTTACATGGGACGTATGTAGGAGAGTGGAGTAACTTTATTTACATGGGAATGTGTTAGGTTTAAGGTAGGGAAGTGATATTTAATGGGACCGTATATTGGAGGGGACTGTAGCTGGCTTGTCCCCCTGTGCACTGCAGTCTGCTGGGGGCGCTATTTGAAGTATCATTACAATTATTGGTAGGGTGAGGGATGCAGGCCTTCAATGGGGTCTGCGGCTGATTTTCCGCAGTGGAAATTCAGCTGGCGGAAATCTGCAATAGAGAGCCCGCCCCCATTCAAACTCGCAGCAGGAAACACTTTGCTAACTCGCAATAAAATCCGCCCATGTTAAGGAGTCCTTAAGGTCTGTAAACACAAGCTGATTTCGCACAGATTTTGCTACTATTTCACAGCGGATTTTGCTACTATTGACTTCAATAGATCAGCAGAAAACCTGCAATAGTGTCAGATTTGCAGATTTTCTGCAGATCCATCAAAGTCAATGGTAGCAAAATCCCCTGCAGATTTTCTGCAGAAAATGTGCTGCCTGAAATATGCACAAAATCCCCTTTTGTGAACTGACCCTTAGGCTAAGTTTCCACTTGGCTTTTTTCTGGCAGTTTTTGGATATCTGCCACTCCAGTTTTTGAGCCAAAGTCAGAAGTGGATCCATAAGGGAGAAGTATAAGACCTTCCTTTATATGTCCTATTCCTTTTGAATACACTTCGGGCTTTTGCAGTGGCAGCATTCCAAAAACTGCCAGAAAAAACCCCAAGTGGAAACTTAGCCTAAGGGCTTGTTCACCCGGGCGGATTTGCTAGCAAACTTGCAGTGAGTTTCCCGCTATGAGTATGATTTAGGGCGGGCTGTCCACAGCAGACTTTTTGACAGCAGAATTTCTAATGAGGAAAATCCGCTGCAGACCCTATTGAAGTCAATTGGGTCTGTGCCATATTTCCTCCAGTGGAAATTCTGCTTCCAGTGCAGATAAAGCCTGGAAAATCAAATGCCAGCCCTCCATCTGTGCCCACCTCAGTGGTGCTGGAGATATATATATATATTCTGGGGGCGTGGCAGAGGGTGTGGTTAGGGGTGTGGCTGGAAATCTTGGATGATTTCCCACCCTTTTTTTCCAGGACTTGGCCCCTGAAGAAAGCCATTCACTGCGGAATCTTGGTTATTAGCTCGGTCTGTCTGGTCACGGCCGGAGGGGTTGTTGTGCAAAAATTTGCTACTTCTGCAAAAGTTGCAAGTCATAAATCAGTGCATAAACTGTGCACCTAGGAAACCACACCTAGTAAGTGCCCACTGCATTCACCAGCACAGAAAGCCATATATGCCAGCTGAAAGACGCCACATAAATGCAGCACGCGCTGTACGCCGCAACTCAAATATATAGCACAGCCTGCAGCCTGTTCCAACCTATTGTGGAAACATTCATTTAGGATGGGATTATACTTGACACGTTTGTTAAATAAAAAACAATGCTCGCTGTGGGCACGTATAAACCCCAGACACCAATGGTGTTTTCTTCATCCTTTTATGGGGTTATTAGGCTATCAAATTTGTGGGAGGCCGCGAGTATAGTTTTTTCCGAATTTTTCAATAGAAATCACATGATGAAAGAATCACATGACTTGTAACAAGAAAAGCTGGGGAAGGAAAAAAAATAACCACCAAAGGGGGAAAAAAAAGCCTATTATAATAATAGTAATACATATTGGGGGAAATAGTAATACATATTGGGGGAAAAGTGACCAGTTGTCCATAGCAACCAATCAGATCGCTTCTTTCACTTTACAGAGTCCTTTTTAAAGTTTAAAGAAACTGGGGGGCGTGGCCCGGCTGCCGAGATGGATAGACGTGCGCTAGCTGAGCTCTGTCCTCAAGCCTGCACTATTATATAGAGACTATATTCAGCATTCCCCGCCGGTTCATTCACCTGCCTGACTCACCGGGAAGCTGCACAGAACATCCCCGCCTTGCCTAACAGGAGTCCAGCACTCCACGCTGACAAAAGTCACCTTCACCCCCCCACGCGGCCTGCTCCCAAGATGGCGGCGGCAACACTGGGCGCACGCTTTCGCCAAAGGACCAGCGAGATGCAGCGATCTTCTCCATACTCCGCTGCACCGCCGCTCTACCTCAGACCCGGTGCTCCACCTGACCCAGGCATCTGAAAATGATCTTACCGCACCAGAGGACATTCCACCTTCACACGGCCGTGATACAGTAAGCCCTAACGGCGCCCGGAGTAGCTCCTCTTCCCCTGGTGCTGCGGCCCGCTCACCTGCAAGCTCTCCCTCCCTGCACTAGTTTATGTCTAGTTCATTATGTGCTGCCTAATTTGATATGCTATTGTCGTGTCCCGGTACCGTATGGTATACCGTATATCTTGTATGGTGGTCCCCAAAGTCAGAGTTACTTTGCTCCAGTAGCATCCTCCTGGTGGGATATCCCCTAGTCACCTCTTCCTTCTTTAATTTTATGATGTTTACATGTATAAGTAATTATATATTTAATGTTGAATATAGTGTCGCAGGACCTTAGGTCACATGACTAATGTTAATTCTATTAAGCTATGCTGAAGGACCTTCCTAGGTCACGTGGGTGGTCACATGTCTAAACCATAATTCCTTGTAAAGTGATTGACAGATGGTATGTACCAATGAGCTCAAGGCCAGCCCCTGCCCATATAAGGGAGCTGCCAGCCAATCCTCGCTCTCTTGGGTTCCGGACTAGCAGAGAGAGAAGAGATCCGCGCAACTTTCAAAGACAAAACCAGGCCGAAGCCTGATAATACTAAATCGTGAGTTACAATACAACTCCCCGCTAAAGTCCGCGTGACTGCTGGACCTAAACTCAATCCCCTAAATCCAGCAGAACAGCGCATATAAATCTCCTGAGCATAAAACTCACAAGGTCCCAACCAACTGTCAGGATCCTCATAGACTCTGATTGTACAAAGACTGTTCCTGTGCATAAAACCTGCAGTAAAAGTTCAGACAGTTTTCTAAAAACCTCCAGTTGTGGACAATCAATTATTATACCTCCCTATCGCTCTTGTGACGGGTGGCAATAGGACAAGCATATACAGAGGAGCCCTCACCCTGGCATCACGACAGTTAAGGGTTAAACTAGCACCCTTTCATCACTGCACACCCCATATACCCTACACCCCCACAAGCTTATCACACTATTCTGTGCTCTATACATATGAATTTATTTGTCCATCCCTTTTGGTATTCAAACCTGTTTGTCCATCCCTTCCAGCATTATATGTTTATTAGACAGGCAATAATTATTTATTTAATTAGTATTATATTTACATATGGATGCACTTTTTACAATGCGTTTCTTTTAAATTTTGCCTCATATTTTCTGTGCTTTTTGTGAACTATTTAGCACCTTGATACAGCTTATACTTACGTGATTTTTACTCATTTATCTCACATTAATCTATGAAATTTTGTCTTATATTTATTCTGTACAGCCGATAACGTCTTTAATAATATTGGGGTTGCTAAGTAGGTACTGGGCATCAATTATTTGTCCGAAGTATCACTCTAACAACTCTATCTATAGGTGTGTAGCCTCTTGAAACTAATGTGGCAATATAGCTATATATCTCTTTACTGCTGTAATCCACACTAAGCACAGCTTGAGGACCATTATTGACTAGCATTTCTGTATGGCTGTGTAGATATGTCATTCTATTATATTTATTATCGCATTATACCTCCTTTCTTTTTTGTCTCTTAAGCCTAAATCAGGTCTAGTGACTAGAGCTGTGCGGAATGACAAATAATGCGTATCACGGTATTTTCGAAAGTTATGGCGGTTCCACGGTATTTAACAGTATATCCCCCCCCCAATCATGTGACCCATGGGCACTGCTTCTCTCCCGACCCCCCCCCCACCCCAAATAAATTATCAGCCCAGCACTGAGCTGTCCCCCATATTGGGGAACTAATCATGTCACCCGCAAGCGCTCTTCTCCTCATCCTCCTATGAGTTGTGGGCCGCCGGCACTGGAACTCTGTACTGTACTACATATTACTGTGCTGGGCTGCAAATATAAACAAAAAAACTTTAACTCACCTTCCTACGTTCCCCCCGTTGCTCCGGTATTTTATTTTTAACAGTTTGTGCTAAAACGAGTGAAGTCATTACAAAGTACAATTGGCAGTGGGGAAAAAAAGCCCCATATGGGTAGGTGGGAAATTCAAAACATTAAAAGGCTAGGAGGGAAAAACGAAAGTGCAAAAATGAAAAATCTCTGCCTCTTTAAAGGGGTACTCTGACGCACACATCTTAATACCGCCACAATATGACCACTACCATTACCACCATATAATGTTGGGATAATATTACCATACTGATACTGAATAAAACCACTGTACACACACTAATATCTCCCATACAGTAGTGACCATATAGTAGTGACCTTGGCTCTACAGACCATATAAGTGATTACATACAGTTACAGCAGGTGACGTCGTCTGTGATCGGAGTCATTAACTTTTCCTTTTTCTTCTCCATCCAGCCCAGACCGTCATGCCGATTCTTCCATCCACAGTTCGTCTCCACAGAACCTGCCAGACAAACATTTTAGGTTCCTTCTGTATAGCGCTCCATACAGTAATAATAAACCCTTGGATTCTCACACAGTAGAGTAAGTAGATATGGCAATTGGGGAAAGAGTAGGTAGGTACCTCCATTAAGTACATCCTTTTACATGGTTTCCCCCATTACTGAGGTGTGCCGATTAGGTAAGTGCCTGTAGGTAGGTCCCCATGTAGATACCTGTTAGTATTTACTCCCTGAAGGCAGTAGCAGCCTCCCATAAGTAGGGGTTACTCCCTGTAGGTAGGTCCCATTGTAGATGGTTGCTCCACTTTATTAAGTTGAAGTCCCCAGTATATAGTTGCAGCCCCCCCACACACATCTATCATACATACTCACATCTATCATACAGACACACACACATCATACATACACACACAAGCATACATACATCTAGCTTACACACATCTATCATATATGCATTACATATATGCACACATCAAACATACACACATCTGTTAGGCCCCTTTCACACTACCGTTGTCACACGGTAGTGTGACGGCCATCAGGGCAGCCAGGGAAAATAGCAGGAGGAAAAATACATCAAGCAATGTTTTTTCCACCCGCTACTGCTGCTGAAAAACAGCGGAGCCCGACAGACCCCATTGGCTATAGAAAAAAAGTGCACCCTCCTGTGAGGGAGGAGGGTGTCCAGGCACCAGAAAATGGTGGCAGACTCACCCATTCGGGGGGGGGGGGGGGCGGTCCTTCGGTTGAATTAGGCGGTACAGGTCCTGGCACTGCAAGGCATTCCCCTGTGAGGGGGGGGGAGGGTCCAGGTGCCGGATCTTGTTGGTTCAGGGGGTGGTTCCCTAGGTGATGCGGTCGGTACTGGTTCTGGTGCTGCGGGGCACTCCTCTGTGAAGGGGGAGGTTCCCTGCGTGTTAGCTACAGTAGGTGGGGCTGAAGTGCGTTCGAAGGGACAGCTCCCGCCAAGATCTTTGACATTGTATAAGGGGGTGGGGCCACCTATGCTGGAGGCAGAGCCTGTATTTGTGCCCCAAGAGACTGGACAGAAGAGCAGTGCAGCTCCAATCCTTAAACCGGCAACTCTTATACCTGGAGCAATAGGCCCAGCCTGTAACACATCAAGGGAGAGAGAGAGAGAGAGTGTAGACAAGAGTCAAGGTGAGAGCAAAAATGTGAATAAAAATGGTAATGTGCAGAATGTGAGTTATGGTAGAGTGCATGGGAGGAATTGTAGTAGCTGTGTGGATGAGGGGGGTGCAAGCAGAGTGCATGAGATGGGTGCAAGTGGAGAAAAAGAGAAGGGAGCAAGTGGGGTGCATGAGAAAAGTGCAGGTGGAGTGCAAGAACGGGGTTCAAGTGGAGTGTAAAAGAGGGGGGTGCAATTGTGGTGCATAAGAGGGGTGCAAGTGGAGTGCAAGAGAGGGGTGCAAGTGGAGTGAAAAAGAGAGGGGTGCAAGTGGGTGCATGAGAAAAGTGCAAGTGGAGTGAAAGAAAGGGGTGCAAGTGGAGTGAAAGAGAGGGGTGCAAGTGGGGTGCATGAGAGGGGTGCAAGAGGAGTAAAAGAGAGGGGTGCAAGTGGAGTGAAAGAGAAGGGAGCAAGTGGGGTACATGAGAGGGGAGCAAGTGGGGTGCATAAGAGGGGTGCTTGTGAAATGTAGGTGAGGAGTGGTAGTGGTATGCAAAAGAGAGGTGTCATGACTGTTGCTTATGTTAGAAACAAGGGTCCTGGTTTGAGGTCTGGGTCAGGTCTTGGTCTAGTGCCCCCCTGGTTCTACTAGAAGTAGCTAGTGGCTACTTCTCCCAGAAGTTATGCCAGCGTCACTGCCGGGGGATCAGGGGGATCCGACCCCTGTATCGTGAGTCATCAGACATGGAGCGATCATTGCTCCAAGCTGATGACAAGTGGGTGCTGCAGGATAGATTGCGGGTGTCTCCAGTGTCGGGACCCCAGCATTTAGACATCTTATCCCCTATCCTTTGGCTAGGGGATAAGATGTTTTGGGGCGGAGTTCCCCTTTAAGGACCAGGCCAATATTATTTTAGCATTTTAGTTTTTTCCTCCTCGCCTTCCATCCACAGACCAATATGAGGGCTTGTTTTTTGCGCAACCACTACTAGAACCAATTGTAATTGTAATGATGTCACTCATTTCACCATAAAATGTACATCAAACCCCAAAATATTATTATTTGTGTGAGGAAATTTAAACGAAAACTGCAGTTATGCAAATTTTGGAAGGTTTTGTTTTCACGCTGTACACTTTACGGAAAAAAATTGCATGTTTTATTTATTCTGTGGGTCAATACGATTAAAATGATACCCATCTTAACATACTTTTCTATTATTGTACTGCTTTTGAAAAATTTTGCAAAATCAGTATATTTAAAATTGCCCTATTTTGACCACCTATAACTTTTCCATGTTTCCGTATACAGGGCTGTATGTGGGACCATTTTTTGCACCATGACCTGTCGTTTTTTTAGCACCACTTTTGCGTATATGTGACTTTTTAGTCACATTAATTTTTATGGGAATGTGATGTGACCAAAACGCAGCAATTTTGGAATTTTTTTTAACGTTTACGTAACGTTAACACTGTTCACTGTAAAGGATCATTAACATTATACTTTGTTTGGACTTTTATGCACACGGTGATATTAAAAATGTTGAAAACATTTTTTTTTTCACTTTTTGGGGGTAAAATGGAAAAAAGGAGCTATTTACATTTTTATTGGGAGAGGGAGATTTTACACCTTTTGTTAAAGGGGTTATCCAGGAAAAAAACTTTTTTTTTAATATATTAACTGGCTCCAGAAAGTTAAACAGATTTGTAAATTACTTCTATTAAAAAATCTTAATCATTTCAGTACTTATGAGCTGCTGAAGTTGAGTTGTTCTTTTCTGTCTAAGTGCTCTCTGATGACATCTGTCTCGGGAACTGTCCAGAGTAGAAGCAAATCCCCATAGCAAACTTCTTCTACCGCAGTTCCTGAGACAAGCAGATATGTCAGCAGAGAGCACAGTTGCCAGACAGAAAAGAACAACTCAACTTCAGCAGCTGATAAATATTGAAAGGATTAAGATTTTTTAATAAAAGTTTTTTTTACACTTTTTTATGTTCCCATAGGGGACTATTCATAGCAATCATTTGATTGCTAATACTGTTCAGTGCTATGCATAGGCATCTTCTTCTCTGGTATGCTTGATGTCAGACCAGAGAAGACCCCAAGAGAGTGGCAGAGGCAGGTGAGGGGACCTCCGTCCGCAATTTTGGATGATCACTGGATAACCGCATTGCCACAGATGCCATGATCTATATTGATCATGGTATCTGAGGAGTTAATGACAGACATCAGTGCGATCGTTGATTTCCACCATTACTAGCGGGTCAATGGCTGCTGATAGCAGTCGGGACCTGTCGTGCATGATACGAGCATCAGTCCGGTGCTCACATCATGTACAGGATGTAAATATACATCCTGGAGCGTTAAGTCCAATGGCTTCAAGACACACATTTGTATCCATTGTCCTTAAGGGGTTAACAGGCAGTCGCAGACAGTCCTTCTCTCCCTAAGTCTCCCACAGGCTCCAATAGCAGCAATCTTTTATCTGAGCTGCTGCTTGCTGAGTCAGCCTGTCTGTACGGTGTAACTACTTAGGGGGACATGTATCATTGCCTTTAGACTACTTTTTATGTCTACAGATTTTGCGTAATTGTACTTTTTTTGCATTTGAGCTGCGTTTTATTTGGTGAATGATTTTCTAAAGTTGTCACTTGCTTGGTGTACCGTAGACAACTTAATCCAGTGGACTGGAATGTATCATTTGCGCCAAAAAAAACTTAGATGCAACAGTTTTGCAACAGCTGGAGGCGCACGGGTTGGGCAATACTGAGTTAAGTAACAAACTCTCAGTGTTTTGCAACCAGTGTGCCTACAGCTCTTGCTTAACTACAACCCCCCATGATGAGAGTTTTAGTTTAGCAATAATTGGAGGCTCACTGTTTAGGAACATGCTGCATTATATGCGCTTTTCCCAGGGGAGAGCACAAAAAATGTACTAACCCATATTTCTTGCTTTACTTTTCTTCTTATTTCAGATACGTGAATGCGGAGGACTACGTCAGATTCGGTGGACTGCGATGATGACCAGCATTTTTTTTTTATTTAATTAAAATGGTTAACAAGGGCTGTGGGGGATTTTTTTTAAATACAATTTTTTTCAATGTGTCCGTCTTTTTTTACAATTGAATTTTCAGGGTTAGTAGTGGAGGCCGTCTTATAGACAGAATCCATTACTATGACAGGGCTTAGCGTTAGCACCAAAATCAGCTAGCGCCAACCTCCAATAATTACCCCGGTACCCACCGCCACAGGGGTGCCGGGAAGAGCCGGTACCAACAGACCCGGAGCGTCAAAAATGGCGCTCCTGGTCCTAGGCGGTAACAGGCTGGCATTATTTAGGCTGGGGAGGGCCAGTAACAATGGTCCTCGCCCACCCTGGTAACGTCAAGCTGTTGCTGCTTGGTTGGTATCTGGCTGATACTGAAAATAAGTGGAACCCTATGCGTTATTTTTTTTTTTATAAATAAAAAAAACGTGTGTGGTTCCCAAATTTTTTCAGTATCAGCCAGATACCAATCAAGCAGAAACAGCCTGATGTTACCAGGGTGGGCGAGGACCATTGTTACTGGCCCTGCCCAGCCTAAATAACGCCAACCTGTTACCGCCTAGGCCCAGGAGCACCATTTTTGACGCTTCAGGCCTGTTGGTACCGGCTCTTCTCGGAACCACTGTGGCGGTAGGTACCGGATAATAATTGGAGGTTAGTGCTAGCTTTTTTGGGGGCTAACGCTAAGCCCCGGCCTAGTAATAGATTCTGTCTACAAGACGCCTTCTACTACTAAGCCTGAAAATTCAATTATAAAAAACATTGAAAAAAAAATGTTATTTAAAAAAACACTCCCCCACAGCCCTCGTTAACCCTTTTATTGAGATTTGAAGAAAAAAAAAATACGCTGTTCATCGTCGCAATCCACCAAATCTGACATAGTCCTCTACATTCTAAATTTCGAAGAAAAAAACAACAAAAAGTTTTGTAAATTTTTTTGTTTCCACACACCAGCAAAAACACAAGAAAAAAAAACTGACAAAACGCAGGAGAAAGCTGGGACAGTTTTTCTGGCGTTTTTGCTGTTGGACAAAAAACATCAATGGATTCTGACCTCAAAGCAATAGAACAAAGGGGGAGATGTATCATTGCATTTAGACCATTTTTCACATCTACAAATTTTGCGCAATTGCGCTTTTTTTGCATAGAGCTGCGTTTTTTTGGTGGACAGTTTTCTAAAGTTGTCACCAGTTTGGTCTACCGTACACCACCTAATCCAGTGGACTGGTATTTATCAATTGCGCGAAAAAAAGTAGATTTTTTTTGCGCAATTGCGCTTTTTTTGCAAGAAAAGTAGTCTAAACCTAAGAGTGCTACCAAGGACTCGTAGAAAATGGCAGACGGTGGAAGATGCAGGTGGAGGATGCAGGAGCTGTCTCTCAGCACTGCAGTACTACAACTACTCCCATCATGGGACAGAATCTGTCCCATAATGGAAGTAGTTGTAGTACCGCAGCGCTGAGAGACGCACATTCCCCGTCTGCGGGACTCTATTGTGACTGTTAGGACTACTACTCCCATCATGGACAAACTCTGTCCATGATGGGAGTTGTAGTCCTGGGGCTGAAGGACAGATCGCAGCAGGTCATTCTCCAGAGACCTGCTGCGATCTACATTTATTAACTTAAAAAGCCGGCGGTACATGCGGCTCCACTGCGCTGCCGCCGGCTCCCGTATGCAGATGTCACGATTCATAATCCCCGCCGCCGAGAGACAGGAGCTCTAATTGGTGGAAAGCTATTCACCACTATTAGCCAATCAGAGCTCCTGTCTTCTGGCTGGGATTATGAATTGTGACAGGTCTATACAGGGGAGCGAGTGGAGCCGCTTCTACAGTATATAATTGTTATGTGTACTGTACCCCCCCCCCCCCCAGACTAATACTGACCCCTTCTATAGTGAGCGCTGGGACCGCTGTGTGATTGACAGGTCCCCAGCGCAACTGTCCGGCCCCACTGACCTTTACATGTTGTAAATCTTTATGATACACACTGCCCGTCCTCCTCTTCATTCTTTTGATACCGGAGACGCGCGGCTTCTGTATCATAGTCTATAGACAGAGTGCTCCCTCCCTGCCTCCACACTGCACAGGGCTGGGGCCAGATAACGGCAGGGGGCGCTCTGACTATAGTGAAAGCAGAAGCCGCGCGTCTCCGGTATCAGAAGAATGAAGAGGAGGACGGGCAGTGTGTATCATAAAGATTTACAACATGTAAAGGTCAGTGGGGCCGGACACTTGCGCTTGGGACCTGTCAATCACACAGCGGTCCCAGCGCTCACTATAGAAGGGGTCAGTATTAGTCTGGGGGGGGGGGGGGGGGTACAGTACACATAACAATTATATACTGTAGAAGCGGCTCCACTCGCTCCCCTGTATAGACCTGTCACAATTCATATTCCCCACCAGAAGACAGGAGCTCTGATTGGTGTATAGTGGTGAATAGCTTTCCACCAATCAGAGCTCAGGTCTCCCGGCGGCGGGGATTATGAATCTTGACATCTGTATACAGGAAGCGGCGGGGAGTGCAGTGTTGCCGCTGGCTTTTTAAGTTAATAAATGGAGATCGCAGCGGGTCTCTGGAGAATGACCTGCGGCGATCTGTCCTTCAGCCCGAGGACTACAACTCCCATCATGGACAGAGTATGTCCATGATGGGAGTAGTAGTCCTAACAGTCACAATACAGTTTCACAGCTGGGGGATGTGTAAGAGCCATCCCTCAGCACTGCGGTACTACAACTACTCCCATCATGGGACACAAAATTTCCCATGATGGGAGTAGTAGTCCAAGGGCAGAATGACGGATCTCAGGGGTCTCACTCTTGAGACCCCTTGCAACTTCTCCACCCCTGCCCCCTAGTGATGACATCATTAGGGGGCGGAGCTTCACAGTCCAGGCCTGAAGCCAGGGTGGTAAGTATGGCTCTGTTCTCATTATGCGTTTTGCATAATGGGAACAGAGCCTTTTTGGCAGTGTGTTCCCAAACAGGGAGACTCCAGCTGTTGTTTACCTACAGCCCCCATGATGGGAGTTGTAGTTTAGCAACAATTGGAGGCTCCCTCTTAAGGAACACACTGCATTATGTGCGCTCTCCCCAGGGGAGAGCGCCAAAAATGTACTGACCCATTTTTCGTGTTTTTATCTTCTTGTCATTTCAGAAAAGTGAATGCAGAGGACTACCTGAGATTCGGTGGAGTGTGACGATGACTAGCATTTTTTAATGTCAATAAAAGGGTTAACGAGGGCTGTGGTGGAGTGTTTTTTTAAATACATTTTTTATTTTATGTGTTGTGTTTTTTATAATTGAAATTTCAGGCTTAGTAGTGGAAGCCGTCTTGTAGACGGAATCTATTACTAAGCTGGGTTTAACGTTAGCCCCAAAAACAGCTAGCGCTAACCCCCAATTATTGCCCCGGTACTCACCGCCACAGGGGTGACGGGAAGAGCCGGTGCCAACAGGCCCGGAGCATTAAAAATAGCGCTCCTTGTCCTAGGCGGTAATAGGCTGGGGTTATTTAGGCTGGGGAGGGCCAGTAACAATGGTCCTCGTCCATCCTGGTAATGTCAGGCTGTTGCTGATTGGTTGGTGTCTGAATGACACTGAAAATATGGGGAAGCCTATGTGTTGTTGTTTTTTTTGTAATAAAAAAAAGTGTGTGGTTCCCCATATTTTCAGTGTCAGTCAGATACCAACCAATCAGCAACAGCCTGACGTTACCAGGGGGGGCGAGGACCATTGTTACTGGCTCTCCCCAACCTAAATAACCCCAGCCTGTTACCGCCTAGGCCCAGGAGCGCTATTTTTGACACTCCAGGCCTGTTGGTACTGGCTCTTCCCGGCAACCCTGTGGCGGTGGGTAACGGGGTAATAATTGGGGGTTAGCGCTAGCTGTTTTTGTGGCTAACGCTAAGCCCGGCTTAGTAATAGATTCCGTTTACAAGACAGCTTCCTCTACTAAGCCTGAAAAATTCAATAAAAAAAAACACGACACATTGAAAAAATATGTATTTAAAAAAAAAAAACACAGCCCTCATTAAACCTTTTATTGACATTAAAAAAAAGCTGGTCATCGTCGCAATACACTGAATCTGACGTAGTCCTCCCCATTCACGTATCTGAAATGAGAAAAAAAAAAGTTAGGACATCATTTGCAATCTCACCTGGGGAGTGCGCCCATACTGCAGTGTGTAACAGGGAGCCTCCAATTGTTCTTGTCTGCCTACTGTATCCTGTATATACAGTCATCTATAGATGGCTGTATATACAGAAGAGCGCACAAAGATTTAACTCAGAACTGCAGTGTGGGTTAACTCTTTCCTTGCTGGGCTCCTGTATAGTATACATGGATACACTATGCCCCCTGTATACTATACAGCGGGCGGAGGTAATTAGTGATGCTCTGCACCCTGTATATGTATATGCTATACATCACTACTTACCTCCTTACACTCCGTGGGGCGGGCGCTCTGCATCCGACCCACGGAGTAGTAACTGCAGTGAAAAAAATGCACACATGGTACAAAAATGTTTGTTTCCGCAGATCAGCAAAAATGCAAGAAAAACACAAGGGGGGAGATTAATCAAAACCTATGTAGAGGAAGAGTAGTGCAGTAGCCCATAGCAACCTATCAGATTGCTCCTTTCATTTTTTTAACCCCTTAAGGACTCAGGGTTTTTCCGTTATTGCACTTTCGTTTTTTCCTCCTTACCTTTTAAAAATCATAACCCTTTCAATTTTCCACCTAAAAATCCATATTATGGCTTATTTTTTGCGTCGCCAATTTTACTTTGCATTGACATTAGTCATTTTACCCAAAAATGCACGGCGAAATGGAAAAAAAATCATTGTGCGACAAAATCGAAAAAGACCGCCATTTTGTAACTTTTGGGGGCTTCCGTTTCTACGCAGTGCATATTTCGGTAAAAATTACACCTTATCATTATTCTGTAGGTCCATACGGTTAAAATGATACCCTACTTATATAGGTTTGATTTTGTCGCACTTCTGGAAAAAATCATAACTACATGCAGGAAAATTTATATGTTTAAAAATGTCATCTTCTGACCCCTATAACTTTTTTATTTTCCATGTACAGGGCGGTATGAGGACTCATTTTTTGCGCCGTGATCTGAAGTTTTTATTGGTATGATTGTTGTTTTGATCGGACTTTTTGATCACTTTTTATTCATTTTTTTAATGGTATAAAAAGTGACCAAAATACGCTTTTTTGGACTTTTGAATTTTTTTGCGCGTACGCCATTGACCATGCGGTTTAAGTAATTATATATTTTTATAGTTCGGACATTTATGCATGCGGCGATACCACATATGTTTATTTATTTTATTTTTTTTACACTGTTTTATTTTTTTTATGGTAAAAGGGGGGTGATTCAAACTTTTATTAGGGAAGGGGTTAAATGACCTTTATTAACACTTTTTTTTTACATTTTTTTTGCAGTGTTATAGGGACCTATAACACTGCACACACTGATCTCCTATGCTGATCACTGGCGTGTATTAACACGCCTGTGATCAGCATTATCGGCGCTTGACTGCTCCTGCCTGGATCTCAGGCACGGAGCAGTCATTCGTCGAACGGACACCGAGGAGGCAGGTAAGGGCCCTCCCGGTGTCCGATCAGCTGTTCGGGACGCCGCGATTTCACCACGGCGGTCCCGAACAGCCCGACTGAGTCGGGTCACTTTCAGTTTCACTTTAGAAGCGGCGGTCAGCTTTGACGTTTCAGAGGACTTTTTAAAAATGAAAGAAGCGATCTGAATGGTTGCTATTGGCAACAGGGCCACTTTTTATCTTCACAGGTTTTAATAAACTCCCCCCAAACCCCCCCCCCCCCCCCCCCCAGTGTTTTTATCAAAAACTCCACAAAAGATGGCAGAAAAAAGAAATGAGGGGGGTAGTTTTTGTTGATTTTTTTGGGGGCAAAAAAAACCCATCAAACAAGAATTGCATCTGCTCCTAGGCTTAGGCTGGGATTAAACATGATTTATGTGTGGTGTTTTTCAAAGCCCACATTGCTTTATTTTGTGTGGTTCCCCCCTTCGACAGACGTCTGTGCTGCTGTTGCAAAGCTACGATTTCAAGCATGCCCAGGGCATGCTGGGAGTTGTAGTTTTGCAACAGATGGACAGCCACAGGGGATCAGTGGTGATGTATGTCAATCTAGGACCATGGTGTCTGATCTTGAACTGGCTAAATCAGTGGCTGCCGGGATGTCTGACGAGTGACATCCTTCGCTCCAGACCACAACGTCAGGGATGTCACTCGTCAGACGTCCCGGCAGCCAGCGCTGCTCATTGAGCCTGCCAGAGCCGCACTGATCTGTGTAAGAAACCTATGGGCCCAGGCTGTTGGGGCCACCAAATTATATTACAAATACTGAGTGTCTGGTTAGGAGAAACAAGTATATTGCACCCACAGGGAGTAGCGCCATTTTAATAAAAAATTGCCCAAAATCCCTTAGATAACAGTCATACAGAATACATTAGAAAGCTTTTTTGTTGTTCAGCCAATCAGAGAGCAGCACTATTGAAATAGAACTCTCAGGAGGTAACAGCGTGTCACACATGTGATGTCATAACCATTGTCCACCAGAGAGCAGCACTGAGCAGATATAACACTGCTCCTTCTCATTCTTCATCAGTGAGGGGCTGATGCTGGACACTGTAGGGACCGAGAATGCAAAGTCATATACACTACTGTGACTGGTAAGTGTCACATTGTTGTGACCAAAAGGTCTTTAGTGCAGTTCAATGTGCTTTTCTATAATAAACATGTAGATAATCTATCTTTTGTTTTCCATGTCTTAGATGCACTATTTCCAGGATGTGGAGTAGCATTTCCGGACCTACAGCAAGATGTTGGATGAAGACGGAGATTTCCAGACCTATTCCAGAAGAATTTGGATGAAGGCACAGCCCCTCGAATCACGCACATACACAGACACATTTGCCCAAATTCTAGAGGTAACCTCCTTTAGTATGCCCAGAGGAAGGGCAATACAGTAGCCATGGATTCCCTACAGGTTTCCTCCCCTCTGGAGGTTTTTCCTGTCCTGAGTATTAGTTACTGTACGCTCTTTGTGAGTGATGGAGGTTACAAAAAATCCCTACACAAACATTTTTATATATAATAAATAAAGTTCCCCTTTTTAAACCATTCTTTAACTTGTTTGACTCATTTATTTTATTTGTGTGTGAAAAATAGTGTTAGCAAAACGTGGATGACATGAGGTTTTATTTTAAGTGTCCAAAGCTGCTCTCCTGCACGGTCTGCATAATGCGGTGCGGAGAGAGGCAACTGATGCTGGGGGGTACAGTTGCCAAGGCAACCATAGGACACCCAGCAATTTCCATGCATGAGCCTTTTTCTGATGAATGGGACCCTAGGAGAGCGGAGGAGGCAGGTGAGAAGACCTCCATCCACCATTTTAATGATCACCAGATCGCCACAGATGATTCCATTCTTGAATATAATGCCTGCATTACCATAACCTGCTTTGATAATGGTGGGGTTAATGACAAACATTAGAGCGATCGTTGATGATTGCCACTACTGGCTGCCAGGACCTGTCATACATGATGCGAGCACCGGTCCATTGTTCACATCATGTACAGGGTATAAATATACATCCAATCACATCAGGACATACTTTTACATGGTCCACCTACTCAATTTTGATTGTAACGCTCGAATGTCCACACAGAAAATGTATGTGCGGATATTCTGAAGATAGTGGAGCGGTGTCAGAACATGCTGGCGCTAAGATTGCTCAGAAATTCTCTTTATCATAGACGGCAATGTATCTAAGAGCAGAATACACAGAAAGAACAGACGTCTATTCTTTCTGCGGATGCCAGAATTTGAATTTCTGTGCCAGATATTTCCTGTGCGGAAATTCTGCTGTGTGCACAGTGCGCCAGAACCCCATTAAAATTAATGGGACTCTGCTGCAGCGGAATTTCCGTGCGGTATATTCCTGTGCAATTCTGCATGGAAAACCTAACGTGTGAACATACTCTAACAGTCATTAAAAAGAGTGGGGTGGTGCAAATAAGGGTGAGACCAAAGGGCAGGGGCAAAGGGCCAGAGACAAAAGGGCGACAAAATGAAATTTTGCCTAGGGTGACAAAAATTCTTGCACCAGCCCTGGCGGCCATGGCCCAAGCTGCCAAACAGGCAGGGTCCCTGTGCCATTTCAATCTCCTGCATATGAATTGTATCTCTTCTATCATTTCCTGTGATGTCACGCATACATCAAATAATTATGAAAATTAGCATGGCCGGTATTTTTTTTTGCAAGAAAGGTGGCAACCCTAGCAGGCATCCCATTGCATTCTGTCAGTGACCGACACCTTCTGTAGGACACAGGCAAACAAAGTGCCCGTTGCTTTCAATGGACATAACGGGTGTCACAGAAAGAAAGCCAGGGCTCGAATCCTGCAGGAACTTATAGGAACGGCGTCCCTGCACTTTTTTCACAGCTGTAACGCCGTTCCCTTTAGCAGTCCACCTCCAGGACCAACCCTGTGCCCTAATGTTTTGGCTGCTGGACTGGCCGCTCTTCCTTGTCTTCCCCTGCACAGCCGGGTAGTACAGCCAGTGCACTGTGCAGGGGAAGAGGCCGCAGTTATATGGAGCAGTTTAGGAGGAAGATCACTCACCACCATTAGGTCCGTAGCTCCTGGAATGGCATCATGATAGGGGCGGGGCCTTTATCGGGAAGGGGTGGGGCCTCCTGGACTGCACTATTATATAGTATTACAGCGTACAGGAAGCAAGTGGTAAGTGTGTTAGGGGGCAGTGATATTATTTACATGGGACTGTGTGTTAGAGAGGAGGTGGGGTTATTTACATGGGACTGTTTGTTAGAGAAAGGTGAGTAGTCTTATTTATATGAGACTATATGTTGAAGAGAGGGAAGTGTTATTTACATGGGACTGCATGTTGGAGAGAGAGGGGGGTGTTATTTACATGGGACTGTATGTTGGAGAGGGGAAAGTAGTGTAATTTACATAAGACTGTATGTTGAATGGGACTGTATGTTGGATGTTACGCCGAGCGCTCCGGGTCCCCGCTCCTCCCCGGAGCGCTCGCTTCACTCCCCCCGCTGCAGCGCTCCGGTCACGTCCTCTGACCCGGGGCGCTGCGATTCCGCTGCCAGCCGGGATGCGATTCGCGATGCGGGTAGCGCCCGCTCGCGATGCGCACCCCGGCTCCCCTACCTGACTCGCTCTCCGTCTGTTCTGTCCCGGCGCGCGCGGCCCCGCTCCCTAGGGCGCGCGCGCGCAGGGTCTCTGCAATTTAAAGGGCCACTGCGCCGCTGATTGGCGCAGTGGTTCCAATTAGTGTGTTCACCTGTGCACTTCCCTATATCACCTCACTTCCCCTGCACTCCCTTGCCGGATCTTGTTGCCATTGTGCCAGTGAAAGCGTTCCTTGTGTGTTCCTAGCCTGTGTTCCAGACCTTCTGCCGTTGCCCCTGACTACGATCCTTGCTGCCTGCCCCGACCTTCTGCTACGTCCGACCTTGCTTCTGCCTACTCCCTTGTACCGCGCCTATCTTCAGCAGCCAGAGAGGTGAGCCGTTGCTAGTGGATACGACCTGGTCACTACCGCCGCAGCAAGACCATCCCGCTTTGCGGCGGGCTCTGGTGAAAACCAGTAGTGGCTTAGAACCGGTCCACTAGCACGGTCCACGCCAATCCCTCTCTGGCACAGAGGATCCACTACCTGCCAGCCGGCATCGTGACAGTAGATCCGGCCATGGATCCCGCTGAAGTTCCTCTGCCAGTTGTCGCTGACCTCACCACGGTGGTCGCCCAGCAGTCACAACAGATAGCGCAACAAGGCCAACAGCTGTCTCAACTGACCGTTATGCTACAACAGTTACTACCACAGCTTCAGCAGTCATCTCCTCCACCAGCTCCTGCACCTCCTCCGCAGCGAGTGGCCGCTCCTGGGATACGCTTATCCTTGCCGGATAAATTTGATGGGGACTCTAAGTTTTGCCGTGGCTTTCTTTCCCAATGTTCCCTGCATCTGGAGATGATGTCGGACCTGTTTCCCACTGAAAGGTCTAAGGTGGCTTTCGTAGTCAGCCTTCTGTCCGGAAAAGCCCTGTCATGGGCCACACCGCTCTGGGACCGCAATGACCCCGTCACTGCCTCTGTACACTCCTTCTTCTCGGAAATCCGAAGTGTCTTTGAGGAACCTGCCCGAGCCTCTTCTGCTGAGACTGCCCTGTTGAACCTGGTCCAGGGTAATTCTTCCGTTGGCGAGTATGCCGTACAATTCCGTACTCTTGCTTCAGAATTGTCCTGGAATAATGAGGCCCTCTGCGCGACCTTCAAAAAAGGCCTATCCAGCAACATTAAAGATGTTCTGGCCGCACGAGAAATTCCTGCTAATCTACATGAACTTATTCACCTAGCCACTCGCATTGACATGCGTTTTTCCGAAAGGCGTCAGGAACTCCGCCAAGATATGGACTCTGTTCGCACGAGGCGTTTCTTCTCCTCGGCTCCTCTCTCCTCTGGTCCCCTGCAATCTGTTCCTGTGCCTCCCGCCGTGGAGGCTATGCAGGTCGACCGGTCTCGCCTGACACCTCAAGAGAGGACACGACGCCGTATGGAGAACCTCTGCCTGTACTGTGCTAGTACCGAACACTTCCTGAGGGATTGTCCTATCCGTCCTCCCCGCCTGGAAAGACGTATGCTGACTCCGCACAAAGGTGAGACAGTCCTTGATGTCTACTCTGCTTCTCCACGTCTTACTGTGCCTGTGCGGATGTCTGCCTCTGCCTTCTCCTTCTCTACAGTGGCCTTCTTGGACTCTGGATCTGCAGGAAATTTTATTTTGGCCTCTCTCGTCAACAGGTTCAACATCCCCGTGACCAGTCTCGCCAGACCCCTCTACATCAATTGTGTAAATAATGAAAGATTGGACTGTACCATACGTTTCCGCACGGAGCCCCTTCTTATGAGCATCGGATCTCATCATGAGAGGATTGAACTTTTGGTCCTCCCCAATTGCACCTCGGAAATTCTCCTTGGACTTCCCTGGCTTCAACTTCATTCCCCAACCCTGGATTGGTCCACTGGGGAGATCAAGAGTTGGGGGTCCTCTTGTTCCAAGAACTGTCTAAAACCGGTTCCCAGTAACCCTTGCCGTAACTCTGTGGTTCCTCCAGTAACCGGTCTCCCTAAGGCCTATATGGACTTCGCGGATGTTTTCTGCAAAAAACAAGCTGAGACTCTACCTCCTCACAGGCCTTATGATTGCCCTATCGACCTCCTCCCGGGCACTACTCCACCCCGGGGCAGAATTTATCCTCTCTCTGCCCCAGAGACTCTTGCCATGTCCGAATACGTCCAGGAGAATCTTAAAAAGGGCTTTATCCGTAAATCCTCCTCTCCTGCCGGAGCCGGATTTTTCTTTGTGTCCAAAAAAGATGGCTCCCTACGTCCTTGCATTGACTACCGCGGTCTTAATAAAATCACGGTTAAGAACCGCTACCCCTTACCCCTCATCTCTGAACTCTTTGATCGCCTCCAAGGTGCCCACATCTTTACTAAATTGGACTTAAGAGGCGCCTATAACCTCATCCGCATCAGAGAGGGGGACGAGTGGAAAACGGCATTTAACACCAGAGATGGACACTTTGAGTATCTGGTCATGCCCTTTGGCCTGTGCAACGCCCCTGCCGTCTTCCAAGACTTTGTCAATGAAATTTTTCGTGATCTGTTATACTCTTGTGTTGTTGTATATCTGGACGATATCCTAATTTTTTCTGCCAATCTAGAAGAACACCGCCAGCATGTCCGTATGGTTCTTCAGAGACTTCGTGACAACCAACTCTATGCCAAAATTGAGAAATGTCTGTTTGAATGCCAATCTCTTCCTTTTCTAGGATATTTGGTCTCTGGCCAGGGACTACAGATGGATCCAGACAAACTTTCTGCCGTCTTAGATTGGCCACGCCCCTCCAGACTCCGTGCTATCCAACGCTTTTTGGGGTTCGCCAATTATTACAGGCAATTTATTCCACATTTTTCTACCATTGTGGCTCCTATCGTGGCTTTAACCAAAAAAAAATGCTGATCCCAAGTCCTGGCCTCCTCAAGCAGAAGACGCCTTTAAACGACTCAAGTCTGCCTTTTCTTCGGCTCCCGTCCTCTCCAGACCTGACCCTTCCAAACCCTTCCTATTGGAGGTTGATGCCTCCTCAGTGGGAGCTGGAGCTGTTCTTCTACAAAAAAATTCTTCCGGGCATACTGTCACTTGTGGTTTTTTCTCTAGGACCTTCTCTCCAGCGGAGAGGAACTACTCCATCGGGGATCGAGAGCTTCTAGCCATTAAATTAGCACTTGAGGAATGGAGGCATCTGTTGGAGGGATCAAGTTCTCCTGTTATTATCTACACCGACCACAAGAACCTCTCCTACCTCCAGTCTGCCCAACGGCTGAATCCTCGCCAGGCCCGGTGGTCTCTGTTCTTTGCCCGATTTAATTTTGAGATTCACTTTCGTCCTGCCGATAAGAACATTAGGGCCGATGCTCTCTCTCGTTCCTCGGATGCCTCAGAAGTTGAACTCTCTCCGCAACACATCATTCCACCTGACTGCCTGATCTCCACTTCTCCTGCCTCCATCAGGCAGACTCCTCCAGGAAAGACCTTTGTTTCTCCTCGCCAACGCCTCGGAATCCTCAAATGGGGTCACTCCTCCCATCTCGCAGGTCATGCGGGTATCAAGAAATCTGTGCAACTCATCTCCCGCTTCTATTGGTGGCCGACTCTGGAGACGGATGTTGTGGACTTTGTGCGAGCCTGCACTATCTGTGCCCGGGATAAGACTCCTCGCCAGAAGCCCGCTGGTTTTCTTCATCCTCTGCCTGTCCCCGAACAGCCTTGGTCTCTGATTGGTATGGATTTTATTACTGATTTACCCCCTTCCCGTGGCAACACTGTTATTTGGGTGGTCGTTGATCGATTCTCCAAAATGGCACATTTCATCCCTCTTCCTGGTCTTCCTTCTGCGCCTCAGTTGGCTAAACAATTTTTTGTACACATTTTTCGTCTTCACGGGTTGCCTACGCAGATTGTCTCGGATAGAGGCGTCCAATTCGTGTCTAAATTCTGGAGGGCTCTCTGTAAACAACTCAAGATTAAATTAAATTTTTCTTCTGCATATCATCCCCAGTCCAATGGACAAGTAGAAAGAATTAACCAGATCTTGGGTGATTATTTGCGACATTTTGTTTCCTCCCGCCAGGATGACTGGGCAGATCTCCTCCCATGGGCCGAATTCTCGTATAACTTCAGGGTCTCTGAGTCTTCCTCCAAATCCCCATTTTTCGTGGTGTACGGCCGTCACCCTCTTCCCCCCCTCCCTACTCCCTTGCCCTCTGGTCTGCCCGCTGTGGATGAAATCTCTCGTGACCTTTCCATCATATGGAGAGAGACCCAAAATTCTCTCTTACAGGCTTCATCACGCATGAAGAAGTTCGCGGATAAGAAAAGAAGAGCCCCTCCCGTTTTTTCCCCTGGAGACAAGGTATGGCTCTCCGCTAAATATGTCCGCTTCCGTGTCCCTAGCTACAAGTTGGGACCACGCTATCTTGGTCCTTTCAAAATTTTGTGTCAAATTAATCCTGTCTCTTATAAACTTCTTCTTCCTCCTTCTCTTCGTATCCCTAATGCCTTTCACGTCTCTCTTCTCAAACCACTCATCCTCAACCGTTTTTCTCCCAAATCTGTTCCTCCCACTCCTGTTTCCGGCTCCTCGGACATCTTCTCGGTCAAAGAAATCTTAGCTGCCAAAAAGGTCAGAGGGAAAAATTTTTTTTTAGTGGACTGGGAGGGTTGTGGTCCTGAAGAGAGATCCTGGGAACCTGAGGACAACATCCTAGACAAAAGTCTGCTCCTCAGGTTCTCAGGCTCTAAGAAGAGGGGGAGACCCAAGGGGGGGGGTACTGTTACGCCGAGCGCTCCGGGTCCCCGCTCCTCCCCGGAGCGCTCGCTTCACTCCCCCCGCTGCAGCGCTCCGGTCACGTCCTCTGACCCGGGGCGCTGCGATTCCGCTGCCAGCCGGGATGCGATTCGCGATGCGGGTAGCGCCCGCTCGCGATGCGCACCCCGGCTCCCCTACCTGACTCGCTCTCCGTCTGTTCTGTCCCGGCGCGCGCGGCCCCGCTCCCTAGGGCGCGCGCGCGCCGGGTCTCTGCGATTTAAAGGGCCACTGCGCCGCTGATTGGCGCAGTGGTTCCAATTAGTGTGTTCACCTGTGCACTTCCCTATATCACCTCACTTCCCCTGCACTCCCTTGCCGGATCTTGTTGCCATTGTGCCAGTGAAAGCGTTCCTTGTGTGTTCCTAGCCTGTGTTCCAGACCTTCTGCCGTTGCCCCTGACTACGATCCTTGCTGCCTGCCCCGACCTTCTGCTACGTCCGACCTTGCTTCTGCCTACTCCCTTGTACCGCGCCTATCTTCAGCAGCCAGAGAGGTGAGCCGTTGCTAGTGGATACGACCTGGTCACTACCGCCGCAGCAAGACCATCCCGCTTTGCGGCGGGCTCTGGTGAAAACCAGTAGTGGCTTAGAACCGGTCCACTAGCACGGTCCACGCCAATCCCTCTCTGGCACAGAGGATCCACTACCTGCCAGCCGGCATCGTGACATTGGAGAGGGGAAAGTAGTGTAATTTACATAAGACTGTATGTTGAAGAGAAGGGGTTGGTGTTATTTACATGGGACTGTATGTAGGGGAGTGGAGTAGTGGTATTTACATGGGACATTATAGTGGAGGGGGTTGTGTTATTTATATAGGACTGTACGTAGGAGAGGGGAGTAGTGTTATTTACATGGGACTGTATTTAGGAGAGTGGAGTAACTTTATTTACATGGTAATGTGTTAGGTTTAAGGTAGGGAAGTGATATTTAATGGGACCGTATATTGGAGGGGACTGTAGCTGGCTTGTCCCCTGTGCACTGCAGTCTGCTGGGGCGCTATTTGAAGTATCATTACAATTATTGGTAGGGTGAGGGATGCAGGCCTTCAATGGGATCTGCGGCTGATTTTCCGCAGTGGAAATTCAGCTGGCGGAAATCTGCAATAGAGAGCCCGCCCCCATTCAAACTCGCAGCAGGAAACACTTTGCTAACTTGCAATAAAATCCACCCATGTTAAGGAGCCCTTAAGGTCTGTAAACATAAGCTGATTTCGCACAGATTTTGCTACTATTTCACAGCGGATTTTGCTACTATTGACTTCAATAGATCAGCAGAAAACCTGCAATAGTGTCAGATTTGCAGATTTTCTGCAGATCCATCAAAGTCAATGGTAGCAAAATCCCCTGCAGATTTTCTGCAGAAAATGTGCTGCCTGAAATATGCACAAAATCCCCTTTTGTGAATGGACCCTTAGGGGTTCCTATTTTTGCTGCAGTTTTGCTGCAGCAGATTTTGTTGGTCATTGACTTCGATAGGTAGCAATATCTGTTACAGCAAATCTATAGCAGAAAACATGCACGTGTGAACTGACCCTTAGGCTAAGTTTCCACTTGTTTTTTTTTCTGGCAGTGTTTGGATATCTGCCACTCCAGTTTTTTAGCCAAAGTCAGAAGTGGATTCATAAGGGAGGAGAAGTATAAGTCCTTCCTTTATATGTCCTATTCCCTTTAACCCCTTAAGGACCAAGGACGTACCGGTACGTCCTTGGTCCTGCTCTTCTGATATAACGCGGGGTTACACAGTAACCCCGCGTCATATCATGGCGGGCCCGGCGTCATAGTGAAGCCGGGACCCGCCTCTAATAGCGCGCAGCGCCGATCGCGGCGCCGCGCGCTATTAACCCTTTAGCCGCGCGCTCAAAGCTGAGCCGCGCGGCTAAAAGTGAAAGTGAAAGTTCCCGGCTAGCTCAGTCGGGCTGTTCGGGATAGCCGCGGCTAATCGCGGCATCCCGAACAGCTGACAGGACAGCGGGAGGGCCCCTACCTGCCTCCTCGCTGTCCGATCGCCGAATGACTGCTCAGTGCCTGAGATCCAGGCATGAGCAGTCATCCGGCAGAATCGTTGATCACTGGTTTCTTATGAGAAACCAGTGATCAACATAGAAGATCAGTGTGTGCAGTGTTATAGGTCCCTATGGGACCTATAAAACTGCAAAAAAAAAGTGAAAAAAAAAAGTGAATAAAGATCATTTAACTCCTCCCCTATTAAAAGTTTGAATCACCCCCCTTTTCCAATAAAAAAAAAAAACAGTGTAAATAAAAATAAAAATAAACATATGTGGTATCACCGCGTGCGGAAATGTCCGAATTATAAAAATATATCATTAATTAAACCGCTCGGTCAATGGCGTGCGCGCAAAAAAATTCCAAAGTCCAAAATAGTGCATTTTTGGTCACTTTTTATATCATTTAAAAATGAATAAAAAGTGATCAATAAGTCCTATCAATGCAAAAATGGTACCGTTAAAAACTTCAGATCACGGCGCAAAAAATGAGCCCTCATACCGCCCCATACACGGAAAAATAAAAAAGTTATAGGGGTCAGAAGATGACAATTTTAAACGTATTAATTTTCCTGCATGTAGTTATGATTTTTTCCAGAAGTGCGACAAAACCAAACCTATATAAGTAGGGTATCATTTTAATCGTATGGACCTACAGAATACATATCAGGTGTCATTTTTACCGAAAAATGTACTACGTAGAAACGGAAGCCCCCAAAAGTTACAAAACAGCGTTTTTTTTTTTCAATTTTGTCGCACAATGATTTTTTTTCCCGCTTCACCATAGATTTTTGGGCAAAATGACTGACGTCATTACAAAGTAGAATTGGTGGCGCAAAAAATAAGCCATCATATGGATTTTTAGGTGTAAATTTGAAAGAGTTATGATTTTTTAAAGGCAAGGAGCAAAAAACGAAAATGCAAAAACGGAAAAACCTCCGGTCCTTAAGGGGTTAAATACACTTCTGGCTTTTGCAGTGGCAGCATTCCAAAAACTGCCAGAAAAAACCCCAAGTGGAAACTTAGCCTAAGGGCTTGTTCACCCGGGCGGATTTGCTAGCAAACTTGCAGTGAGTTTCCCGCTACGAGTATGAATTAGGGCGGGCTGTCCACAGCAGACTTTTTGACAGCAGAATTTCTACTAAGGAAAATCCGCTGCAGACCCTATTGAAGTCAATTGGGTCTGTGACATATTTCTTCCAGTGGAAATTCTGTTTCCAGTGCAGATAAAGCCTGGAAAATCAAATGCCAGCCCTCCATCTGTGCCCACCTCAGTGGTGCTGGAGATATATATATATATATTCTGGGGGAGAATTCTGTGGCAGAGGGTGTGATTAGGGGTAGGGGTGTGGCTGGAAATCTTGGGTGATTTCCCATACTTTTTTTTCCAGGACTTGGCCCCTGAAGAAAGCCATTCACTGCGGCATTGTCAGGGTCCGGACTAGGGGCTGGTGAAGACACTGGAGGTGGATCCCCTGTACCATAGAGGCGATGACGCGGGCTGTACTGGGGAATCGGTTCTAAGCAGTTACTGGTGTTCACCAGAGCCCGCCGCAAAGCAGAATGGACTTGCTGCGGCAGTAACTACCAGGTCGTGTTCCCCAGTAGTGACTCGACCTCTCTGGCAGCTGAGACTGGCGCGGTACACAAGGACTAGACAGAGGCGAGGTCAGACGTAGCAGAAGGTCAGGGCAGGCAGCGAGGTTCGTAGTCAGGAGCAACAGCAGAAGGTCAAGGTACACAGGCTTGGGACACACTAAACGCTTTCTCAGGGCACAAGGCAACAAGATCCGGCAAGGACAGGAAGGGGAAGTGGGTTTTTATGTGTTTTGAACTGATTGGGCCAGGCACCAATTAGTGGTGCACTGGCCCTTTAAATTTCATAGAGCCGGCACGCACCGGGAGGGCAGTGAAGGAGGACATGGTGGGTGTGAGACACGGGACGCGATCCGAGAGTGGGCACGTCCCGCACCTCGGATCGCGTCCCCTCCGACAACATGGAAGCAGCGCTTCATACATAAGCACGCCGCGAGCGCTCCGGGGAAGCAGCGGGACCCGGAGTGCTCGGCGTGACAGTACCCCCCCCCCCCCCCTTGGGTCTCCCCCTCTTCTTGGAACCAAGGAATCCGTAGATGAGTTCTTTGTCTAGAATATTGTCCTCTGGCTCCCAAGACCTCTCTTCGGGGCCACAATTCTCCCAATCAACAAGAATTTTTTTTTTACCTCTGACAATCTTTGAAGCGAGAATTTCTTTAACCGAGAAGACGTCAGAGGAGCCCGAGACAGGAGCAGGAACGGTGACCTTGGGAGAAAAGCGGTTAAGAATGAGAGGCTTGAGAAGGGAAACATGAAAGGAGTTAGGAATACGAAAAGAAGGAGGAAGATGAAGCTTGTAAGAGACAGGGTTGATTTGACTTTTGACCCTAAATGGCCCGAGGTAACATGGACCCAGCTTGTAGCTAGGGACACGGAACCGAATATATTTGGCAGAGAGCCACAAAAACAGGAGGAATTCTTCTCTTCTTGTCCGCATGTTTCTTCATACGAGAGGAGGCCAGCGAGAACGACTTTTGAGTCTCCTCCCAAATAGAGGAAAATTCCCGGGTCAAATCATCTACGGCAGGGACTCCAGATGAAGTGGGGATAAGGAGGGGGGGAGTGGGTGTCGGCCGTACACCACAAAGAATGGAGACTTGGCGGATGACTCAGAGTCTTTGAAATTGTACGAGAATTCGGCCCAGGGTAGCAGGTCAACCCAATCATCTTGGCGGGAGGAGACAAAATGTCGCAGGTAGTCACCAAGGATTTGGTTTATTCTCTCCACTTGTCCATTAGATTGCGGGTGGTAGGGGGAGGAAAAATTCAATGTAATCTTTAATTGGGTGCAGAGTGCTCTCCAGAATTTCGAGACGAATTGAACGCCTCTATCGGAGACGATATGCGTAGGCAGTCCGTGGAGACGAAAAATGTGCAAAAAGAAATGCTTTGCCAGGGAGGCCAGGGAGTGGAACGAAATGGGCCATTTTGGAGAATCGATCAACGACCACCCAAATGACAGTGTTGCCATGGGATACAGGAAGGTCAGTGACGAAGTCCATCGCTATGTGTGACCAAGGCTGTTCGGGTACTGGCAGAGGAAGAAGAAGACCCGCGGGCCTTTGGCGAGGAATTTTATCACGTGCGCAGACAGTACAGGAGCGTATGAAGTCAGTTACATCTTTTTCAAGGGAAGGCCACCAATAGTGTCTGGCAATCAACTGAGTGGATTTTTTGATTCCAGCGTGACCCGCCAAGTGGGAGGAGTGACCCCATTTGAGAGTCCGGAAGCGAAGACGTGGAGGGACAAATGTTTTTCCTGGAGGAATTGGTGCCAGGGAAGCTGGAGCAGCAGAGATCAGACACTCAGGGGGAACGATGTGTCGGAGAGAGGTTTCTGCCTCCGTGGAATCAGTGGAACGAGTAAGGGCATCCGCCCTGACATTCTTGTCTGCAGGACGAAAATGTATCTGGAAATTAAAGCGAGCGAAGAACAATGACCACTTGGCCTGGCGAGGATTTAAGCGCTGAGCGGACTGTAGGTATGACGGATTTTTGTGGTCAGTGTAGATGGTGATCGGGTGGAGAGACCCTTCCAGGAGATGCCTCCACTCCTCGAGTGCCATTTTAATGGCCAGCAATTCTCGGTCACCAATAGCGTAATTTTTTTCAGGAGGAGAAAATGTTTTAGAGAAAAAACCGCAGGTGACGTTTTTTCCTTTAGCATTTTTCCGAAGAAGAACCGCCCTGGCTCCTACTGAAGAGGCATCCACCTCGAGGAAGAATGGCTTCAGTGGATCAGGCCTAGTCAAGACTGGTGCGCAGGCGAAGGCGGCCTTAAGGCGAGTAAAAGCTTCTTTCGCTTGGGGAGGCCAGGATCTCGGATTCGCATCTTTCTTGGTCAGAGCCACAATGGGAGCCACGATGGTGGAGAAGTGGGGGATAAACTGACAGTAGTAATTAGCGAATCTGAGGAAACGCTGGATAGAGCGAAGTCCAGAGGGGCGTGGCCAATCCAAGACTGCGGAGAGCTTATCGGTGTTCATTTGAAGGCCCTGTCCTGAGACCAGATATCCTAGGAAAGGAAGACAGGTACGTTCAAAGAGGCATTTTTCAATTTTGGCGTAGAGATGGTTAACTCGGAGGCGCTGGAGCACTTGGCGAACATGGAGGCGGTGTTCCTCTAGGTTGGAGGAGAAGATTAGAATATCATCGAGATAGACCACCACGCAAGTATACAACAAGTCCCGGAAGATCTCATTGACAAAGTCTTGGAAGACTGCAGGGGCGTTGCAAAGACTGAATGGCATGACCAGCTATTCGAAGTGACCATCTCTAGTGTTAAAAGCAGTTTTCCACTCATCTCCTTCACGAATTCTGATGAGATTGTACGCGCCCCTGAGGTCAAGCTTGGTAAAAAATCTTTGCTCCGCGCAGGCGGTCAAAGAGTTCCGAGATGAGTGGCAGAGGGTAGCGGTTCTTTATAGTGATCTTATTGAGGCCACGGTAGTCAATACAAGGGCGTAGAGACCCATCCTTCTTGGCAACAAAGAAGAATCCTGCTCCAGCAGGAGAAGAAGACTTCCTGATGAAACCTTTTTTGAGATTCTCCTGAATATATTCCGACATGGCCTCAGTTTCCGGAGCGGAAAGAGGGTAAATCCTGCCACGGGGCAGCGTGGTCCCAGAGAGCAAGTCAATAGGGCAGTCATAGGGCCTATGTGGTGATAAGACCTCTGCCTGTTTTTTGCAAAAGACGTCAGAAAAGTCTTGATAGGCCTTTGGAAGGCCGAGCAAAGGAGAAGCATTAGAGACTTGGCTAGTGGGAAGCGACTTAAGGCAGCGTGAGTGGCAGGAAGAACCACAGGATTTTATGTCCCCCGTGGTCCAGTCGAGGGTAGGAGAATGCCGCTGGAGCCAGGGTAAGCCAAGAAGGATGTCTGAGGTGCAGTTAGGCAGGACAAAGAATTCAATCCTTTCTTGATGGAGAACCCCCACGGTCATGCGTACAGGGGCCGTGCGGTAACGCACGGTAGAATTCAGGTGTTCTCCGTTAACAGAGGAAATGTAGAAGGGCTTGACTAGACGGATAACAGGGATGTTAAACCGGTTGATGAAGGAGGCTTTTATGAAGTTTCCTGTTGAACCAGAGTCCAAGAATGCCTCCGCAGAGAAGGAGGCTTTATCAGCTGGAGAAATCCGCACTGGAATAGTCAGGCGTGGAGAGGAAGAATTTACACCCAGTGACGCCTCTCCCACGATCACTAGGTGCGAGCGTTTCCCTGACGCTGAGGACGAAGAGGACAATCCTTTAGGAAATGTTCCACTTGCCCACTTGCATGGCCTCCTCAGCGGGAGGCACAGTAACAGACTGCAAAGGATGCTGGAAGAGAGGAGCCAGGCGCGGGTATCGCCTGGTGCCAACGAGATCTTTCTCCTGGCGGACTTCTCTCAATGTAGCGCATATCAATGCGGGTAGCCAGGTGGATTAGTTCAGTCAGGGAGGAGGGTATCTCTCGTGCGGCCAGACAATCCTTAATATGGCTGGATAAACCTTTTTTAAAGGTCGCGCAGAGAGCCTCATTGTTCCAGGCCAACTCAGAGGCCAAAGTCCGGAATTGTATGGCGTATTCGCCCACGGTAGAGTCTCCTTGGACAAGGTTCAGTAAGGCAGTTTCCGCAGATGAGGCACGTGCAGGTTCCTCAAAGACACTGCGGACTTCAGAAAAAAAGGACTGGACTGAGGCAGTGGCAGGATCGTTGCGGTCCCAAAGCGGCGTGGCCCCGACCAAGGCCTCCCCAGAAAGTAGACTGACAACGAATGCCACCTTAGACCGTTCAGTGGGGAATTGGTCTGACAACATCTCCAAGTGCAGGGAGCATTGGGACAGGAATCCCCGGCAATTTTTAGAGTCCCCGTCAAACTTATCTGGGAGAGACAGGCGGACTCTAGCAGAAGAAGCAGCAGCTCGGAGAGGAGGAGATGCTGGAGCTGGCGGTTGAGGCTGTGGAGGCAGGAGCTGTTGAATCATGGCGGTCAACTGCGACAGCTGTTGTCCTTGTTGAGCAATTTGCTGGGACTGCTGGGCAACCACGGAGGTGAGATCAGCGAGGCTTGGCAGCGGTACCTCAGCGGGATCCATGGCCGGATCTACTGTCAGGGTCCGGACTAGCGGCTGGTGAAGACACTGGAGGTGGATCCCCTGTACCAGAGAGGCAATGACGCGGGCCGTACTGGGGAATCGGTTCTAAGCAGTTACTGGTGTTCACCAGAGCCCGCCGCAAAGCAGGATGGACTTGCTGCGGCAGTAACTACCAGCTCGTGTTCCCCAGTAGCGACTCGACCTCTCTGGCAGCTGAGACTGGCGCGGTACACAAGGACTAGACAGAGGCGAGGTCAGACGTAGCAGAAGGTCAGGGCAGGCAGCGAGGTTCGTAGTCAGGAGCAACAGCAGAAGGTCAAGGTACACAGGCTTGGGACACACTAAACGCTTTCTCAGGGCACAAGGTAACAAGATCCGGCAAGGACAGGAAGGGGAAGTGGGTTTTTATATGTTTTGAACTGATTGGGCCAGGCATCAATTAGTGGTGCACTGGCCCTTTAAATTTCATAGAGCTGGCGCGCGTGCGCCCTAGAGAGCGGGGCCGCGCGCACCGGGAGGGCAGTGAAGGAGGACGTGGTGGGTGAGAGACACGGGACGCGATCGGAGAGTGGGCACGTCCCGCACCTCGGATCGCGTCCCCTCCGACAACATGGAAGCAGCGCTCGCGGTCAGCGGTGCTGACCGGAGCGCTGCATACAGAAGCACGCCGCGAGTGCTCCGGGGAAGCAGCGGGACCCGGAGCGCTCGGCGTGACAGGCATCTTGGTTATTAGCTCGGTCAGTCTGGTCACGGCCGGAGTGGTTGTTGTGCAAAAATGTGCTACTTCTGCAAAAGTTGCAAGTCATAAATCAGTGCGTAAACTGTGCACCTAGGAAACCACACCTAGTAAGTGCCCACTGCATTCACCAGCACAGAAAGCCATATATGCCAGCTGAAAGACACCACATAAATGCAGCACGCGCTGTACGCCGCAACTCAAATATATAGCACAGCCTGCAGCCTGTTCCAACCTATTGTGGAAACATTCATTTAGGATGGGATTATACTTGACACGTTTGTAAAAAAAAAAACAATGCTCGCTGTGGGCCCATATAAACCCCAGACACCAATGGTGTTTTCTTCATCCTTTTATGGGGTTATTAGGCTATCAAATTTGTGGGAGGCCGCGAGTATAGTTTTTTTAAAGAAGTTTTGGCGTTTTTCCCAATTTTTCAATAGAAATCACATGATGAAAAAATCACATGACTTGTAACAAGAAAAGCTGGGGAAGGAAAAAAAAAATACCAAAGGGGGAAAAAAAAGCCTATTATAATAATAGTAATACATATTGGGGGAGATGTATGAAAACCTGTGCAGAGGAAAAGTGACCAGTTGTCCATAGCAACCAATCAGATCGCTTCTTTCACTTTACAGAGTCCTTTTTAAAGATTAAAGAAACTGGGGGCGTGGCCTGGCTGCCAAGATGGATAGACGTGCGCTAGCTGAGCTCTGTCCTTAAGCCGACACTATTATATAGAGACTATATTCAGCATTCCCCACCGGTTCATTCACCTGCCTGACTCACCGGGAAGCTGCACAGAACATCCCCGCCATGCCTAACAGGAGAAGGAAGCCAGTCCAGCACTCCACGCTGACAAAAGTCACCTTCATCCCCCACGCGGCCTGCTCCCAAGATGGCGGCGGCAACACTGGGCGCACGCTTTCGCCAAAGGACCAGCGAGATGCAGCGATCTTCTCCATACTCAGCTGCACCGCCGCTCTACCTCAGACCCGGCGCTCCACCTGACCCAGGCATCTGAAAATGATCTTACCGCACCAGAGGACATTCCACTCTCACACGGCCATGATACAGTAAGCCCTAACTGCGCCCGGAACAGCTGCTCTTCTCGCGGTGCTGCGGCCCGCTCACCTGCAAGCTCTCCCTCCATGCACTAGTTTATGTCTTGTTCATTATGTGCTGCCTAATTTGATATGCTATTGTCGTGTCCCGGTACCGTATGGTATACCGTATATCTTGTATGGTGGTCCCCAAAGTCAGAGTTACTTTGCTCCAGGAGCATCCTCCTGGTGGGATATCCCCTAGTCACCTCTTCCTTCTTTAATTTTATGATGTTTACATGTATAAGTAATTATATATTTAATGTTGAATATAGTGTCACAGGACCTTAGGTCACATGACTAATGTTAATTCTATTAAGGTATGCTAAAGGACCTTCCTAGGTCACGTGGGTGGTCATATGTCTAAACCATAATTCCTTGTAAAGTGATTGACAGATGGTATGGAACAATGAGCTCAAGGCCAGCCCCTGCCCATATAAGGGAGCTGCCAGCCAATCCTCGCTCTCTTGGGTTCCGGACTAGCAGAGAGAGAAGAGATTCGTGCAACTTTCAAAGACAAAACCAGGCCGAAGCCTGATAATACTAAATCGTGAGTTACAATACAACTCCCCGCTAAAGTCCGCGTGACTGCTGGACCTAAACTCAATCCCCTAAATCCAGCGGAACAGCGCATATAAATCTCCTGAGCATAAAACTCACAAGGTCCCAACCAACTGTCAGGATCCTCATAGACTCTGATTGTACAAAGACTGTTCCTGTGCATAAAACCTGCAGTAAAAGTTCAGACAGTTTTCTAAAAACCTCCAGTTGTGGACAATGAATTATTATACCTCCCTATCGCTCTTGGGACGGGTGGCAATAGGACAAGCATATACAGAGGAGCCCACACCCTGGCATCACGACAGTTAAGGGTTAAACCAGCACCCTTTCATCACTGCACACCCCATATACCCTACACCCCCACAAGCTTATCACACTATTCTGTGCTCTATACATATGAATTTATTTGTCCATCCCTTTTGGTATTCAAACCTGTTTGTCCACCCCTTCCAGCATTATAGACAGGCAATAATTATTTATTTAATTAGTATTATATTTACATATGGATGCACTTTTTACAATGCGTTTCTTTTAAATTTTGCCTCATATTTTCCGTGCTTTTTGTGAACTATTTAGCACCTTGATACAGCTTATACTTACGTGATTTTTACTAATTTATCTCACATTAATCTATGGAATTATGTCTCATATTTATTCTGTACAGCCAACAACGTCTTTAATAATATTGGGGTTGCTAAGTAGGTACCGGGCATCAATTATTTGGCCGAAGTATCACTCTAAGAACTTTATCTATAGGTGTGTAGCCTCTTGAAACTAATGTGGCAATATAACTATATATCTCTTTATTGCTGTAATCCACACTAAGCACAGCTTGAGTACCATTATTGACTAGCATTTCTGTATGGCTGTGTAGATATGTCATTCTATTATATTTATTATCGCATTATATCTCCTTTCTTTTTTGTCTCTTAAGCCTAAATCAGGTCTAGTGACTAGAGCTGGGCGGAATGACAAATAATGCGTATCACGGTATTTTCGAAAGTTATGGCGGTTCCACGGTATTTAACAGTATATTCCATCCCTCCAATCATGTGACCCGTGGGCGCTGCTTCTCTCCCAACCCCCTCCCTCCCAAATAAATTATCAGCCCAGCACTGCGCTGTCCCCCATATTGTTGAACTAATCATGTCACCCGCAAGCGCTCTTCTCCTCATCCTCCTATGAGTTGTGTGCCGCCGGCGCTGGAACTCTGTACTGTACTACATATTACTGTGCTGGGCTGCAAATATAAACAAAAAAAACTTTAACTCACCTTCCTACGTTCCCCCCGTTGCTCCGGTATTTTATTTTTAACAGTTTGTGCTAAAACGAGTGAATTCATTACAAAGTACAATTGGCAGTGGGAAAAACAAGCCCCATATGGGTAGGTGGGAAATTCAAAACATTAAAAGGCTAGGAGGGAAAAACGAAAGTGCAAAAATGAAATTTCTCTGCCTCTTTAAAGGGGTACTCTGACGTACACATCTTAATACCGCCACAATATGACCACTACCATTACCACCATATAATGTTGGGATAATATTACCATACTGATACTGAATAAAACCACTGTACACACACTAATATCTCCCATACAGTAGTGACCATATAGTAGTGACCTCGGCTCTACAAACCATATCATTGATTACATACAGTTACAGCAGGTGACGTCGTCTGTGATCGGAGTCATTAACTTTTCCTTTTTTTTCTCTATCCAGCCCAGACCGTCATGCCGATTCTTCCATCCACAGTTCGTCTCCACAGAACCTGCCAGACAAACATTTTAGGTTCCTTCTGTATAGCGCTCCATACAGTAATAATAAACCCTTGGATTCTCACACAGTAGAGTAAGTAGATATGGCAATTGGGGAAAGAGTAGGTAGGTACCTCCATTAAGTACATCCTTTTACATGGTTTCCCCCATTACCGAGGTGTGCCGAGTAGGTAAGTGCCTGTAGGTAGGTCCCCATGTAGATACCTGTTAGTATTTACTCCCTGTAGGCAGTAGCAGCCTCCTATAAGTAGGGGTTACTCCCTGTAGGTAGGTCCCATTGTAGATGGTTGCTCCACTTTATTAAGTTGAAGTCCCCAGTATATAGTTGCAGCCCCCCCCCACACATCTATCATACATACTCACATCTATCATACAGACACACACACATCATACATACACACACAAGCATACATACATACATCTAGCTTACACACATCTGTCATACATGCATTACATATATGCACACATCAAACATACACACATCTATTAGGCCCCTTTCACACTACCGTTGTCACACGGTAGTGTGACGGCCATCGGGGCAGCCAGAGAAAATAGCGGGAGGAAAAATACATCAAGCAATGTTTTTTCCACCCGCTACTGCTGCTGAAAAACAGCGGAGCCCGACAGACCCCATTGGCTATAGAAAAAAAGGGCACCCTCCTGTGAGGGAGGAGGGTGTCCAGGCACCAGAAAATGGCGGCAGACTCACCCATTTGGGGTGGGGGGGGGCGGTCCTTCGGTTGAATTAGGCGGTACAGGTCCTGGCACTGCAAGGCTGTCCCCTGTGAGGTGGGGAGGGTCCAGGTGCCGGATCTTGTTGGTTCAGGGGGTGGTTCCCTAGGTGATGCGGTCGGTATTCATTGACATTGTATAAGGGGGTGGGGCCACCTATGCTGGAGGCAGAGCCTGTATTTGTGCCCCAATAGACTGGACAGAAGAGCAGTGCAGCTCCAATCCTTAAACCGGCAACTCTTATACCTGGAGCAATAGACCCAGCCAGCCAGCCCAGCCTGTAACACATCAAGGGAGAGAGTGAGAGTGTAGACAAGAGTCAAGGTGAGAGCAAAAATGTGAATAAAAATGGTAATGTGCAGAATGTGAGTTATGGTAGAGTGCATGCTAGAAGTTGTAGTAGCTGTGTGGATGAGGGGGGTGCAAGCAGAGTGTATGAGATGGGTGCAAGTGGAGAAAAAGAGAGGGGAGCAAGTGGGTTGCATGAGAAAAGTGCAGGTGGAGTGCAAAAAAGGGGTTCAAGTGGAGTGAAAAAGAGGGGGTGCAAGTGGGGTGCATGAGAAGAGTGCAAGTGGAGTGAAAGAGAGGGGTGCACGTGGAGTGAAAGAGAGGGGTGCAAGTGGGGTGCATGAGAGGGGTGCAAGTGGAGTAAAAGAGAAGGGAGCAAGTGGGGTGCATGAGGGGAGCAAGTGGGGTGCATGAGAGGGTGCTTGTGAAATGTAGGTGAGGAGTGGTAGTGGTATGCAAAAGAGAGGTGTCATGGCTGTTGCTTATGTGAGAAACAAGGGTCCTGGTTTGAGGTCTGGGTCAGGTCTTGGTCTAGTGCCCCCCTGGTTCTACTAGAAGTAGCTAGTGGCTACTTCTCCCAGAAGTTATGCCAGCGTCACTGCCGGGGGATCAGGGGGATCCAACCCCTGTATCGTAAGTCATCAGACATGGAGCGATCATTGCTCCAAGCTGATGACAAGTGGGTGCTGCAGGAGAGATTGCGGGGGTCTCCAGTGGCGGGACCCCAGCATTTAGACATCTTATCCCCTATCCTTTGGCTAGGGGATAAGATGTTTTGGGGCAGAGTTCCCCTTTAAGGACCAGGCCAATATTATTTTAGCATTTTAGTTTTTTCCTCCTCGCCTTCCATCCACAGACCAATATGAGGGCTTGTTTTTTGCGCAACCACTACTAGAACCAATTGTAATTGTAATGATGTCACTCATTTCACCATAAAATGTACACCAAACCCCAAAATATTATTATTTGTGTGAGGAAATTTAAACGAAAACTGCAGTTATGCAAATTTTGGAAGGTTTCGTTTTCACGCTGTACACTTTACGGAAAAAAATTGCATGTTTTATTTATTCTGTGGGTCAATACGATTAAAATGATACCCATCTTAACATACTTTTCTATTATTGTACTGCTTTTGAAAAATCTCAAACTGCAAAATCAGTATATTTAAAATTGCCCTATTTTGACCACCTATAACTTTTCCATGTTTCCGTATACAGGGCTGTATGAGGGACCATTTTTTGCATTGCACCATGACCTGTCGTTTTTTTAGCACCACTTTTGCGTATATGTGACTTTTTAGTCACATTAATTTTTATGGGAATGTGATGTGACCAAAACGCAGCAATTTTGGAATTTTTTTTTTACGTTTACGTAACGTTTACACTGTTCACCGTAAAGGATCATTAACATTATACTTTGTTTGGACTTTTATGCACACGGTGATATTAAAAATGTTTAAAACATTTTTTTTTTTCCCTTTTTGGGGGTAAAATGGAAAAAAGGAGCTATTTACATTTTTATTGGGAGAGGGAGATTTTACACCTTTTGTTAAAGGGGTTATCCAGGAAAAAAACTTTTTTTTTATATATCAACTGGCTCCAGAGAGTTAATCAGATTTGTAAATTACTTCTATTAAAAAATCTTAATCATTTCAGTACTTATGAGCTGCTGAAGTTGAGTTGTTATTTCTGTCTAAGTGCTCTCTGATGACATCTGTCTCGGGAACTGTCCAGAGTAGAAGCAAATCCCCATAGCAAACTTCTTCTACTGCAGTTCCTGAGACAAGCAGAGATGTCAGCAGAGAGCACAGTTGCTAGACAGAAAAGAACAACTCAACTTCAGCAGCTGATAAATATTGAAAGGATTAAGATTTTTTAATAAAAGTTTTTTTTTACACTTCTTTATGTCCCCATAGGGGACTATTCATAGCAATCATTTGATTGCTAATACTGTTCAGTGCTATGCATAGGCATCTTCTTCTCTGGTATGCTTGATGTCAGACCAGAGAAGACCCCAAGAGAGTGGCAGAGGCAGGTGAGGGGACCTCCGTCCGCAATTTTGGATGATCACTGGATAACCGCATTGCCACAGATGCCGTGATCTATATTGATCATGGTTTCTGAGGAGTTATTGACCGACATCAGTGCGATCGTTGATTTCCACCATTACTAGCGGGTCAATGGCTGCTGATAGCAGCCGGGACCTGCCGTGCATGATACGAGCATCAGTCCGGTGCTCACATCATGTACAGGATGTAAATATACATCCTGGAGCGTTAAGTCCAATGGCTTCAAGACACACATTTGTATCCATTGTCCTTAAGGGGTTAACAGGCAGTCGCAGACAGTCCTTCTCTCCCTAAGTCTCCCACAGGCTCCAATAGCAGCAATCTTTTATCTGAGCTGCTGCTTGCTGAGTCAGCCTGTCTGTAGGGTGTAACTACTTAGGGGGACATGTATCATTGCCTTTAGACTACTTTTTATGTCTACAGATTTTGCGTAATTGTACTTTTTTTGCATTTGAGCTGTGTTTTATTTGGTGAATGATTTTCTAAAGTTGTCACTTGCTTGGTGTACCGTAGACAACTTAATCCAGTGGACTGGAATGTATCATTTGCGCAAAAAAAACTTAGATGCAACAGTTTTGCAACAGCTGGAAGCGCACGGGTTGGGAAACACCGAGTTAAGTAACAAACTCTCAGTGTTTTGCAACCAGTGTGCCTACAGCTGTTGCTTAACTACAACCCCCCATGATGAGAGTTTTAGTTTAGCAATAATTGGAGGCTCACTGTTTAGGAACACGCTGCATTATATGCGCTTTTCCCAGGGGAGAGCACAAAAAATTTACTAACCCATATTTCTTGCTTTACTTTTCTTCTCATTTCAGATACATGAATGCGGAGGACTACGTCAGATTCGGTGGACTGCGATGATGACCAGCATTTTTTTTTTAATTTCATTAAAATGGTTAACAAGGGCTGTGGGGGAGTGTTTTTTTTAAATACAATTTTTTTTCAATGTGTCCGTCTTTTTTTATAATTGAATTTTCAGGGTTAGTAGTGGAGGCCGTCTTATAGACGGAATCCATTACTATGACAGGGCTTAGCGTTAGCCCCAAAATCAGCTAGCGCCAACCTCCAATAATTACCCCGGTACCCACCGCCACAGGGGTGCTGGGAAGAGCCGGTACCAACAGACCCGGAGCGTCAAAAATGGCGCTCCTGGGCCTAGGCGGTAACAGGCTGGCATTATTTAGGCTGGGGAGGGCCAGTAACAATGGTCCTCGCCCACCCTGATAACGTCAAGCTGTTGCTGCTTGGTTGGTATCTGGCTGATACTGAAAATAAGGGGAACCCTATGCGTTTTTTTTTTTTATCAATAAAAAAAACGTTTGTGGTTCCCAAATTTTTTCAGTATCAGCCAGATACCAACCAAGCAGAAGCAGCCTGACGTTACCAGGGTGGGCGAGGACCATTGTTACTGGCCCTGCCCAGCCTAAATAACGCCAACCTGTTACCGCCTAGGCCCAGGAGCACCATTTTTGATGCTCCTGGCCTGTTGGTACCGGCTCTTCCCGGCACCCCTGTGGCGGTGGGTACCGGGGTAATAATTGGAGGTTAGTGCTAGCTTTTTTGAGGGCTAACGCTAAGCCCCGGCCTAGTAATAGATTCTGTCTACAAGACGCCTTCTACTACTAAGCCTGAAAATTCAATTATAAAATACACAAAACATTGAAAAAAAAATGTTATTTAAAAAAAACACTCCCCCACAGCCCTCGTTAACCCTTTTATTGAGATTTAAAAAAACAAACAAAAAAAACGCTGTTCATCGTCGCAATCCCCCAAATCTGACATAGTCCTCCGCATTCTAAATTTCGAAGAAAAAAACAACAAAAAGTTTTGTAAATTTTGTTGTTTCCACACACCAGCAAAAACACAAGAAAAAAAATGAAAAAAAAACTGACAAAACGCAGGAGAAAGCTGGGACAGTTTTTCTGGCGTTTTTGCTGTTGGACAAAAAACATCAATGGAATCCGACCTCAAAGCAATAGAACAAAATCCCTGTGTCCACTTTTCCTGTGAGGTGTAGATCAGGTGTACAAATAGAACTGTGTGTAAACGTAGAACTTTGCACAAAATTTATCATGTGCCTTGCACAAGTATGGTAGATTTGGTGCAATTGCACCACATGTAGACCAACCAAAGTGATCTAAAAAAGACGTCTACCTACACCAACATTGATACATGTCCCCCTTGGTGATGATTGTAAGGCTATGTTCATACAGCCGAATGTCCACAAAGAAAATAAATGTGCGGATGTTCTGCAGGTAGTGAAGCAGTGGCAGAACATGCCATCAATAGGACTGCTCGGAAATTCACCATCTCATAGACGGCTATGTATTTCTGAGCAGAATGCACAGGAGAAACAGACATGTCTATTCTTTAGCCAGAAGGCCGGGATGCAAAGGGTGAGTGCCAAAGGTGAAGAGTGTGTGGTGCAATGTTCACTCTTTTGTTTTTTTAAAGCCGAGGTACATGCTCTCAAATCTCCCAAGTGCAAGTAAAAAGTGCAAGTGTTCACACAAAAAAACGTGCATGAGGATGCTGTTACGCCGAGCGCTCCGGGTCCCTGCTCCTCCCCGGAGCGCTGGTGGCGTTCTCCCTTCTGCAGCGCCCCGGTCAGACCCGATGACCGGGAGCGCTTCACTGACATTCGCGATGGGGATGCGTTTCGCATAGCGGGACGCGCCCGCTCGCGAATCGCATCCCAAGCCACTTACCCGTCCCGGTCCCCGGATGTTATGTTCTGGCGCGCGCCAGCGCTCTAAGATTTAAAGGGCCAGTGCACCAGTGATTGGTGCCTGGCCCAATCAGTCTAATTAGCTTCCACCTGCTCCCTGTCCATATTACCTCACTTCCCCTGCACTTCCTTGCTGGATCTTGTTGCCTTGTGCCAGAGAAAGCGTTTAGTGTTGTCCAAAGCCTGTGTTCCAGACCTTCTGCTATTCGTATTTGACTACGAACCTTGCCACCTGCCCCGACCTTCTGCTACGTCTGACCTTGCCTCTGTCTAGTCCTTCTGTCCCACATCTTCTCAGCAGTCAGCGAGGTTGAGCCGTTACCAATGGATACGACCTGGTTGCTACCGCCGCAGCAAGACCATCCCGCTTTGCGGCGGGCTCTGGTGAAAACCAGTAGCAACTCTAGAACCGGTCCACCGACACGATCCACGCCAATCCCTTGCTGACACAGTGGATCCACATCCAGCTAGCCGAATCATAACAGATGCGGTCTATCGCAAGCCCTTCTCCGAAAGGAGAGGCCCCCCAACAAACCAAACCCTTCGCCTCCGGGCTAAAAGGCACCTGCAAGGTTCCAGGTTCAATGTCCCCTTTCGCCGAAGCTACTCGGGGACCGAAAGTGTTCCCGGCAGACAACTAGGCGTTAACCAGGTTGTCACCAAGGAACCAGTAAAACCGGTTTGGCATCCTGCCGAAACAGGTTTGCCACTGGTTATAGCAGGGAGGTGAGGAACCTCATGGCCATACACACCTCCACTAAACCGGCAGGAGGGAAACCGGCAGGAGGGTCTACCGCACCCTACCAAATCCTAGTGGACAAACAGTACACAAAAAGTGGGCACAGTGACAAAAAGAATAAATAAATAAATAAGTGGATGTGCGCAGTGTATAATACTGCCCGGACATCCGATCGGATCTATAAAAATTCCCCGATCCTAGCCGGAAAGCCGGGATACTAAGGGCGAGTGTCCAGAAGAGTGAGAGAAAAAGTGCATGCTACGTGCTTTCCTTCAAGTGGGGTTGCGAATCCCAAGTGAATTCCGGCACCCTGGGGTCACCACTCCTAGGGCACTTGTGCACCTCGGCCTTCACTCTACCCGGACCTTAAGACCAGATCCAGCAGGAACAGATCTCATCAGAGATGACTGCTGCCCTCCACAGCCATCCCTGGTACACCTGTCTACTGTGTGGTTCCCCATCCTGCCTTGGTAGTCTTCAACACCGCCAACTAACAGGAAATTTACTACACTTGATCTTAGCCAAAAACTCAATGAGCTTTAACTACCAGTGAGTTCCGTCACCTTAGGATCACCTCTCCCCGAGGCACAAAAGTACCTCGGCTCTAAACCCTCAATCAGCCTAGTCCCAGCCAGAGTGATTGTTGTGCAAAACTGAGCTACTTTTGCTAAAGTGTCATGTTATAAATCAGTGCATAAACTGTGCACCTAGAAAACCACACCTAGTTTTTCAATAGCCGCGGAACCTGCTTTCTATCACCTAAGCGCAAGAAAAAGTGCAAACGTGTCACAATCAAAAAAACGTGCACAAGGATGCGGTCCATCGCAAAGCCCTTCTCTGAAATGAGAGAGCCCCCCCAATGAAACCGCCCTTCCCCTCTGGGCCAGAAGGCACCTGCAAGGGTCCAGGCTCATTGTCCCTTTTCATCAAAGGTACTAGGGGACAACAAGTGCTCCCGGCATCAGCCGAAGAATCCACCCGCAAAGCTACATACTATGGCATCCTGCCTATGCAGGGATGCCCGAAGTTTGCCAGGAGGTGCGGAATCTGATGGCCACACACACCTCCCCTGGACAGCCAGGAGGGACACCCAGAAGGGCTTACTGCATCCTGACAAATCCTGTGACAAACAAACATGTTCAAGTAGCACAGTGAAAAACCAGACATAAATAATTAAATTAATATGCGCTGTGAAGTACGGCCCGGACATCAAGCAGGATCTATAAAAATGTCCCCGATCCTAGCCAGAAGGCCGGGAATCAAAGGGGTGATTGCCAAAGGTGAAGAGTACGTGGTGCAGAGCTTCCACCCAGTAAGCTATTACACCCAGTGAGTTTCAGCACCTCAGGGTCACCACTCCCCGAGGCACAGAAGTACCTCGGCCTTCAACCTCCTCAGCCTCATGGTGAAACCTGGAGGGGACAGGTCACATCAGAGCAGCCGTCGAGCTGATTCCTCAGAACCCGGAATGCCCCGGGCACCTGCGCCCTCCATGCAGCATCCATCCTACATCAATGGCAGAGACTAGACCACTGATAAGAACAGATACTACACTTGATCTTAGCCAAAAGGCCAAGAGCCATATATTCCATCAGAACGCAGCCGCATAAATGTGACACGTGCTGTACGCCGCAACTATGCAAATATATAGCACAACAGCACAGCCTGCAGCCTGTTCCAACTTATTGTGAAAACACTCATTTAGTCTGGGATTACACTTGGCGTGTTTGTCAGAAAAAAACACCATGCTCGCTGCGGGCACATGTTATGTTGGAATCAATAGGGTAATATGAAATGCCAAACACTAATGGGGTTTTCTTCATCCTTTTATGGCCTTTTTAGACTATCAAATCTGTGGGATGCCGAGAGCATCTTTTTTTAAAAAAATGTTATGAAGTTTTGGTGGTTTTTCTTCTTGAGTCACATGATGAAAGAATCTAGGAAAAGCCAGGGGTGAAATAATAATAATAATAATACACATTGGGGGAGATGTATGAAAACCTGTCCAGAGATAAAGTTGACCAGTTGCCCATAGCAACCAATCAGATCGCTTCTTTCACGTTTCAGAGGACTTTTTAAAAATGAAAGAAGCGATCTGAATGGTTGCTATGGGCAACTAGTCCACTTTATATCTTCACAAGTTTTAATAAACAACCCCCCCCCCAGTGTTTTTATCAAAAATTCCACAAAAGATGGCAGAAAAAAGAAATGAGGGGGGTAGTTTTTGTTGCTTTTTTTTTTTTTGGCAAAAAAAAAAACATCAAACAAGAATTGCATCTGCTCCTAGGCTTAGGCTGGGATTAAACATGATTTATGTGTGGTGTTTTTCAAAGCCCACATTGCTTTATTTTGTGTGGTTCCCCCCTTCGACAGACGTCTGTGCTGCTGTTGCAAGGCTACAATTTCAAGCATGCCCAGGGCATGCTGAGAGTTGTAGTTTTGCAACAGATGGACAGCCACAGGGGATCAGTGGTGATGTATGTCAATCTAGGACCATGGTGTCTGATCTTGAACTGGCTAAATCAGTGGCTGCCGGGCTGTCTGACGAGTGACATCCTTCGCTCCAGACCACAACGTCAGGGATGTCACTCGCCAACGTCCCGGCAGCCAGCGCTGCTCATTGAGCCTGCCAGAGCCGCACTGATCTGTGTAAGAAACCTATGGGCCCAGGCTGTTGGGGCCACCAAATTATATTACAAATACTGAGTGTCTGGTTAGGAGAAACAAGTAGATTGCACCCACAGGGAGTAGCGCCATTTTAATAAAAAATTGCCCAAAATCCCTTAGATAACAGTCATACAGAATATATTAGAAAGCTTTTTTGTTTTTCAACCAATCAGAGAGCAGCACTACTGAAATAGAACTCTCAGGAGGTAACAGCGTGTCACACATGTGATGTCATAACCATTGTCCACCAGAGAGCAGCACTGAGCAGATATAACACTGCTCCTGCTCATTCTTCATCAGTGAGGGGCTGATGCTGGACACTGTAGGGGCCGAGAATGCAAAGTCACATACACTACTGTGACTGGTAAGTATCACATTGTTGTGACCAAAAGGTCTTTAGTGCAGTTCAATGTGCTTTTCTATAATAAACATGTAGATAATCCATCTTTTGTTTTCCTATCTTAGATGCACTATTTCCAGGATGTGGAGTAGCATTTCCGGACCTACAGCAAGATGTTGGATGAAGACGGAGATTTCCAGACCTATTCCAGAAGAATTTGGATGAAGGCGCAGCCCCTCGAATCACGCACATACACAGACACATTTGCCCAAATTCTAGAGGTAATCTCTTTTAGTATGCCCAGAGGAAGGGCGATACAGTAGCCATGGATTCCCTACAGGTTTCCTCCCCTCTGGAGGTTTTTCCTGTCCTGAGTATTAGTTACTGTACGCTCTTTGTGAGTGATGGAGGTTACAAAAAATCCCTACACAAACATTTTTATATATAATAAATAAAGTTCCCCTTTTTAAACCATTCTGTAACTTGTTTGACTCATTTATTTTATTTGTGTGTGAAAAATAGTGTTAGCAAAACGTGGATGACATGAGGTTTTATTTTAAGTGTCCAAAGCTGCTCTCCTGCACGGTCTGCATAATGCGGTGCGGAGAGAGGCAACTGATGCTGGGTGGTACAGTTGCCAAGGCAACCATAGGACACCCAGCAATTTCCATGCATGAGCCTTTTTCTGATGAACGGGACCCTAGGAGAGCGGAGGAGGCAGGTGAGAGGACCTCCATCCACCATTTTGAATGATCACCAGATCATCACAGGTGATTCCATCCTTGAATATAATGCCCGCATTGCCATAACCTGCTTTGATCGTGGCATATGAGGGGTTAATGACAAACATTAGAGCGATCATTGATGATTGCCACTACTGGCAGGTCCCTGGCTGCCAGGACCTGTCATACATGATGTGAGCACCGGTCCATTGTTCACATCATGTACAGGGTGTAAATATACATCCAATCACATCAGGACATACTTTTACAGGGTCCACCCAGTGGCGTTGCTAGGGTTGGTGTCACCCGGTGCGGTAGAAAATGGTGTCACCCCCATACCTCCCCCCCCCCCCCCCTCAGTAAGTTTTTAGCCTGTTGTGACAGACACCACTGTTGTAGCGCATTGTGAGAAATTCCAGTATAATAATCAGATATACCAGTTGCCACAGAATGGGAAAGTGTTAAAGAAGTTTTCACCATTTAAATATACAGCTCCCAGAATTACTTAAAGGGGTACTCCACTGGAAAACATTTACTTTTATATCGACTGGTGCCAGAAAGTTAAACAGATTTTTAAATTACTTCTATTTAAAATCTTAATACTTACAGTACTTATAAGCTGGTGTATGCTCCACAGGAAGTTGTGTAGTTCTTTCCAGTCTGACCACAGTGCTATTTGCTGACACTTCTGTCCATGTCAGGAACTGTCCAGAGCAGGATAGGTTTGCTATGGGGATATGCTCCTACTATGGACAGTTCTTGACATGGACAGAGGTGTCAGCACAGAGCACTGTGGTCAGACAGAAAAGAAATTAAAAAAGAAAATAACTTCCTGTGAATCGCTTATACAGCAGCTAATAAGTACTGGAAGGATTAAGATGTTTTAATAGAAGTAATTTACAAATCTGTTTAACTTTGTAGCACCAGTTGATTAAAAAAATGTTTTCCAGTAGAGTACCCCTTTGAGCAGTGGTGAGGTTATGCTGGGAATTGTAGTTTCACTGTAGAACTGACAAGTGACTACAGCTCTAATAGGACATAGTGAGGAGAATACACAATGATATCAGTGATTACAGGTGACGTCTTCTCTATAGTGAGGAGAATACACAATGATATCAGTGACTACAGGTGACGTCTTCTCTATGGTGAGGAGAACACACAATGATATCAGTGATTACAGGTGACGTCTTCTCTATAGTCTTCCCTGATCTAATTCAGATGGTACATACCACCAGGACTTGTTCCTGCTAAATCTTCTCTCTGCAGAATGTGACGCCCAGACGTCTCCTCACTATGTCAGCGCATTAACATCCTCTATATGAAAACAAGTATTATTATAAACCTGCCAGACATTGTATCCTCTAAATATAATACTACTATACACTATACTCTTTGATTATAAACCTTCCATACACCATACCCACTGAATATAATACTACCATACACTGTACATTCTGAATATAATACCAACACATACTGTACCCTCTGAATATAAATCTGCCACATACTGTACCCCTGAATATAATACCGCCACACACTGTACCCACTGAATATAATACTACCACATACTGTACCCTCTGAATATAATACTACCACCCACTGCGCCCTCTGAATATAATACTACCACACACTGTGCCCTCTGAACATAAATCTGCCACATATTGTACCCTCAGAATATAAATCTGCCACATACTGTACCCCTGAATATAAATCTGCCACATACTGTACCCCTGAATAGAATACCGCACCACACTGTACCCACTGATTATAATACTACCACATACTGTACCTCTGAATATAATACTACCACCCACTGCGCCCTCTGAATATAATACTACCACAAACTGCGCCCTCTGAATATAACATTGCCATACAGTGCACCCTCTGAATATAATACTACCACAAACTGCACCCTCTGAATATAACATTGCCATACAGTGCACCCTCTGAATATAATACCACAACTGCAGTAACACCCCTCAACATCCGTTAGCTGATGCTATTACCACTGGAGGGGGGTATTGGTGGTGTTGCTAGTGGATGATGGGGGTGCTACTGGCCATCCCCCCTGGCAGTATCACCCCCATCATCCATCGGCAGGATCATCCTCCTGGCAGGAGCACCGCCATCATCCACCATCAGGATCTGCTGATGGAGGTGCTGCTGCTGGTGGTGGGGGGGGATGTTGCTGGTGGATGATGAGGGTGCTACTGCCAGGGGGGGGGAGCATTAGGTAGGCAGCAGTTCCCCCACATTAGGTAGGTAGCAGTTTCCCCACATTAGGTAACATCTTTTCCCCACATTAGGCAGCATAGATTCCCCACATTTGGTACCAGTTACCCCACATTAGGTAGGTACCAGTTACCCCACATTAGGTGGCAATTTCCCCACATTAGGTAGCACAGATTTCCCACATTAGGTAGCAATTTCCCCACATTAGGTAGCACAGATTCCCCCCATTAGGTAGCACAGATTCCCCACATAAGGTAGCAAAGACTCCCCACATAAGGTAGCATAGACTCCCCACATTTGGTAGCACAGATTCCCCACATTAGGTAGCATAGACTCCCCACATTAGGTAGCATAGACTCCGCACATTTGGTAGTTTCCCCACACTAGGCCGCAGGTTCCCTTGCAGGTTCCCCACAATGGGTCAAAGTCTCCCCACATTAGATCGCTGGTTCAAACCCCCCCCCCCCCCCCCCCCCACACACACAAAAAAAACACATACAAACACAGAGAGACACACACACAAACACACACACAGTCAGAGAGAGACACACTCACAAACAGACACACACAGAGTCACACACACTCAGAGAGTCACACAAACACACACAGTCACACACACACAGAGTCACACACACTCAGAGAGTCACACAAACACACACAGTCACACACACACACAGTCACATACACACAGAGTCACATACACACACAGTCACATACATACACACAGTCACATACACACAGTCACATACACACACACAAACATAGATAGAGACAGACACACACACTCACCCATCCAGCGCAGCGCTCCTTCTCAACGGGCGCCCTGCGAGTGACGTAACTGACGTCCTCCTACGCGGCCATGCGGTGTGATGTCAGGCCGGCGCAGACGTGGGAGCGGAGGCCGGGCACAGTGCTGGTGAAGGTGAGGGGGGGTGTGGTGACGGACGGCCGCACAGTGCAGGTGAAAGGGGCGGGGGGTTGCTGACGGACGGGCGCACCGCACACACATCGCAGGTGAAGGCGTGGGGGTGGTTGCTGACGGACGGGAGGCCGATCGGGCACAGATTGGGGGTGTCGATGTAGCTGGGGGGGGGGGGGGTGCTTCGGAGCGTTTTGGTGTCACCCCATTAGGTTGGTGTCACCCGTGCGGGCCGCACCCCCCGCACCCGGGTCGCAACGCCACTGGGTCCACCTACTCAATTTTGATTGTAAAGTTCGAATGTCCACACAGAAAATGTATGTGCGGATATTCTGAAGATAGTGGAGCGGTGTCAGAACATGCTGGGGCTAAGATTGCTCAGAAATTCGCTTTATCATAGACGGCAATGTATTTCTGAGCAGAATACACAGAAAGAACAGACATGTCTATTCTTTCTGCGGATGCCAGAATTAGAATTTCTGTGCCAGATATTTCCTGTGCGGAAATTCTGCTGTGTGCACAGTGCGCCAGAACCCCACTGAAATTAATGGGACTCTGCTGCAAAGGAATTTCCGTACGGTATATTCCTGTGTAAATCTGCGTGGAAAACCTAAAGCGTGAACATAGTCTAACAGTCATTAAAAAGGGGGGCAGTGCAAACAAGGGTGAGACCAAAGGGCAGGGGCAAAGGGCCATAGACAAAGGGGAGGGAAAATGAGGTTTTGCCTAAGGTGACAAAAATTCTTGCACCAGCCCTAGCGGCCATGGCCCGAGCTGCCAAACAGGCAGGGTCCCTGTGCCATTTCAATGCCCTGCATATGAATTGTATCTCTTCTATCACTTCCTGTGATGTCACGCATACATCAAATAATTATGCAAATTAGCATGGCCAATATTTTTTTTTGCAAGAAAGGTGGCAACCCTAGCAGGCATCCCATTGCATTCTGTCAGTGAACGGCACCTTCTGTAGGACACAGGTATACAAAGTGCCCGTTGTTTTCAATGGACATGAGGGTTGTCACAGAAAGAATGCCAGGGCTCGAATCCTGCAGGATCTCATAGGAACGGCGTCCCTGCACTTTTATCACAGCAGGAATGGAGGGGCAAGCTGTGCATAACTAGCTTGCCCCCTGACTGGTGAGCAGTTAAGGGGTTAAGAAATATACAGGCAAGGTTTTTAGCCCCCTCCCCCGCCTGTAAAACTTGTCAGTGGTATAGGGGTATGTCCCATGGGTGGGGGGGAAGGAGTGCACCAATCAGGGGTTTAATAGTTTCCCGGGCTTTCAGGGGCCCTCCCCTGGGTATTTATAGCTGTGGTGCCTCCCTTCCCCCCTCAATCTGCCCAGCACCCGGAGTTTTGACTGCAGGTTGGTATGTGTCTTCCTTTTATTTGTGGCCTGGATGGAGCAGGAGGGTGAGGGCTGGCATGCTCCCTTGAGGCTGAGCTGGCCTCCCCTCCTGTTGCACCCGAGGCGGGTTCGGGAGGCTGGCGGACCTCTCACAGTCCCGCTCTCCTACCCACTATGGCCCCTGTGAGCCCTGTCCCGCCCGTTCCTTTTGCCCTCTTCCCTGCCCGTGGCAAAAGCCCTCTCCCCTGCCTGTGCCTGTATCCCTCCCTCAGGGCATGCTCCTCATGAGCATGCTCTGCTGTTTTCCTTGTCCCCCCCCCCCCCCCCGTCCCCCTCCTTGTCCCCTCAGTCTCTTTTTCCTCTTTGCGGTCCCCTCCTTCCCCCCCCCTGTTCCCCTCCGTCTCTTCCCCCCCCTGTCCCCCCACCACCTGGCTTTGGAGGCAGCGGCCCCTGGGGGGCTGCTGCTGTTTTAACTCCCTATGCGCAAATGGACGCTTATTAACGTCCATTTGCGCTCCTTCAGATATAATGCGCGCTCACAAGGTGAGCACGCTTTATATCCGTGGGTCCCGGTTGCTCTTAGCAACCGGGACCCATGCTACGCCGGACATCGCCGATCGGGCAGATACATCTTTAGACGCGGCGATCTAAGTTCATCATCGCGTCTGAAGGTGTACTTTCAAGCATCCCGACTGCTCAGTCGGGCTGACTGGGACCGTCACTTACCTGCCTCCTGTGCGTCCGCTCGTTGATTGATTGCTCCAAGCCTGAAATTCAGGCTTGAACAATCAATCGTTGATGGCACTGATCATTGCCATGTTAATACATGGCAAGTGATCGGTGTTAGGAGCAGTGTGTGCAAGGTTATGGCTCCTTTAACCCTTCAATATTAAAAGTTTGGTTTGCCCCCTTTTTCCCCATCCAAAAAAAAATAAAAATGAATAAATAAAAAATAAATTAATTAATTAATAAAAAAAAAATAATATATATATATATATATATATATATATATATGAATAAATGAATAAATAAAAAATAAATAAGTAAAGGTGTGTATATGGGTATGTATGTATCTATATGTATAACTAAAAAAAAATAAAAAAATTCTGTGTGTTGCAGACATGCACGTATGTGGCATCTCCGCATGCGTGCATGTCTGGGGTATAACAATATGTCGTCATTTGAAGTGTTCCGTCTATGGCGTGCACGCAAATATAAATAAATGAATAAATCTAATAAAATAATTTTTAATTAAAAGAAATAAATATTAAATTTCACTATACACGTGAAATACATAATAAATAATATTGGTAATTTAATACACATATGAAATTTCTGTTTCACATATTCGATCAATTTTTCTACCGTATGTATTAATAAACGGCGTTCACAAAAAAAAAAAAAAAAAAACAATCCAAGAAAATGACAAGGGTACTGCGGGTTCTTTTGGATTACGGCGCAAACTATTTGAGCTCTCATATCGTCCCCTCTCATTTACCCAGCTTCTCACCCCGCCTACGCTGGCACCTCTCCCCTTACCCCACCCCCCCTGCCCACTACGCATTCCCCCCCATCACCTCTCTGCCCTGTGTTCCCAAACCGCCCCCTGCTGCCGCTGCTGTCCTTCTTCCTCCTGCCTCTCCATTGCCCCCCGTGGAGGGGTAGTGAGTGTGGTGGCGGAGTGCCCGCGACCCGGCGGTCTCCGGCGTGCCTTGTCCCAAGCCTGTGGTGGTGGTGAAGTGATTCTTCCAGCTGTTGGCTTCTCCATCTTCTGGAATTGGTGAGTGTTCTGATGCGGGGCTTGGCCCCTTCCCCGGTTAGTGTGCTTATGGCTGCGTTCTGTGCAGTGTTCGTCCTTTTATTTCTGTGTGTATGTTGAGTTTGGTCTCTGGTTGGGAGTTGGGTACTTCTCTTCTTGGCAGGGTGCTTTGGTAGGGTATCGTTTTCTGCGGTGCACGCTTGGGTGAGTGCTCTTTTGGCCTTACGCTCTGGGTGGCCGGGGTTTGGCGGACTTGGCTCCTGAGGCTTGTTCCTTATCCTGATTCGGTGGGTGCCGCCCAGTTACGGTTTTGTTTCTTTTGGTTTTCTCCCCCTTTGTTTGGTTTATCTCTCCGTATTTTCCCAATCTCTGGTAGGCATGGGACTTCTGTATGTCGTTTTGGGTGCTTTAGCTGATGAGTTCGGTGGGTAGGTTTCGCTTGAGTCTCCGGGGGTAGGTTCGCTTGAGTCTCTGTTTGCCTTGCCTTGTGAGTTCTTCTGTTCGTGGTGGTATTCCGAAGGGTGATTCTCCTGTGCTCTGCGCTTGTGGGGGTGTGGTTTGTTGTTGCAAGGCTGACACGCAAATTGTGAAGCGTTCCATATTTGGTGCTCGCTTCGGCAGCACATATGTGAAAATTGGAACAATACTGAGTAGATTAGCATGGGTTCCGCATGCCGCGTTGGCGTTGGTCTGCTGCTTTCCTGTGGTCAGGGTGTGATTGCGTTTTCTCTGTTTTGGTTTCTTCGGGGCTCGCTAGGTGCCCTGGTTACGGTCCTTGCTGGTTTCCTGATTGTTCCACATGGAATATGGTTCCGGGCGGAGTTTTTTCCTCCAGGTTGTCTCTGGCCGCTGAGGGTGTGTGGTATCTGTGCCCCCGCATATGTGCCCCGGGTGCGCTAGGGCTGACGTTTCGGATGGTTGGGGTTTTTCATGTGTCGTGCAGTGAACAGGCCTGCTTTCTGTCCCCCGTTGCAGCTCACGGGAAGCTTGCTCTGTTTCCGGTTGTGGCCGGTTTGGTTGGTTGTTGGTGTGGTTTGGTTTCCCAGTGGTGCTGCTGGGTGGTTTAGGCCTGGGTCTTGGTAGTCAGTGGGTTTCTGCCATGCTTGGGTTATGTTTGTGCTTTTGCCTTGGTATTGGTAGGGGGGGCTGGGGATGACCCAGCTGTTGTGGTTCATGTGGGAACCAACGACAGAATACATGGTAGGTGGAGGTCCTTGAAAATAATTACAAGGAACTAGGTGCCAAGCTGAAGGGAAGGACCTCTAAGGTTGTGTTCTCTGGAATACTTCCTGTGCCATGCGCATCGCAGGAAAGACAGCGGGAGCTTAGGGAGTTAAATGCATGGCTTAAGTCGTGGTGTGAGGGGAAAGGGTTTGGGTTTTTAGAGCACTGGGCTGACTTTTCATTGGGGTACAAACTCTATTCTACGGATAATTTGCACCTGAATGGAAGGGGGTCCGCTGTGCTGGGGGAGAGAATCCTGGAAGGGGTGGCTGAGTATTTAAACTAGGTGAGTGGGGGGAGGATAATAAAGCAAAGAAAGCAGACAGTGGGATGGATAGGTTAGAGAGGGGTCAGGACATAATGGCGGGTGGAGAGGAGTCCTGTGGGGGGAGGTTAAGAGCAGTGGATAAGGAGATCCATGCGTTACAAACCAGCTGTAAAAATAAATGTAGCCCGAAAAATTGTAATCCCAATAATTCAAAAAATTACATTAGCCCCAATAACTCAATAACTACAATAAGCCCCATTAACTCAAAAAATACCATTAGCCCCAATAACTTAAATAACAACGTTAGACCCAATAACGCAAAAAATCCCATTAGCCCCAATAACTTGAATAATAACATTAGACCCAATAACTCAAAAAATCCCATTAGCCCCAATAACTTAAATAGTACAATTAGCCCTTATAACTCAAATAATAACATTAACCCAAATACGCATACAGAAGGTAAATGGGACATCTTTAAATCAACTCTAAATAACTATACAGCTAAATATATACCAAAGGGGAACAAATATAAACGATTAAAACTAAATCCTACATGGCTGAAAAATGAGGTTAAAAGAGCAATAAACAACAAAAAAATTGCCTTCAAAAAATTCTAATCTGATGGTTCAGCTATAACATTTAAACAGTAAAAGGAGCTTAATAAAATCTGTAAAAATTTAATAAAAACAGCAAAAATTCTAAATGAGAGACAGGTGGCCAAAGAAAGCAAAACTAATCCTAAATATTTTTTTAGATATATAAATACAAAAAAACCAAGGACAGAGCATGTAGGACCCCTTAATAATGATAATGGGGAGGTTGTCACATGCGATTAAGAGAAGGCGGAGTTACTGAATGGGTTCTTTAGTTCTGTATACACCATGGAAAAAGGAGCTGACATTGGCCAGGTCAGTGCTGGTAACACATCATGTAATGTACTGAACTGGCTTAATGTAGAGATGGTACAAGGTAAGTTAAGTAAAGTAAATGTAAGCAAATCTCCAGGGCCGGATGGACTACACCCAAGAGTTCTTAGAGAGGTAAGTTCAGTAATATCTGTACCCTTGTTCATGATATTTAGAGATTCTCTGGTGTCTGGTATTGTGCCAGGGGACTGGCGCAGGGCGAATGTGGTCCCAATCTTTAAGAAGGGCTCTAGGTCTTCGCCAGGCAATTATAGACCGGTAAGTCTAACATGCATTGTGGGTATATTGTTTGAAGGACTTATAAGGGATTACATACAGGAATACATAGGGGATAATAGTATTATAAGTGATAGCCAGCATGGGTTTACTAAGGATAGAAGTTGTCAAACCAATCTAATTTGCTTTTATGAAGAGGTGAGTAGAAGCCTTGACAGAGGAATGGCTGTGGATATAGTGTTTCTGGATTTTGCCAAAGCGTTTGATACTGTCCCTCACAGACGTCTGACAGGTAAATTAAGGTCCTTGGGCTTGGAAACTTTAGTTTGTAACTGGATTGAACACTGGCTCATGGATTGTACCCAGAGAGTGGTGGTCAATGATTTGTACTCTGATTGGTCCCCGATTATTAGTGGTGTACCCCAAGGTTCAGTACTGGGCCCGCTGCTGTTTAATTTATTTATCAATGATATAGAGGATGGTATTAACAGCTCTGTTTCTATCTTTGCAGATGACACCAAGCTTTGTAGCACGGTACAGTCTATAGAGGATGTGCATAAGTTACAGGATGACTTAGATAGACTAAGTGTCTGGGCATCCACTTGGCAAATGAGGTTCAATGTGGATAAATGTAAAGTTATGCATCTGGGTACTAAGAACATGCATGCATCGTATGTCTTAGGGGGGATTAAACTGGCAGAGTCACTGGTAGAGAAGGAACTGGGAGTACTTGTAGATCACAGACTACAGAATAGCATGCAATGTCAGGCTGCTGCTTCCAAAGCCGGCAGGATATTGTCATGTATCAAAAGAGGCATGGACTCGAGGGACAGGGACATAATACTCCCCCTTTATAAAGCATTGGTACGGCCTCACCTGGAATATGCTGTTCAGTTTTGGTCGCCTGTTCATAAAAGGGACACTGCGGAGTTGGAAAGGGTGCAGAGACGCGCGACTAAACTAATATGGGGCATGGAACATCTTAGCTATGAGGAGCGATTAAAGGAGTTACAATTGTTTAGTCTTGAGAAGAGATGTTTAAGGGGGGATATGATAAACGTATATAAGTATATTAATGGCCCATACAAAAAATATGGAGAAAAACTGTTCCAGGTTAAACCCCCCCAAAGGACGAGGGGGCACTCCCTCCGTCTGGAGAAGAAAAGGTTTAGTCTAAAGGGGCGACACGTCTTCTTTACCGTGAGGACTGTGAATTTATGAAACGGTCTACCTCAGGAACTGGTCACAGCAGGAACATTTAACAGCTTTAAAACAGGGTTAGATACATTCCTGGAACAAAATAACATTAATGCTTATGCAGAATTATAAAACGACATCCCTTTCCCTTATCCCCTTACACCCTTCCCTTCAATTCCCTGGTTGGACTTGATGGACGTATGTCTTTTTTCAACCATACTAACTATGTAACTATGCATTACATATATGCACACATCAAACATACACACATCTATTAGGCCCCTTTCACACTACCGTTGTCACACGGTAGTGTGACGGCCATCGGGGCAGCCAGGGAAAATAGCGGGAGGAAAAATACATCAAGCAATGTTTTTTCCACCAGCTACTGCTGCTGAAAAACAGCGGAGCCCAACAGACCCCATTGGCTATAGAAAAAAAGGGGAGAAAATGGCGGCAGACTCACCCATTCGGGAGGGGGGGGGGGCGGTCCTTCGGTTGAATTAGGCGGTACAGGTCCTGGCACTGCAAGGCACTCCCCTGTGAGGGGGGGAGGGTCCAGGTGCCGGATCTTGTTGGTTCAGGGGGTGGTTCCCTAGGTTATGCGGTCGGTACTGGTTCTGGTGCTGCGGGGCACTCCCCTGTGAATGGGGAGGTTCCCTGCGTGTTAGCTGCAGTAGGTGGGGCTGAAGTGCGTCCGAAGGGACAGCTCTCGCCAAGATCTTTGACATTGTATAAGGGGGTGGGGCCACCTATGCTGGAGGCGGAGCCTGTATTTGTGCCCCAAGAGACTGGGCAGAAGAACAGGCAACTCTTATACCCGGAGCAATAGACCCAGCCAGCCAGCCCAGCCTGTAACACATCAAGGGAGAGAGAGAGAGTGTAGACAAGAGTCAAGGTGAGAGCAATAATGTGAATAAAAATGGTAATGTGCAGAATGTGAGTTATGGTAGAGTGCATGGGAGGAGTTGTAGTAGCTGTGTGGATGAGGGGGGTGCAAGCAGAGTGTATGAGATGGGTGCAAGTGGAGAAAAAGAGAGGGGAGCAAGTGGGGTGCATGAGAAAAGTGCAGGTGGAGTGCAAGAAAGGGGTTCAAGTGGAGTGAAAAAGAGGGGGGTGCAAGTGTGGTGCATAAGAGGGGTGCAAGTGGAGTGCAAGAGAGGGGTGCAAGTGGAGTGGAAAAGAGAGGGGTGCAAGTGGGGTGCATGAGAAGAGTGCAAGTGGAGTGAAAGAAAGGGGTGCAAGTGGAGTGAAAGAGAGGGGTGCAAGTGGGGTGCATGAGAGGGGTGCAAGAGGAGTAAAAGAAAGGGGTGCAAGTGGAGTGAAAGAGAAGGGAGCAAGTGGGCTGCATGAGAGGGGAGCAAGTGGGGTGCATGAGAGGGGTGCTTGTGAAATGTAGGTGAGGAGTGGTAGTGGTATGCAAAAGAGAGGTGTCATGGCTGTTGCTTATGTGAGAAACAAGGGTCCTGGTTTGAGGTCTGGGTCAGGTCTTGGTCTAGTGCCCCCCTGGTTCTACTAGAAGTAGCTAGTGGCTACTTCTCCCAGAAGTTATGCCAGCGTCACTGCCGGGGGATCAGGGGGATCCGACCCCTGTATCGTGAGTCATCAGACATGGAGCGATCATTGCTCCAAGCTGATGACAAGTGGGTGCTGCAGGAGAGATTGCGGGGGTCCCCAGTTGCGGGACCCCAGCATTTAGACATCTTATCCCCTATCCTTTGGCTAGGGGATAAGATGTTTTGGGGCGGAGTTCCCCTTTAAGGACCAGGCCAATATTATTTTAGCATTTTAGTTTTTTCCTCCTCGCCTTCCATCCACAGACCAATATGAGGGCTTGTTTTTTGCGCAACCACTACTAGAACCAATTGTAATTGTAATGATGTCACTCATTTCGCCATAAAATGTACACCAAACCCCAAAATATTATTATTTGTGTGAGGAAATTTAAACGAAAACTGCAGTTATGCAAATTTTGGAAGGTTTCGTTTTCACGCTGTACACTTTAAGGAAAAAAGGGCTATTCCAGGAAAAAACTTTTTTTTATATATCAACTGGCTCCAGAAAGTTAAACAGATTTGTAAATTACTTCTATTAAAAAATCTTAATCATTTCAGTACTTATGAGCTGCTGAAGTTGAGTTGTTCTTTTCTGTCTAAGTGCTCTCTGGTGACATCTGTCTCGGGAACTGTCCAGAGTAGAAGCAAATCCCCATAGCAAACGTCTTCTACTGCAGTTCCTGAGACAAGCAGAGATGCCCAGAGGAAGGGCAATACAGTAGCCATGGATTCCCTACAGGTTTCCTCCCCTCTGGAGGTTTTTCCTGTCCTGAGTATTAGTTACTGTACGCTCTTTGTGAGTGATGGAGGTTACAAAAAATCCCCGACACAAACATTTTTATATATAATAAATAAAGTTCCCCTTTTTAAACCATTTAACTTGTTTGACTCATTTATTTTATTTGTGTGTGAAAAATAGTGTTAGCAATACGTGGATGACATGAGGTTTTATTTTAAGTGACCAAAGCTGCTCTCCTGCACGATCTGCATAATGCGGTGCGGAGAGAGACAACTGATGCTGGGGGGTACAGTTGCCAAGGCAACCATAGGACACCCAGCAATTTCCATGCATGAGCCTTTTTCTGATGAACGGGACCCTAGGAGAGCGGAGGAGGCAGGTGAGAAGACGTCCATCAACCATTTTGAATGATCACCAGATCGCCACAGGTGATTCCATCCTTGAATATAATGCCCGCATTGCCATAACCTGCTTTGATCAAGGCATCTGAGGGGTTAATGACAAACATTAGAGCGATCGTTGATGATTGCCACTACTGGCTGCCAGGACCTGTCATACATGATGCGAGCACCGGTCCATTGTTCACATCATGTACAGGGTGTAAATATACATCCAATCACATCAGGACATACTTTTACAGGGTCCACCTACTCAATTTTGATTGTAAAGCTTGAATGTCCACACAGAAAATGTATGTGCGGATATTCTGAAGATAGTGGAGCGGTGTCAGAACATGCTGGCGCTAAGATTGCTCAGAAATTCGCTTTATCATAGACGGCAATGTATTTCTGAGCAGAATACACAGAAAGAACAGACATGTCTATTCTTTCTGCGGATGCCAGTATTTGAATTTATGTGCCAGATATTTCCTGTGCGGAAATTCTGCTGTGTGCACAGTGCGCCAGAACCCCATTAAAATTAATGGGACTCTGCTGCAGCGGAATTTCCGTACAGTATATTCCTGTGCAATTCTGCATGGAAAACCTAACATGTGAACATAGTTTAACAGTCATTAAAAAGGGGGGCAGTGCAAACATGGGTGAGACCAAAGGGCAGGGGCAAAGGGCCAGAGACAAAGGGGAGGCAAAATGAGGTTTTGCCTAAGGTGACAAAAATCCTTGCACCAGCTCTGGCGGCCATGGCCCGAGCTGCCAAACAGGCAGGGTCCCTGTGCCATTTCAATGCCCTGCATATGAATTGTATCTCTTCTATCACTTCCTGTGATGTCACGCATACATCAAATAATTATGAAAATTAGCATGGCCGGCATTTTTTTTGCAAGAAAGGTGGTAACCCTAGCAGGCATCCCATTGCATTCTGTCAGTGAACGGCACCTTCTGTAGGACACAGGCAAACAAAGTGCCCGTTGCTTTCAATGGACATAACGGGTGTCACAGAAAGAAAGCCAGGGCTCGAGTCCTGCAGGAACTCATAGGAACGGTGTCCCTGCACTTTTTTCACAGCTGTAACGCCGTTCCCTTTAGCAGTCCACCTGCAGGACCAACCCTGTGCCCTAATGTTTTGGCTGCTGGACTGGACTGTGGCCGCTCTTCCTTGTCTTCCCCTGCACAGCTGGGTAATACAGCCAGTGCACTGTGCAGGGGAAGAGGCCGCAGTTATATGGAGCAGTTTAGGAGGAAGATCACTCACCACCATTAGGTCCGTAGCTCCTGGAATGGCATCATGATAGGGGCGGGGCCTTTATCGGGAAGGGGTGGGGCCTCCTGGACTGCACTATTATATAGTATTACAGCGTACAGGAAGCAAGTGGTAAGTGTGTTAGGGGGCAGTGATATTTACATGGGACTGTGTGTTAGAGAGGAGGTGGTGTTATTTACATGGGACTGTTTGTTAGAGAAAGGTGAGTAGTCTAATTTATATGAGACTATATGTTGAAGAGAGGGAAGTGTTATTTACATGGGACTGCATGTTGGAGAGAGAGGGAAGTGTTATTTACATGGGACTGCATGTTGGAGATAGAGGGGTGGTGTTATTTACATGGGACTGTATGTTGGAGAGGGGAAAGTAGTGTAATTTACATAAGACTGTATGTTAAATGGGACTGTATGTTGGAGAGGGGAAAGTAGTGTAATTCAGATAAGACTGTATGTTGAAGAGAAGGGGGTGGTGTAATTTACATGGAACTGTATGTAGGAGAGTGGAGTAGTGGTATTTACATGGGACTGTATGTAGGAGAGTGGAGTAATTTTATTTACATAGGAATGTGTTAGGTTTAACCAATTCCCGCTATTGGACGTATGCATACGTCCAGGCGAACTACACGTTCGCGCAAATGGACGTATGCATACGTCCAAGCGATCTCCTGCTCTGCCGCGGGCAGCGCAGGAGATCGCTGGCGGGACTCAGCTGTCAATCACAGCCGGAGTCCCACCGCAGCTGCCGGGGCCACGATCGCGCCGGTCCCGGCAGCATTAACCCCATAGATCTATAGTGTATGCAGGGGGAGCGCTCTCCCCCTGCCCACCAACGGCGGCGCCGCGATAAAATAAGGGGGATCGAGGGTGTCCAAGACACCCTCGATCCCCCTTGAAGAGATAGGAGTGAGGTGGCAGGGGTGCCACCCCTCCTATCCCTGCTATTGATCGGCGGAGCGACCGACCAATAGCAGACTGGGGGCGGGGGGGCTAAAGTTCGGTTCCCCTCGCTTTGCCCACCCATCGGTGTCCGGGCACAGCGGGGGGAACCGTGTAGTAGCAGCGGTCACTTACCCGGCGGCGGAGCTCCAGATGACGGCGGCGGCTGTGATCATGGTGGCGGTGGAGGTGAGTATGGCGCCGAGTGTCCGGGAGTCTGTTGCTTAGCAAAATCTGCAGGGCGACAGTTTGGAGAGTGGTCTCTAAACTGTGGCCCTCCAGATGTTGCAAAACTACAACTCCCACCATGCCTTGACAGCTGTTTGCTGTGTTGGCATGCTGGGAGTTGTAGTTTTGCAAGATTTAGAGGGGTTCAGGCTAGAAATCACTGACAGTGGTCTCTAAACTGTAGCCCTCCAGATGTTACAAAACTACAACTCCCAGCATGCCCAGACAGCAGTTTGCTGTCTTAGCATGCTGAGATTTGTAGTTTTGCAACATCTGGAGGGCCACAGTTTAGAGACCACTGTCAGTGATCTCCAGCCTCAACCCCTCTAAATCTTGCAAAACTACAACTCCCAGCATTCAGGAACAGCAAAAGGCTTGCTCGGCATGCTGGGAGTTGTACTTGCGTGCCTCCAGCTGTTGCATAACTACATCTCCCAGCATTCCCTTTGGCAATCAGTACATGCTGAGAGTTGTAGTTCTGCAACAGCTGGAGGCACACTGGTTGGGAAATACCGAGTTAGGTAATAGGTTCTATTACCTAACTCAGTATTTTCCAACCAGTGTGCCTCCAGCTGTTGCAAAACTACAACTCCCAGCATGCACGTTCTGTCAGTGCATGCTGAGAGTTGTAGTTTTGCCCCCCCCCCCCCCCCTCTCCCATGTGAATTTACAGGTTACATTCACACTGGCGGCGGATTACAGTGAGTACCCCGCTTCAAGTTTGAGCTGCGGAAAATTTTCCGCCGCAGCTCAAACTACTAGCGGGAGACTCAGTGTAATAAGCCGTCAGTGTGAATGTAACCTAAAAAACACTACACTACACTAACATAAAATAAAGAGTAAAATACTACATATACACATGTACACTGCCCCCCCTTCCCCCCCTTCCCCCCAATAAAAATGAAAAACGTATCCTACAGCAGTGTTTCCAAAACGGAGCCTCCAGCTGTTGCAAAACAAAAACTCCCAGCATTTCCGGACAGCCATTGACTGTCCAAGCATGCTGGGAGTTTTGCAACAGCTGGAGGCACCCTGTTTGGGAATCACTGGCTTAGAATACCCCTATGTCCACCCCTATGCAAATCCCTAATTTAGGCCTCAAATGCGCATGGCGCTCTCACTTTGGAGCCCTGTCGTATTTCAAGGCAACAGTTTAGGGCCACATATGGGGTATCGCCGTACTCGGGAGAAATTGCCTAACAAATTTTGGGGGGGGCTTTTTCTCCTTTTACCCCTTATGAAAAGGTAAAGTTGGGGTCTACACCAGCATGTTAGTGTAAAAAAAAATCATTTTTGTACACTAACATACTGGTGTTGCCCCATACTTTTAAATTTCACAAGCGGTAAAAGAAAAAAAGCTTCCAAAATTTGTAACGCAATTTCTCCTGAGTATGGAGATACCCCATATGTGGGTGCAAAGTGTTCTGCGGGCACACAACAAGGCTCAGAAGGGAGAGTGCACCATGTAAATTTGAGGTCTAAATTGGTGATTTGCACAGGGGTGGCTGATTTTACAGCGGTTCTGACATAAGCGCAAAACAATAAATACCCACATGTGACCCCATTTTGGAAACTACACCCCTCACGGAATGTAATAAGGGGTACAGTGAGCCTTTACACCCCACAGGTGTCTGACAGATCTTTTAAACAGGGGTCTGTGAAAATGAAAAATAAAATTTTTAATTTGCACAGCCCACTGTTCCAAAGATCCGTCAAATGCCAGTGGGGTGTAAATTCTCACTTCACCCCTTATTACATTCCGTGAGGGGTGTAGTTTTAAAAATGGGGTCACATGTGGGGGGGGTCCATTGTTCTGGCACCACGGGGGGCTTTGTAAATGCACATGGTCAAATTCTCTCTCCAAAAGCTCAATGATGCTCCTTCTCTTCTGAGCATTGTAGTTCGCCCCCAGTGCACTTCACGTCCACTTATGGGGTATTTCCATACTCAGAAGAGATGGGTTTACAAATTTTGGTGGGTATTCTCTGCTATTATCCCTTGTAAAAATGTAAAATTTGGGGGAAAACAAGCATTTTAGTGTAAAAAAATTTTTTTTTACATATGCAAAAGTCCTGAAACACCTGTGGGGTATTAAGGTTCACTTTACCCCTTGTTACGTTCCCCAAGGGGTCTAGTTTCCAAAATTGTATGCCATGTGTTTTGTTTTGTTTGTTTTTTTGCTGTCCTGGCACCATAGGCTTCCTAAATGCGGCATGCTCCCAGAGCAAAATTTGCTTCCAGACTTCCGGTTCCGGCGCACGGATGTAAGGAGTGCTCAGACAGAGCTCCGTCCGCACCGCTGTCTTCACCCGTTACCCGCCGCACATATCTGCACATCCAGGGACTCTGAATAGCTGCACTATCTTCTGAACGCTCCTGGGAACAAGATGGATCGTTTTATCTCCCGAGGCGGGGACGGACAAGGTCAGAGAGCGGGATCTCCTTCTCAGGCCGTGGGGGAGGGAGGAGGAGGAGGAGACACAACGGGAGTAACGGGACAGAATGCCCCACTTATACAGCAGGAGATACCGGCCCCCTGCCACCTGATACTGACAACAGTCTTATCCCAGGACTGCCTTTCTCTATTAAAACTCTGGCCACACTTCTGGCAGCTGAAGTGGCTAAATTAGTGCTGACTGACATAAAACAACAGTTGGATTCCACTATAACGTCCTCCCTGTCAGCCATACAGGGGGAGGTTTCTCGTCACTCCTTTCAAATTGCTGAACTTGAGGAGAGATTAAATGTGGCTGAGGGGGAGATAATGATGACGAAGCAGCAACTACATAAATCTCAGAAACTTACAGCAGCGCTCCAGGAGAAAACGGATGACCTGGAAAATCGCTCCAGAAGGAGTAACCTTAGGCTAGTGGGTTTTCCTGAATCCATTCCGGGCCATGTATATAATCTGCGCTGAAGAGTTGCCAACGGCGCTGGGGCTATCGGCCAAATGCTCAGTGGAGAGGGCCCACAGACTGGGACCTTTGCGGCACACACTTTCTTCTACTACCACTACAGCTGAATCCAAACCGAGACAGGTGATCGCCAAATATCTTAATTACGCTGAAAAAACTCTTATTCTGACAACCTACAAGAAACTGACTACCCCACTAATGATTAGAGGTCACCGTATACTCCTATTCAATGACTTTTCTGCTGAGGTGGCCAAAAAACGGAAGGCCTTTTCCACAATATGCTCCCAGTTGGTGGCACAGCAGCAAAAATTTGTATTACAATACCCGGCTATCCTGAAAATTTTTAAGCCTGATGGTTCCATGGAGATATATCGCTCACCTGACGAAGCGCTGGCATCACTACGCCTACGGGAGGTAGTGGAGTCCCATTCTGAGACCGAGAAGCACAAACGCCGCAGCCACAAAAGCCCGCCGCTGATCTTGGAAAGCATGGAGTGAGCTGTCCTCTTGTTTCTCTTCTGGAATATTGGACTGTTCTATGAATGAAGACCATCTCTCCTTACTAAGGAACTATGGAGGGGCTATTGGATCTCTGTTTTCTTATTATTATTCTCCCTGGACAAGGAACGCTTCTGCATACAATCTCCGAGAAAATTTGTTCCCCTTATTTTTTTTCTCTCTCTCTCTCTTTCTCTTTCCTTCTCTCCTTCCCCCTCTCCTCCTTCTCTGCTCATCTCGATTTTCCCCCTTGCTCCTCCCTCCCTGCATCTCTTCTTATCCCGTGTTTCTCTTATATTGTGACATTTCTTACTGCGTCCATACGGACGCTTATGGTCGGGGCCCGTCCTCAAGGGTTAGGTTTCCAACTGATAGATACATCATATATGCGGATGTGCGAGGATCCGCTAATGGTCCGTGGAAGAAGTGAAGTCCTGACTTTACTTACCTCGCTAGGGCTCTTAGAGCCAAGATGGTTCTTATTGTTACAGTCTTGTTGTTATTTATTCGGTTTCATATTACTGTTTTGTGAGGCCATTCCCCCATGCTATACAAGTCGTGTCGTCTGTGATACTTGTGCACATTGCTTTTGGCATACTGCTTACCTTGTTGTTTATATAGTCTTTAACTGCATTTCTATCCTTTTAATGCAAAATATTTAGTAATGAAAGTAGTAACGTGGAATGTAAAAGGATTGCGGTCTCCTGGAAAGCGGTCACTAGTACTTCGACATTTGCAAAAATTAAAGGCTGATGTGGCGCTTCTCCAGGAGACCCACCTACTTACTGAGGACTTCATACGCCTTCAGAAGAGGTGGGTAGGGGCAGTAATAGGTTCTCCGGAAGTTGAGAGAAAAGGTGGTGTTTTAATCCTACTGCTTAAAAACTTAGCTCAGTCTGTCCACTCACATTGGGAAGACTCAGGAGGTATGCTACAACATATGGTACTAGAAGAGGGGGGTCGCTTATATAGTATTTACAATGCATATGGCCCACATATAGGTAAACAGACCTTTTATGATACTTTGAGTGCGCGTCTCAGAGCAGACAATAACATATACAAAATACTCGGGGGAGATCTTAATACTGTGATGCGCACATCAGAAGATAGGAGACGCAGCACTGCGATCACTACCTCGTCTGAGGAGTTGTTTCTACAGAACCTCACACAAACTACTGATATGATTGACTCCTGGAGGTATTATAACCCGACTGACAGGATGTTTACTCACTTTTCCCACGCACACCACTCGTGGTCGAGACTAGATTATCTTTTTCTTTCCCAGACGCTTCTGCCCCAGACCATTAACATCCAAATACATGACATTGTGATATCAGACCACGCCCCGGTGTCCTTAGACCTACTAGACTCATATCCTCAGGGTACGGATAGGGTATGGAGATTCCCATCGTACCTACTAAAAGATGAACACTTTACACAACTGTTAAAACACTGGTGGGAAGAGTATAGTAATAACAACAACCAACATATGTCTGAACCCTTTTTATTTTGGGAGGCAGGTAAAGCAGTTCTGCGGGGGAAGATAATAGCGTATATTACTCATCAGAAAAAGAAGGCTTCGGAACAATACTCACGTGTGTCAAACACTTTAAGACAGGCTTACATGGAATTTTTGTCTACACTGACAGAGTCTAATAAGGAGATATGGGTACAAGCTCAGCGTAGTTTTGAGGCTTCCCAGGCAGCATTAGAGACTTTCCGCTCTGACCGATTTGCGGCTGAATTCTATAAATTTGGAAACAAGTCTGGCAGACTATTAGCGAATTTGGCAAGGGGACAGAGGAGGGTGACGCCCATTAAGCCAATGGTAGATGAGAGAGGTGTGTTAAAGAAGAACCCTAAGGACATAGCTGACATTCTGGGTCATTTTTATCAACAATTATATTCCAAGCAACACATAGATGAGGAGGGGGCTGTCTCCTTTATAAACACACTATCCCTGCCTTCCCTACACATGGATGACCTGTCCATCCTCAATGCCCCTATCTCTGTGGAGGAGATAGAATCGACAATTACAAACTTGAAAAACCAAAAGGCTCCGGGTCCAGACGGATATTCTGAAGAGTTCTTTAAAATCTTAAAAGATAAACTTAGTGTACCCTTGCAAAATGTTTATAATACTATTCTATCCACAGGTCATTTGCCACAATCGAGCAACATGGCCTACATAAAGGTTCTACATAAAGAGGGTAAGGACCCTTCCATGCCAGGTGCATACCGCCCAATATCGCTAATCAATGTGGATATAAAAATTCTAGCTAAGCTGCTCGCAGATAGAATAGCTCTGGTCATGCACACGCTAATTGGACCCCACCAAGTAGGCTTTATTAAAAATAGAGCAGCAGTTTACAATATTAGAACTGTTCTGGCGGTGCAGGGAGCGGTTACTTCACAGCCTTACTCCAGCCAGGTCCCGGCTTTGTTAGCATTGGATGCGGAAAAAGCATTTGACCGCGTTGACTGGGCCTGGCTGGACATGGTATTAGACAAAGCTGGCATCCAGGGACAATTTAGATCCTTTTTAAGGGCATTCTATTCTGCCCCGGTGTCTAGGGTACATTTGCCAGGTTTTCTCTCTGCTCCTTTCCCCCTTCAGCGAGGTACAAGACAAGGATGTCCCTTATCGCCCCTCCTTTTCAATTTAACTTTGGAGCCATTGGCACAATATCTCTTACAGACCCAGGTGTATCGGGGAATTAGAGTGGGATCCACAGAGGTAAAAATTAGCTACTTTGCAGACGACACATTGTTGTATTTGAGTCAGCCGGAGACACAACTGGGAGAGGTCTTTTGGGCTCTAGATATGTTTGGGTCATACTCGGGTTACAGAGTTAATGTGGACAAATGTCAATTATTGTTCTTGGGGAATACCCCGTCCTTGCCTCTGCAGGTTCCGTCAGTCCAGGTGGCCAGACAACATATCACCTATCTCGGAATTAAGATTGGACGTACCCCCCTGTCACTTTATAACTTAAATTATCCCCCACTCATTAACAAAATAGACAGGGAACTGCAACGCTGGAGCAAACTACCTTTGTCCCTCTCAGGTAGAACACAGCTCATAAAGATGATGAGTTTCTCTAAACTCTTATATATGTTACAGACGATTCCACTGCTTCTACGACATGTTGATGTCAGGAAATTGCAAGCCATATTTACGAAATTTATTTGGTCCAATAAAAGACCTAGGGTAGCATATGACACTCTGTGTTTAGCGAAGGGGACGGGGGGATTACGTATTCCTAATGTACGTCTATATAATTTAGCGGCCGTTTTTCGCCATGTGCGGGACTGGATATTTGACACGTCTTATTTTTCAAATACCAAATTGGAGGAGGAGTTATGTCCTATAGGTAATCTCAGAATACTTTTTCATCTCCCCTACAGAGATATCCCATCTCAGATAAGGAAAAACGTTTTATTTAGTGATACTCTGGCCACCTGGAAGACGTTGAGAAAATCATATGGACTACCATGGTGCCTCTCTAGATTCTATAGTTTATGGCATGCACCAGCGTTGAAACATTGCTTCAGTAACCCGGTTCGTAGGATATGGGAGGACAGACGTGTAACTTCTTTTGGGGATTTTCTTGACAATAGAGATGGGATTCTTTTAAGTTGGGAGGCCTTTAGAGAGAAATATGCTCTTCCAAACTCACATCATTGGTTCTATAATCAGCTATGTTCATATTTTGGCAGTCTGGTCAGAAGCTATAGATCAGTAGAAAAACGAGGGAAATTTTGCACGCTCATGGGTACCTCCGCAAGTCATAAATCCTTATCACTCATCTACACAAACATCAGGGATGTAGTGTTAAGAGGGGCGGAAGAGAAGGCGCTTGTAAAATGGTCTACCCACATTGATGACCCGGATTTACAGTCCCATATACAAGAAGGTCTTTTAGCGGTAGGCAATTCTACTCCGAGTTCACAGCTTCAAGAAATACACTGGCGTATCATTCATAAAGCGACATATGCATTCAACTGGAAAGGCACTCCCCCTCCCCCTCCATATTTGGACCATTGTCCCACATGTCACTTACCTAGAGCAGATTTGTGGCATTGCCTATGGGAGTGCCCACGGGTGCGTGAGTTATGGAACAACGTCAGGCCATTAATTCTCACAGTTTGGAGCCTTAGGCTCCCTCCCACACCGGAGCCATATCTATTTCATTATTTACCTACACGAGAATTGAATCCTTCAGACAGAGGAAAACTGACTAAGAGCATACATATCTTACTTTTGGTCACCAAGCTGTGCCTACTTAGACATTGGCTTACCCCCACACTCCCTACTATAGCTGAAATACTGAAGGAACTGCACTGTATAGTACATAGGGAATTGTTACTAGCTATACGGAATTCTGAGTTGCACGCTAAAAAGTTCTTTCAGAAATGGAGGGCCTATTTACACTATCTACCAGACGAGAGTGAGCGACACAGGATAGTGACATATTTTGCATCTACCACATGGTACAGCCTGGAACTTTTGAAGGGAACATTGGGGAATCTAGCTCTCCCACCTGATGGGCCTGCTGGTAATGTCACACACTGAAACATGAGCGGTATGCTAATCTATGATGTGTATGAATATCAGCATATGACACAGATGTTCTTTTGTATTCATGCATTCTTTTTTTTTCACATTATGTGGGGAAATATGTTTTGCCTCTTTTTTATTTAGTTTTTTCTGTTTTTGTTGTTGATTGATAACATTGCTATGTTAAAAAGCACTATATTGGAAAATGAAGAAGTTTCATACAGAAGGTTGATGTCGTTGCTAAAGACGAGTGACAACCACGGACTCTCTGTCATGAAGTTTTGTACAAATCCTTGTATATTGTTCCAGTGTCATATACTGTATGCTTCTGAGAATAAAAACTTTATTTAAAAAAAAATAAATAAATAAAATTTGCTTCCAAAAAGCCAAATGTGACTCCTTCTCTTCTGAGACCTGTAGTGCGCCAGCAGAGCACTTTTCATCCCCATATGGGGTGTTTTCTGAATCGGGAGAAATTGGTCTTCAAATCTTGGGGGGGTATTTTCTGCTATTACCTTTTTTAAAAATGTAAAATTTTTGCTAAACCAAGCATTTTTGGCAAAAAAAAATTTTTTTTCATATGCAAAAGTCGTGAAACACCTGTGGGGTATTAAGGTTCACTTATCCCTTGTTACGTTCATCAAGGGGTCTAGTTTCCAAAATGGTATGCCATGTGTTTTTTTTTTTTTTTTTTTGCAAAATTTGCTCTCAAAAAGCCAAATATGACTCCTTCTCTTCTGAGCATTGCAGTTTGCCCGTAGTGCACTTCAGGTCAACTTATGGGGTACCTCCATACTCAGAAGAGATGGGGTTACACATTTTGGGGGTATTTTCTGCTATTAACCCTTACAAAAATTATAAATTTGGGGGGAAACACATTTTAGTGAAATTTATTTTTTATTTTTTTACATATGCAAAAGTCGTGAAACAACTGTGGGGTATTACGGCTCACTTAATTCCTTGTTACGTTCCTCAAGGGGTCTAGTTTCCAAAATGGTATGCCATGTGTTTTTTTTTTTTTTTTTGCGGTTTTGGCACCATAGGGGCTTCCTAAATTCAACATGCCCCCCAAAAACCATTTCAGAAAAACATACTCTCCAAAATCCCATTGTCGCTCCTTCGATTCTGAGCCCTCTACTGCGCCCGCCGAACAATTTACATAGACATATGAGGTATGTGCTTACTTGAGAGAAATTGGGCTACAAATTCAAGTATAAATTGTATCCTTTTACCCCTTGTAAAAATTCAAAAATTGGGTCTACAAGAACATGCAAGTGTAAAAAATGAAGATTTTGAATTTTCTCCTTCACTTTGCTGCTTTTCCTGTGAAACACCTAAAGGGTTAAAACACTTACTGAATGTCATTTTGAATACTTTGGGGGGTGCAGTTTTTATAATGGGGTCATTTATGGGGTATTTCTAATATGAAGACCCTTCAAATCCACTTCAAACCTGAACTGGTCCATGAAAAATAAGAAGTTTGAAAATTTTGTGAAAAATTGTAAAATTGCTGCTGAACTTTGAAGCCCTCTGATGTTTTCTAATAGTAAAAACACGTCAATTTTATGATGAAAATATAAAGTAGACATATTGTTTATGTGAATCCAAAAAAAAATATATTTTGAATATCCATTTTCCTTACAAGCAGAGAGCTTCAAAGTTAGAAAAATGCAAAATTTTAAATTTTTTCATCAAATTTGGGGATTTTTCACCAAGAAAGGATGCAAGTTACCACAAAAATTTACCGCTATGTTAAAGTAGAATATGTCACGAAAATACATTCTCGGAATCAGATTGATAAGTAAAAGCATTCCAGAGTTATTAATGTTTAAAGTGACAGTGGTCAGATGTGTAAAAAAGGGCTGCGTCCTAGAGGTGAAAATGGGCTGTGTCCTTAAGGGGTTAAGGTAGGGAAGTGATATTTTCATGGGACTGTATATTGGAGGGGACTGTAGCTGGCTTGTCCCCCTGTGCACTGCAGTCTGCTGGGGGCGTTATTTGAAGTATCATTACAATTATTGGTAGGGTGAGGGATGCAGGCCTACAATGGGGTCTGAGGCTTATTTTCCGCAGTGGAAATTCAGCTGGCGGAAATCTGCAATAGAGAGCCCGCCCCCATTCAATCTCGCAGCAGGAAACACTTTGCTAGCTCGCAATAAAATCCACCCATGTGAACGAGCCCTTAGAGTCTGTAAACACAAGCTGATTTCGCACAGATTTTGCTACTATTTCACAGCGGATTTTGCTACTATTGACTTAAATAGATTAGCAGAAAACCTGCAATAGTGTCAGATTTGCAGATTTTCTGCAGACCCATCAAAGTCAATGGTAGCAAAATCCCCTGCAGATTTTCTGCAGAAAATGCGGTGCCTGAAATATGCTCAAAATCCCCTTGTGTGAATGGACCCTTAGGGGTCCATATTTTTGCTGCAGATTTGCTGCAGCAGATTTTGCTGGTCATTGACTTCGATAGGTAGCAATATCTGTTACAGCAAATCTATAGCAGAAAACATGCACGTGTGAACTGACCCTTAGGCTAAGTTTCCACTTGGGTTTTTTTCTGGCAGTTTTTGGATATCTGCCACTCCAGTTTTTGAGCCAAAGTCAGAAGTGGATCCATAAGGGAGGAGAAGTATAAGTCCTTCCTTTATATGTCCTATTCCTTTTAAGTACACTTCTGGCTTTTGCAGTGGCAGAATTCCAAAAACTGCCAGAAAAACCCCCAAGTGGAAACTTAGCCTAAGGGCTTGTTCACCCGGGCGGATTTGGTAGCAAACTTGCAGTGAGTTTCCCGCTACGAGTATGAATTAGGGCGGGCTGTCCACAGCAGACTTTTTGACAGCAGAATTTCTACTAAGGAAAATCCGCTGCAGACCCTATTGAAGTCAATTGGGTCTGTGCCATATTTCCTCCAGTGGAAATTCTGCTTCCAGTGCAGATAAAGCCTGGAAAATCAAATGCCAGCCCTCCATCTGTGCCCACCTCAGTGGTGCTGGATATATATATATATATTCTGGGGGGGTGGCAAAGGGTGTGGTTAGGGGTAGGGGTGTGGCTGGAAATCATGGATAATTTCCCACACTTTTTTCCAGGCCTTGGCCCCTGAAGAAAGTCATTCACTGCGGCATCTTGGTTAATAGCTCGGTCTGTCTGGTCACGGCCGGAGGGGTTGTTGTGCAAAAATGTGCTACTTCTGCAAAAGTTGCAAGTCATAAATCAGTGTGTAAACTGTGCACCTAGGAAACCACACCTAGTAAGTGCCCACTGCATTCACCAGCACAGAAAGCCATATATGCCAGCTGAAAGTCGCCACATAAATGCGGCACGCGCTGTACGCCGCGACTCAAATATATAGCACAGCCTGCAGCCTGTTCCAACCTATTGTGGAAACATTCATTTAGGATGGGATTATACTTGACACGTTTGTTAAATAAAAAACAAGGTTCGCTGTGGGCCCGTATAAACCCCAGACACCAATGGTGTTTTCTTCATCCTTTTATGGGGTTATTAGGCTATCAAATTTGTGGGAGGCCGCGAGTATAGTTTTTTCCCAATTTTTCAATAGAAATCACATGATGAAAGAATCACATGACTTGTAACAAGAAAAGCTGGGAAGGAAAAAAAAACACACCAAAGAAAAAAAAACCTTTTATAATAATAGTAATACATATTGGGGAGATGTGAAAACCTGTGCAGAGGAAAATTGACCAGTTGTCCATAGTAACCAATCAGATCGCTTCTTTCATTTTACAGAATCCTTTTTAAAGATTAAAGAAACTGGGGGCGTGGTCCGGCTGCCGAAATGGATAGACGTGCGCTAGCTGAGCTCCGTCCTTAAGCCTGCACTATTATGTAGAGACTATATTCAGCATTCCCCGCCGGTTCATTCACCTGCCTGACTCACCGGGAAGCTGCACAGAACATCCCCGCCATGCCTCCACACTGACAAAAGTCCCCTTCACTCCCCGAAACCCCCCCCCCCCCCCCCCACGGCCTGCTCCCAAGATGGCGGCGGCAACATTGGGCGCACGCTTTCAGCGAAGGACCAGGGAGATGCAGCGATCTTCTCCATACTCCGCTGCACCGCCGCTCTACCTCAGACCCGGCGCTCCACCTGACCCAGGCATCTGAAAATGATCTTACCGTGCCAAAGGACATTCCACTCTCACACGGCCGTGATACAGTAAGCCCTAACGGCGCCCGAAACAGCTGCTCTTCCCCTGGTGCTGCGGCCCGCTCACCTGCAAGCTCTCCCTCCCTGCACTAGTTTATGTCTTGTTCATTATGTGCTACCTAATTTGATATGCTATTGTGGTGTCCCGGTACCGTATGGTATACCGTATATCTTGTATGGTGGTCCCCAAAGTCAGAGTTACTTTGCTCCAGTAGCATCCTCCTGGTGGGATATCCCCTAGTCACCTCTTACTTCTTTAATTTTATGATGTTTACATGTATAAGTAATTATATATTTAATGTTGAATATAGTGTCGCAGGACCTTAGGTCACATGACTAATGTTAATTCTATTAAGGTATGCTGGGTGGTCACATGTCTAAACCATAATTCCTTGTAAAGTGATTGACAGATGGTATGGACCAATGAGCTCAAGGCCAGCCCCTGCCCATATAAGGGAGCTGCCAGCCAATCCTCGCTCTCTTGGGTTCAGGACTAGCAGAGAGAGAAGAGATCCGTGCAACTTTCAAAGACAAGACCAGGCCGAAGCCTGATAATACTAAATCGTGAGTTACAATACAACTCCCCGCTAAAGTCCGCGTGACTGCTGGACCTAAACTCAATCCCCTAAATCCAGCGGAACAGCGCATATAAATCTCCTGAGCGTAAAACTCACAAGGTCCCAACCAACTGTCAGGATCCTCATAGACTCTGATTGTACAAAGACTGTTCCGGGTTGTTTCTGCATAAAACCTGCAGTAAAATTTCCCACAGTTTTCTGAAAACCTCCGGTTGTGGACAATCAATTATTATACCTCCCTAAAGCTCTTGGGACAGGTGGCAATAGGACAAGCATATACAGAGGAGCCCTCACCCTGGCATCACGACAGTTAAGGGTTAAACTAGCACCCTTTCATCACTGCACACCCCATATACCCTACACCCCCACAAGCTTATCACACTATTCTGTGCTCTATACATATGAATTTATTTGTCCATCCCTTTTGGTATTCAAACCTGTTTGTCCATCCCTTCCAGCATTATATGTTTATTAGACGGGCAATAATTATTTATTTAATTAGTATTATATTTACATATGGATGCACTTTTTACAATGCGTTTCTTTTACATTTTGCCTCATATTTTCTGTGCTTTTTGTGAACTATTTAGCACCTTGATACAGCTTATACTTACGTGATTTTTACTAATTTATCTCACATTAATCTATGGAATTATGTCTCATATTTATTCTGTACAGCCAACAACGTCTTTAATAATATTGGGGTTGCTAAGTAGATACTGGGCATCAATTATTCGGCCGAAGTATCACTCTAAGAACTTTATCTATAGGTGTGTAGCCTCTTGAAACTAATGTGGCAATATAACTATATATCTCTTTATTGCTGTAATCCACACTAAGCACAGCTTGAGGACCATTATTGACTAGCATTTCTGTATGGCTGTGTAGATATGTCATTCTATTATATTTATTATCGCATTATACCTCCTTTCTTTTTTGTCTCTTAAGCCTAAATCAGGTCTAGTGACTAGAGCTGTGCGGAATGACAAATAATGCGTATCAAGGTATTTTCGAAAGTTATGGCGGTTCCACGGTATTTAACAGTATATTCCACCCCTCCAATCATATGACCCGTGGGCGCTGCTTCTCTCCCAACCCCCCCCCCAAATAAATTATCAGCCCAGCACTGCGCTGTCCCCCATATTGTTGAACTAATCATGTCACCCGCAAGCGCTCTTCTCCTCATCCTCCTATGAGTTGTGGGCCGCCGGCGCTGGAACTCTGTACTGTACTACATATTACTGTGCTGGGCTGCAAATATAAACAAAAAAAAACTTAAACTCACCTTCCTACGTTCCCCCGTTGCTCCGGTATTTTATTTTTAACAGTTTGTGCTAAAACGAGTAAAGTCATTACAAAGTACAATTGGCAGTGGGGAAAAAAAAGCCCCATATGGGTAGGTGGGAAATTCAAAACATTAAAAGGCTAGGAGGGAAAAACGAAAGTGCAAAAATGAAAAATCTCTGCCTCTTTAAAGGGGTACTCTGACGCACACATCTTAATGCCGCCACAATATGACCACTACCATTACCACCATATAATGTTGGGATAATATTACCATACTGATACTGAATAAAACCACTGTACACACAATAATATCCCCCATACAGTAGTGAACATATAGGAGAGACCTCGTCTCTACAAACCATATCATTGATTACATACAGTTACAGCAGGTGACGTCGTCTGTGATCTGAGTCATTAACTTTTCCTTTTTCTTCTCCATCCAGCCCAGACCGTCATGCCGATTCTTCCATCCACAGTTCGTCTCCACAGAACCTGCCAGACAAACATTTTAGGTTCCTTCTGTATAGCGCTCCATACAGTAATAATAAACCCTTGGATTCTCACACAGTAGAGTAAGTAGATATGGCAATTGGGGAAAGAGTAGGTAGGTACCTCCATTAAGTACATCCTTTTACATGGTTTCCCCCATTACCGAGGTGTGCCGAGTAGGTAAGGGCATGTAGGTAGGTCCCCATGTAGATACTTGTCAGTATTTACTCCCTGAAGGCAGTAGCAGCCTCCTATAAGTAGGGGTTACTCCCTGTAGGTAGGTCCCATTGTAGATGGTTGCTCCCTTTTATTAAGTTGAAGTCCCCAGTATATAGTTGCAGCCCCCCCCCACACACATCTATCATACATACTCACATCTATCATACAGACACACACACATCATACATACAAACACAAGCATACATACATCTAGCTTACACACATCTATCATACATGCATTACATATATGCACACATCAAACATACACACATCTATTAGGCCCCTTTCCCACTACCATTGTCACACGGTAGTGTGACGACCATCGGGGCAGCCAGGGAAAATAGCGGGAGGAAAAATACATCAAGCAATGTTTTTTCCACCCGCTACTGCTGCTGAAAAACAGCGGAGCCCGACAGACCCCATTGGCTATAGAAAAAAAGGGCACCCTCCTGTGAGGGAGGAGGGTGTCCAGGCACCAGAAAATGGCGGCAGACTCACCCATTCGGGGGAGGGGGGGGTGGTCCTTCGGTTGAATTGGGCGGTACAGGTCCTGGCACTGCAAGGCACTCCCCTGTGAGGGGGGGAGGGTCCAGGTGCCGGATCTTGTTGGTTCGGGGGTGGTTCCCTAGGTGATGCGGTCGGTACTGGTTCTGGTGCTGCGGGGCACTCCCCTGTGAAGGGGGAGGTTCCCTGGGTGTTAGCTGCAGTAGGTGCGGCTGAAGTGCGTCCGAAGGGACAGCTCCCGCCAAGATCTTTGACATTGTATAAGGGGGTGGGGCCACCTATGCTGGAGGCGGAGCCTGTATTTGTGCCCCAAGAGACTGGACAGAAGAGCAGTGCAGCTCCAATCCTTAAACCGGCAACTCTTATACCTGGAGCAATAGACCCAGCCAGCCAGCCCAGCCTGTAACACATCAAGGGAGAGAGAGAGAGTGTAGACAAGAGTCAAGGTGAGAGAAAAAATGTGAATAAAAATGGTAATATGCAGAATGTGAGTTATGGTAGTGTGCATGGGAGGAGTTGTAGTAGCTCTGTGAATGATGGGGGGTGCAAGCAGAGTGCATGAGATGGGTGCAAGTGGAGAAAAAGAGAGGGAAGCAAGTGGGGTGCATGAGAAAAGTGCAGGTGGAGTGCAAGAAAGGGGTTCAAGTGGAGTGAAAAAGAGGGGGGTGCAAGTGTGGTGCATAAGAGGGGTGCAAGTGGAGTAAAAGAGAGGGGTGCAAGTGGAGTGAAAAAGAGAGGGGTTCAAGTGGGGTGCATGAGAAGAGTGCAAGTGGAGTGAAAGAAAGGGGTGCAAGTGGAGTGAAAGAGAGGGGTGCAAGTGGGGTGCATGAGAGGGGTGCAAGAGGAGTAAAAGAGAGGGGTGCAAGTGGAGTGAAAGAGAAGGGAGCAAGTGGGGTGCATGAGAGGGGACCAAGTGGGGGTGCATGAGAGGGGTGCTTGTGAAATGTAGGTGAGGAGTGGTAGTGGTATGCAAAAGAGAGGTGTCATGGCTGTTGCTTATGTTAGAAACAAGGGTCCTGGTTTGAGGTCTGGGTCAGGTCTTGGTCTAGTGCCCCCCTGGTTCTACTAGAAGTAGCTAGTGGCTACTTCTCCCAGAAGTTATGTCAGCGTCACTGCCGGGGGATCAGGGGGATCCGACCCCTGTATCGTGAGTCATCAGACATGGAGCGATCATTGCTCCAAGCTGATGACAAGTGGGTGCTGCAGGAGAGATTGCGGGGGTCTCCAGTGGCGGGACCCCAGCATTTAGACATCTTATCCCCTATCCTTTGGCTAGGGGATAAGATGTTTTGGGGCGGAGTTCCCCTTTAACTCCTTGGGGACGGAGACCATTATAACCCTAAGGACGGGAGCATTTTTTGCAATTCTGACCACTGTCACTTTAAGCATTAATAACTCTGGGATGCTTTTACTTTACTTTCTGATTCCAAGATTGTTTTTTCGTGACATATTCTACTTTATGTTAGTAGTAAATATTTGTCAATACTTGCATAATTTCTTGGTGAAAAATTCCAAAATTTGATGAGAAAATTGAAAATTTTACATTTTTCTAACTTTGAAGCTCTCTGCTTGTAAGGAAAATAAACATTCTAAATAAATAATATTTTGATTCACATATACAATATGTCTACTTTATGTTTGCATCATAAAGTTGACGTGTTTTTACTTTTGGAAGACATCAGAGGACTTCAAAGTTCAGAAGCAATTTTCCAATTTTTCACTAAATTTTCAAAATCAGAGTTTTTTAGGGGCCAGTTCAGTTTTGAAGTGGATTTGAAGGGTCTTCATATTAGAAATACCCCATAAATGACCCCATTATAAAAACTGCACCCCTCAAAGTATTCAAAATGATATCGAGTAAGTTTGTTAACCCTTTAGGTGTTTCACAGGAATAGCAGCAAAGTGAAGGAGAAAATTCAAAATCTTATTTTTTTACACTCGCATGTTCTTGTAGACCCAGTTTTTGAAATTTTACAAGGGGTAAAAGGAGAAAAAGCCCCCCAAAATTTGTAACTCAATTTCTCTTTAGTAAGGAAATACCTCATAAGTGTATGTCAAGTGTTCGGCGGGCGCAGTAGAGGGCTCAGAAGGGAAGGAGCGACAATGGGATTTTGGAGAGTGAGTTTTGCTGAAATGGTTTTTGGGGGCATGTCGCATTTAGGAAGCCCCTATGATGCCAGAACAGCAAAAAAAAACACATGGCATACTATTTTGGAAACTGCACCCCTAAAGGAACACAACAAGCGGTCCAGTGAGCCTTAACACCCCACAGGTGTTTGACGACTTTTCGTTAAATTCAGATGTGTAAATGAAAAAAACATTTTTTCACTGAAGTGCAGGTTTTTACCCCAAATTTACCATTTCTACAAAGGGTAATGGGAGAAAAATCCCCCCAAAATTTGTAACGCAATTTCTCCCGAGTACGGAGATACCCCATGTGTGGCCCAAAACTGTTGCCTTGAAATACGACAGGGCTCTGAAGTGAGAGAGCGCCATGCGCATTTGAGACCTGAATAAGGAATTTGCAGTAGGGGTGGACCCGGTTACAAGGATGGGGCTTGTCTCCACCAAAACCCTACAGCAGTGTCTCCCACAGGGTGCTTCCAGCTGTTGCAAGACTCCCAGCCTGCCAGGACAGTCTATGGCTGTCCGGCAACACTGGGAGTTGTGGTTTTGCCACAGCTGGAGGCGCCGTTTAGGAAACACTGCCGTATGAGACGTTTTTCATTTTTATTGGGGGGGAGGGGGGCGGGCGACGTGTAAGGGGGTGTATGTGTAGTGTTTTACTTTTTATTATTTGTTAGTGTAGTGTTTTTAGGGTACATTCACACATGCGGTGGTTCACAGTAAGTTTCCTTGTAGGAAACCCACTGTAAACCCGCCCGTGTGAATGTACCCTGTACATTCACATGGGGGGGTGGGGTGTGCCCCAAGGGGGGGGGGTCACCCCAAACCTTCAGCTGTGGCAAAATGACAACTCCCAGAATGCACTGACAGACCGTACATGCTGGGAGTTGTAGTTTTACAACAGCTGTAGGCACACTGGTGGGGACCCACAGAGTTAGAACACAGACTCTAGCTCAGTGATTCCAACCCATGTGCCTCCAGCTGTTGCAAGACTACAACTCCCAGCATGTACGGTCTGTCAGTGCACTCTGGGAGTTGTAGTTTTGCAACAGCTGAAGGCACACGGGTTGGAATCACTGAGTTAGGAAACAGACTCTAGCTCAGTGTTTCCCAACCAGTGTATCTACAGCTGTTGCAAAACTACAATTTCCAGCACGGCCAGACAGTCAGGGATGCTGGGCGTGTAGTTCTGCAATATCTGGCCCTTCAGATGTTGCCGAACTACAACTCCCAGCATGCCTGGACAGTCTGGGCATGCTAGGAGTTGTAGTTATGCAACAACTGGGGAAGAACAGTGGTCACCAAACTGTAGCCCTCCAGATGTTGCAAAACTACAACTCCAAGCATGCCCAGACTGTCCAGGCATGCTGGGAGTTGTAGTTGTGCAACATCTGAAGGGCCAGATATTGCAGAACTACACGCCCAGCATGCACTGACTGTCTGGGCATGCTGGGAGTTGTAGTTTTGCAACATCTGGAGGGCTACAGTTTGGAGACCACCATATAGTGGTCTCCAAACTGTGCCACTTCAGATGTTGCAAAAATACAAATCCCAGCATGCCCAGACAGTCAGTGCATGCTGGGAGTTGTAGTTTTGCAACATCTGGAGGACCACAGTTTAGAGACCACTACACAGTGGTCTCCAAACTGTGACCCTCCAGATGTTGCAAAACTACAACTCCCAGCATGCCCAGACAGCCTTTGGCTGTCTGGGCATGCTGGGAGTTGTAGTTTTGCTGCTTTTAGAAGGCCACAGTGAAGATCACTTATCGCGATCTTCACTGCAGCCTTCTCCACCGCACTTTCCGGCCGTCGCTCTTCCGCCTGCCGCCGCTGCTCCGGGATGACGCCGCCTCCGCCGCCGCAGGTCCGAGTAAGCCGGGCCATGTCCCCCCACTCGCCGCCCGTGTTCCCCCCGCTCTGTACCGACTTCGATCGGTGCGCAGAGTGGGGGGAAATTAACTCTAACCTCCCGCCCCCCTCCTGCCATTGGCGGTCAGCCTGACCGACCAATGGCAGGGGATTGGAGGGGGTGGCAACATTGCCACCTCGCTCCTATGCTGTAGGCTGGTCGGAGCTGTCTCTGACAGCTCCGATCGGTCTTATTTTCTGAATTGACCTGCGATTTGCTGCGATCGCCGATATGGGGGGGTCTCAGGAACCCCCTAGGCATTGCCACGGGATGCCTGCTGATAGATATCAGCAGGCATCCCGGTCCGAGCGGCAGTGATCGGAAATGCTGAGGGCGTATGGATACGCCCTCTGTCCATAAATAACGGGACGCGAGGGCGTATGCATACGCCCTTCGTCCCCAAGGAGTTAAGGACCAGGCCAATATTATTTTAGCATTATTGTTTTTTCCTCAGACCAATATGAGGGCTTGTTTTTTGCGCAACCACTACTAGAACCAATTGTAATTGTAATGATGTCACTCATTTCGCCATAAAATGTACACCAAACCCCAAAATATTATTATTTGTGTGAGGAAATTTAAACGAAAACTGCAGTTATGCAAATTTTGGAAGGTTTTGTTTTCACGCTGTACACTTTAAGAAAAAAATTGCATGTTTTATTTATTCTGTGGGTCAATACGATTAAAATGATACCCATCTTAACATACTTTTCTATTATTGTACTGCTTTTGAAAAATCTCAAACTGCAAAATTAGTATATTTAAAATTGCCCTATTTTGACCACCTATAACTTCTCCATGTTTCCGTATACAGGGCTGTATGAGGGACCATTTTTTGCACCATGACCTGTCGTTTTTTTAGCACCACTTTTGCGTATATGTGACTTTTTAGTCACATTAATTTTTATGGGAATGTGATGTGACCAAAACGCAGCAATTTTGGAATTTTTTTTTTACGTTTACGTAACGTTTACACTGTTCACCGTAAAGGATCATTAACATTATACTTTGTTTGGACTTTTATGCACACGGTGATATTAAAAATGTTTAAAACATTTTTTTTCACTTTTTGGGGGTAAAATGGAAAAAAGGAGCTATTTACATTTTTATTGGGAGAGGGAGATTTTACACCTTTTGTTAAAGGGGTTATCCAGGAAAAAACTTTTTTTTATATATCGACTGGCTCCAAAAAGTTAAACAGATTTGTAAATTACTTCTATTAAAAAAATCTTAATAATTTCAGTACTTATGAGCTGCTGAAGTTGAGTTGTTCTTTTCTGTCTAAGTGCTCTCTGATGAAATCTGTCTCGGGAACTGTCCAGAGTAGAAGCAAATCCCCATAGCAAACTTCTTCTACTGCAGTTCCTGAGACAAGCAGAGATGTCAGCAGAGAGCACAGTTGCCAGACAGAAAAGAACAACTCAACTTCAGCAGCTGATAAATATTGAAAGGATTAAGATTTTTTAATAAAAGTTTTTTTTACACTTTTTTATGTCCCCATAGGGGACTATTCATAGCAATTATTTGATTGCTAATACTGTTCAGTGCTATGCATAGGCATCTTCTTCTCTGGTATGCTTGATGTCAGACCAGAGAAGACCCCAAGAGAGTGGCAGAGGCAGGTGAGGGGACCTCCGTCCGCAATTTTGGATGATCACTGGATAACCGCATTGCCACAGATGCCGTGATCTATATTGATCATGGTATCTGAGGAGTTATTGACCGACATCAGTGCGATGGTTGATTTCCACCATTACTAGCGGGTCAATGGCTGCTGATAGCAGCCGGGACCTGCCGTGCATGATACGAGCATCAGTCCGGTGCTCACATCATGTACAGGATGTAAATATACATCCTGGAGCGTTAAGTCCAATGGCTTCAAGACACACATTTGTATCCATTGTCCTTAAGGGGTTAACAGGCAGTCGCAGACAGTCCTTCTCTCCCTAAGTCTCCCACAGGCTCCAATAGCAGCAATCTTTTATCTGAGCTGCTGCTTGCTGAGTCAGCCTGTCTGTACGGTGTAACTACTTAGGGGGACATGTATCATTGCCTTTAGACTACTTTTTATGTCTACAGATTTTGCGTAATTGTACTTTTTTTGCATTTGAGCTGTGTTTTATTTGGTGAATGATTTTCTAAAGTTGTCGCTTGCTTGGTGTACCGTAGACAACTTAATCCAGTGGACTGGAATGTATCATTTGCGCAAAAAAAACTTAGATGCAACAGTTTTGCAACAGCTGGAGGCGCACGGGTTGGGAAACACCGAGTTAAGTAACAAACTCTCAGTGTTTTGCAACCAGTGTGCCTACAGCTGTTGCTTAACTACAACCCCCCATGATGAGAGTTTTAGTTTAGCAATAATTGGAGGCTCACTGTTTAGGAACATGCTGCATTATATGCGCTTTTCCCAGGGGAGAGCACAAAAAATTTACTAACCCATATTTCTTGCTATACTTTTCTTCTCATTTCAGATACATGAATGCGGAGGACTACGTCAGATTCGGTGGACTGCGATGATGACCAGCATTTTTTTTAATTTCATTAAAATGGTTAACAAGGGCTGTGGGGGAGTGTTTTTTTTTAAATACAATTTTTTTTCAATGTGTCCGTCTTTTTTTATAATTGAATTTTCAGGGTTAGTAGTGGAGGCCGTCTTATAGACGGAATCCATTACTATGACAGGGCTTAGCGTTAGCCCCAAAATCAGCTAGCGCCAACCTCCAATAATTACCCCGGTACCCACCGCCACAGGGGTGCTGGGAAGAGCCGGTACCAACAGGCATGGAGTGTCAAAAATAGCGCTCCTGGCTGGGGTTATTTAGGTTGGGGAGAGCCAGTAACAATGGTCCTCGCCCACCCTGGTAACGTCAGGCTGTTGCTGATTGGTTGGTATCTGACTGACACTGAAAATATGGGAAACCACACACTTTTTTTTATTACAAAAAAAAACAACACATAGGCTTCCCCATATTTTCAGTGTCAATCAGACACCAACCAATCAGCAACCGCCTGATATTACCAGGATAGGCGAGGACCATTGTTACTGGCTCTCCCCAGCCTAAATAACCCCAGCCTGTTACCGCCTAGGCCAAGGAGCGCTATTTTTGATGCTCCGGGCCTGTTGGTAACGGCTCTTCCCGGCACCCCTGTGGCGGTGAGTACCGGGGTAATAATTGGGGGTTAGCGCTAGCTGTTTTCGGGGCTAATGCTAAGCCCAGCTTAGTAATAGATTCCGTCTACAAGACGGCTTCCACTACTTAGCCTGAAATTTCAATTATAAAAAACACAACACATGAAATAAAAAATGGATTTAAAAAAACACTCCCCCACAGCCCTCGTTAACCCTTTTATTGACATTAAAAAAATGCTAGTCATCGTCACACTCCACCGAATCTCAGGTAGTCCTCTGCATTCACCTATCTGAAATGACAAGAAAATAAAAACACGAAAAATGGGTCAGTACATTTTTGTCGCTCTCCCCTGGGTAGAGCGCACATAATGCAGTGTGTTCCTAAAGAGGGAGCCTCCAATTGTTGCTAAACTACAATTCCCATCATGGGGGCTGTAGGTAAACAACAGCTGGAGTCTCCCTGTTTGGGAACACACTGCCAAAAAGGCTCTGTTCCCATTATGCAAAACGCATAATGAGAACAGAGCCATACTTTTCACCCTGGCTTCAGGCCTGGACTGTGAAGCTCCGCCCCCTAATGATGTCATCACTAGGGGGCAGGGGCGGAGAAGTTGCAAGGGGTCTCAAGAGTTAGACCCCTGAGATCCGTCAGTCTGCCCTTGGACTACTACTCCCATCATGGGAAACTTTGTGTCCCATGATGGGAGTAGTTGTAGTACCGCAGTGCTGAGGGATGGCTCTTACACATCCCCCAGCTGCGAAACTGTATTGTGACTGTTAGGACTACTACTCCCATCATGGGCAGACTCTGTCCATGATGGGAGTTGTAGTCCTCGGGCTGAAGGACAGATCGCAGCAGGTCATTCTCCAGAGACCCGCTGTGATCTGCATTTATTAACTTAAAAAGCCAGCGGCAACACTGCACTCCCCTCCCCCCCCCCCCCTCCTCCTGTATACAGATGTCACGATTCATAATCCCCGCCGCCGGGAGCTCTGATTGGTGGAAAGCTGTTCACCACTATACACCAATCAGAGCTCCTGTCTTCTGGCGGGGATTATGAATTGTGACAGGTCTATACAGGGGAGCGAGTGGAGCCGCTTCTACAGTACTGTATATAATTGTTATGTGTACTGTACCCCCCCAGACTAATACTGACCCCTTCTATAGTGAGCGCTGGGACCGCTGTGTGATTGACAGGTCCCCAGCGCAAGTGTCCGGCCCCACTGACCTTTATATGTTATAAATCTTTAGGATACACACTGCCCGTCCTCCTCTTCATTCTTCTCATACCGGAGACGCGCGGCTTCTGTATCATAGTCTATAGACAGAGCGCCCCCTCCCGGCCTCCACACTGCACAGGGCTGGGGCCAGACAACGGCAGGGGGCGCTCTGACTATAGTGAAAGCAGAAGCCGCGCGACTCCAGCATCAGAAGAATGAAGAGGAGGACGGGCAGTGTGTATCATGAAGATTTATAACATATAAAGGTCAGTGGGGCCGGACACTTGCGTTGGGACCTGTCAATCACACAGCGGTCCCAGCGCCCACTATAGAAGGGGTTAGTATTAGTCTGGGGGGGGGGGGGTACAGTACACATAACAATTATATACTGTAGAAGCGGCTCCACTCGCTCCCCTGTATAGACCTGTCACAATTCATAATCCCCGCCAGAAGACAGGAGGCGGGGATTATGAATCGTGACATCTGTATACAGGAGCCGGCGGCAGCGCAGTGGAGCCGCATGTACCGCCGGCTTTTTAAGTTAACAAATGCAGATCGCAGCGGGTCTCTGGAGAATGACCTGCTGCGATCTTTCCTTCAGCCCCAGGACTACAACTCCCCTCATGGACAGAGTCTGTCCATGATGGGAGTAGTAGTCCTAACAGTCACAATAGAGTCCCGCAGACGGGGGATGTGCGTCTCTCAGCGCTCCGGTACTACAACTACTCCCATTATGGGACAGATTCTGTCCCATGATGGGAGTAGTTGTAGTACTGCAGTGCTGAGAGACGGCTCCTGCATCCCCCACCTGCATCTTCCACCGTCTGCCATTTTGTACGAGTCCTTGCTAGCACTCTTAGGTTTAGACTACTTTTCTTGCAAAAAAGCGCAATTGCGCAAAAAAAACCATCTACTTTTTTTTTTTGCGCAATTGATAAATACCAGTCCACTGGATTAGGTGGTGTACGGTAGACCAAACTGGTGACAACTTTAGAAAACTGTCCACCAAAAAAAACGCAGCTCTATGCAAAAAAAGCGTAATTGCGCTAAATTTGTAGACGTGAAAAATGGTCTAAATGCAATGATACATGTCCCCCCATGTGTCCACTTTTCCTGTGAGGTGTAGATCAAGTGTACAAATAGAACTGTGTGTAAACGTAGAACTTTGCACGAAATTTATCATGTGCCTTGCACAAGTATGGTAGATTTGGTGCAATTGCACCACATTTAGACCAACCAAAGTGATCTAAAAAAGATGTCTACCTACACCAACATTGATACATGTCCCCCTTGGTGATGATTGTAAGGCTATGTTCATACAGCCGAATGTCCACAAAGAAAATAAATGTGCGGATGTTCTGCAGGTAGTGAAGCAGTGGCAGAACATGCCATCAATAGGACTGCTCGGAAATTCACCATCTCATAGACGGCTATGTATTTCTGAGCAGAATGCACAGGAGAAACAGACATGTCTATTCTTTAGCCAGAAGGCGGGGATGCAAAGGGTGAGTGCCAAAGGTGAAGAGTGTGTGGTGCAGTGTTCACTCTTTTTTTTTTTAAAGCCGAGGTACATGCTCTCAAATCACCCAAGTGCAAGTAAAAAGTGCAAGTGTTCACACAAAAAAACGTGCATGAGGATGCTGTTACGCCCGTCTGCAGCGCCCCGGTCAGACCCGATGACCGGGAGCGCTTCACTGACATTCGCGATGGGGATGCGTTTCGCATAGCGGGACGCGCCCACTCGCGAATCGCATCCCAAGCCACTTACCCGTCCCGTTCCCCGGATGACATGTTCTGGCGCGCGCCAGCGCTCTAAGATTTAAAGGGCCAGTGCACCAGTGATTGGTGCCTGGCCCAATCAGTCTAATTAGCTTCCACCTGCTCCCTGTCCATATTACCTCACTTCCCCTGCACTTCCTTGCTGGATCTTGTTGCCTTGTGCCAGAGAAAGCGTTTAGTGTTGTCCAAAGCCTGTGTTCCAGACCTTCTGCTATTCCTATTTGACTACGAACCTTGCCGCCTGCCCCGACCTTCTGCTACGTCTGACCTTGCCTCTGTCTAGTCCTTCTGTCCCACGTCTTCTCAGCAGTCAGCGAGGTTGAGCCGTTGCCAGTGGATACGACCTGGTTGCTACCGCCGCAGCAAGACCATCCCGCTTTGCGGCGGGCTCTGGTGAAAACCAGTAGCAACCCTAGAACCGGTCCACCGACACGGTCCACGCCAATCCCTCGCTGACACAGAGAATCCACATCCAGCTAGCCGAATCATAACAGTAGATCCGGCCATGGATCCCGCTGAGGTGCCGCTGCCAAGTCTCGCTGACCTATCCACGGTGGTCGCCCAGCAATCGCAGCAAATTGCCCAACAAGGACAGCAGCTGTCGCAGTTGACCGCCACATTACAGCAACTTCTGCCACTGCTACAGCAGCAACCATCTCCTCCGCCAGCTTCTGCACCTCCTCCGCAGCGAGTGGCCGCTCCTAGCCTCCGCTTGTCCCTGCCGGACAAATTTGATGGGGACTCTAGACTCTGCCGTGGCTTCTTGTCTCAATGTTCCCTACATATGGAGATGTTGTCGGACCAATTTCCTACAGAACGGTCTAAGGTGGCGTTCGTAGTGAGTCTTCTGTCTGGAAAGGCCTTGTTTTGGGCCACACCGCTCTGGGACCGCAATGATCCTGCCACAGCCACAGTCTAGTCCTTCTTTGCTGAAGTCCATAGTGTCTTCGAAGAACCAGCCCAAGCTTCTTCTGCCGAGACTGCCCTGCTGAACCTGGTCCAGGGTAATTCTTCAGTAGGCGAGTACGCCATCCAATTTCGTACTCTCGCCCCCGAATTATCTTGGAATAACGAGGCTCTCTGCGCGACCTTTAAAAAAGGCCTATCCAGTAACATCAAGGATGTGCTGGCCGCACAAGAGATTCCTGCAAACCTTCAAGAACTTATCCATTTGGCCACCCGCATTGACATGCGTTTTTCTGAAAGACACCAGGAGCTCCGCCAGGAAAAAGACCTTGATCTCTGGGCACTTCTCTCACAGTATCCTTTGCAATCTACCCCTGTGCCTCCTGCCGAGGAAGCTATGCAAGTGGATCGGTCTCGCCTGACCCATGAAGCGAGGACTCGCCGTAGGGATAAAAATTTATGTCTGTACTGCGCCAGTACCGAACATTTCTTGGTGGATTGCCCTATTCGTCCTCCACATCTGGGAAACGCACGCACGCACCCAGCTCATGTGGGTGTGGCGTCTCTTGGTACAAAGTCTGCTTCTCCACGTCTCACTGTGCCCGTGCGGATTTCTCCTTCTGCCAACTCCTCCTTCTCAGCCGTGGCCTGCTTGGACTCTGGTGCTTCTGGAAATTTTATTCTGGACTCTTTGGTGAATAAGTTCTGCATCCCGGTGACCCGTCTCGTCAAGCCGCTCTACATTTCTTCGGTCAACGGAGTGAAGTTGGACTGCACTGTGCGTTACCGCACAGAACCCTTGCTTATGAGCATTGGACTGCATCACGAGAAAATTGAATTTTTCTTCCTTCCCAACTGCACCTCTGAAGTCCTCCTCGGTCTGCCATGGCTCCAGCATCATTCTCCCACCCTTGACTGGACCACCGGGGAGATCAAGAATTGGGGCCCTGCTTGCCGCAAGAAATGCCTCACGTCTGCTCCCAGTCCTCAGTGTCTCCTCCTGTGCCTGGTCTCCCCAAGGCCTATCAGGACTGTGCAGTTCCTCCTCATAGCCCCCGTCCTGGTGACACTCTGCCCCATGACAAGCTTCACCCTCTGCCCCCCTCCCCATTCCCACTTCTTCCGGATTACCGGCCGCTGATGTAGCTAACCAGGACTGTTTTTTGTTCCGGAAGGAAACTCAAGAGACGCCCCCTATGTTCTCTTCTCAGTTAAAGGGACAAGGAGACAAAGAGAGGGGGAGATCTAAGGGGGGGGGTACTGTTACGCCGAGCGCTCCGGGTCCCCGCTCCTCCCCGGAGCGCTCGCGGCGTTCTCCCTTCTGCAGCGCCCCGGTCAGACGCGATGACCGGGAGCGCTGCACTAACATTCGCGATGGGGATGCGATTCGCATAGCGGGACGCGCCCGCTCACGAATCGCATCCCAAGCCACTTACCTGTCCCGGTCCCCTGCTGTCATGTTCTGGTGTGCGCCAGCGCTCTAAGATTTAAAGGGCCAGTGCACCAGTGATTAGTGCCTGGCCCAATTAGTCTAATTAGCTTCCACCTGCTCCCTGTGTATATTACCTCACTTCCCCTGCACTTCCTTGCCGGATCTTGTTGCCTTGTGCCAGAGAAAGCATTTAGTGTTGTCCAAAGCCTGTGTTCCAGACCTTCTGCTATTCCTATTTGACTACGAACCTTGCCGCCTGCCCCGACCTTCTGCTACGTCTGACCTTGCCTCTGTCTAGTCCTTCTGTCCCATGTCTTCTCAGCAGTCAGCGAGGTTGAGCCGTTGCCAGTGGATACGACCTGGTTGCTACCGCCGCAGCAAGACCATCCCGCTTTGCGGCGGGCTCTGGTGAAAACCAGTAGCAACCCTAGAACCGGTCCACCAACACGCTCCACGCCAATCCCTTGCTGACACAGTGGATCCACATCCAGCTAGCCGAATCATAACAGATGCGGTCTATCGCAAGCCCTTCTCCGAAAGGAGAGGCCCCCCAACAAACCAAACCCTTCGCCTCCGGGCTAAAAGGCACCTGCAAGGTTCCAGGTTCAATGTCCCCTTTCGCCGAAGCTACTCGGGGACCGAAAGTGTTCCCGACAGGCAACTAGGCGTTAACCAGGTTGTCACCAAGGAACCAGTAAAACCGGTTTGGCATCCTGCCGAAACAGGTTTGCCACTGGGTATAGCAGGGAGGTGAGGAACCTCATGGCCATACACACCTCCACTAAACCGGCAGGAGGGAAACCGGCAGGAGGGTCTATCGCACCCTACCAAATCCTAGTGGACAAACAGAACACAAAAAGTGGACACAGTGACAAAAAGAATAAATAAATAAGTGGATGTGCGCAGTGTATAATACTGCCCGGACATCCAAGCGGATCTATAAAAATTCCCCGATCCTAGCCGGAAAGCCGGGATACTAAGGGCGAGTGTCCAGAAGAGTGAGAGAAAAAGTGCATGCTACGTGCTTTCCTTCAAGTGAGGTTGCGAATCCCAAGTGAATTCCGGCACCCTGGGGTCACCACTCCTAGGGCACTTGTGCACCTCGGCCTTCACTCTACCTGGACCTTAAGACCAGATCCAGCAGGAACAGGTCTCATCAGAGATGACTGCTGCCCTCCACAGCCATCCCTGGTACACCTGTCTACTGTGTGGTTCCCCATCCTGCCTTGGTAGTCTTCAACACCGCCAACTAACTGGAAATTTACTACACTTGATCTTAGCCAAAAACTCAATGAGCTTTAACTACCAGTGAGTTCCGTCACCTTAGGATCACCTCTCCCCGAGGCACAAAAGTACCTCGGCTCTAAACCCTCAATCAGCCTAGTCCCAGCCAGAGTGATTGTTGTGCAAAACTGAGCTACTTTTGCTAAAGTGTCATGTTATAAATCAGTGCATAAACTGTGCAGCTAGAAAACCACACCTAGTTTTTCAGTAGCCGCGGAACCTGCTTTCTAATACCTAAGCACAAGAAAAAGTGCAAATGTGTCACAATCAAAAAAACGTGCACAAGGATGCGGTCCATCACAAAGCCCTTCTCTGAAATGAGAGAGCCCCCCCGATGAAACCACCCTTCCCCTCTGGGCCAGAAGGCACCTGCAAGGGTCCAGGCTCAATGTCCCTTTTCATCAAAGGTACTAGGGGACAACAAGTGCTCCCGGCATCAGCCGAAGAATCCACCCGCAAAGCTATATACTATGGCATCCTGCCTATGCAGGGATGCCCGAGGTTTGCCAGGAGGTGCGGAATCTGATGGCCACACACACCTCCCCTGGACAGCCAGGAGGGACACCCAGAAGGGCTTACTGCATCCTGACAAATCCTGTGACAAACAAAAACATGTTCAAGTAGCACAGTGAAAAACCAGACATAAATAATTTAATTAATATGCGCTGTGAAGTACGGCCCGGACATCAAGCAGGATCTATAAAAATGTCCCCGATCCGAGCCAGAAGGCCGGGAATCAAAGGGGTGATTGCCAAAGGTGAAGAGTACGTGGTGCAGAGCTTCCACCCAGTAAGTTATTACATCCAGTGAGTTTCAGCACCTCAGGGTCACCACTCCCCGAGGCACAGAAGTACCTCAGCCTTCAACCTCCTCAGCCTCATGGTGAAACCTGGAGGGGACAGATCACATCAGAGCAGCCGTCGAGCTAATTCCTCAGAACCCGGAATGCCCCGAGGCACCTGCCCCCTCCATGCAGCATCCATCCTACATCAATGGCAGAGACTAGACCACTGATAAGAACAGATACTACACTTGATCTTAGCCAAAAGGCAGAGAGCCATATATTCCATCAGAACGCAGCCGCATAAATGTGGCACTTGCTGTACACCGCAACTATGCAAATATATAGCAAAGCCTGCAGCCTGTCCCAACTTATTGTGAAAACATTAATTTAGTCTGGGATTACACTTGGCGTGTTTGTCAGAAAAAAACACCATGCTCGCTGCGGGCACATATTATGTTGGAATCAATAGGGTAATATGAAATGCCAGACACTAATGGGGTTTTCTTCATCCTTTTATGGCCTTTTTAGACTATCAAATCTGTGGGATGCCGAGAGCATGTTTTTTTTTTATTTTTTTTATGAAGTTTTGCTGGTTTTTCTTCTTGAGTCACATGATGAAAGAATCTAGGAAAAGCCAGGGGGGAAATAATAATAATAATAATACACATTGGGGGAGATGTATGAAAACCTGTCCAGAGATAAAGTTGACCAGTTGCCCATAGCAACCAATCAGATCGCTTCTTTCACGTTTCAGAGGACTTTTTAAAAATGAAAGAAGCGATCTGAATGGTTGCTATGGGCAACTGGTCCACTTTATATCTTCACAGGATTTAAATAAATTTTTTGGCAAAAAAAAAACCATCAAACAAGAATTGCATCTGCTCCTAGGCTTAGGCTGGGATTAAACATGATTTATGTGCGGTGTTTTTCAAAGCCCACATTGCTTTATTTTGTGTGGTTCCCCCCTTCGACAGACGTCTGTGCTGCTGTTGCAAAGCTACAATTTCAAGCATGCCCAGGGCATGCTGGGAGTTGTAGTTTTGCAACAGATGGACAGCCACAGGGGATCAGTGGTGATGTATGTCTATCTAGGACCATGGTGTCTGATCTTGAACTGGCTAAATCAGTGGCTGCCGGGATGTCTGACGAGTGACATCCTTCGCTCCAGACCACAACGTCAGGGATGTCACTCGTCAGACGTCCCGGCAGCCAGCGCTGCTCATTGAGCCTGCCAGAGCCGCACTGATCTGTGTAAGAAACCTATGGGCCCAGGCTGTTGGGGCCACCAAATTATATTACAAATACTGAGTGTCTGGTTAGGAGAAACAAGTATATTGCACCCATAGGCGTGCGCACGGGGTGTGCCGGGTGTGCACAGGCACACCCTAATCACCGCGGCCCGCTGCTGCAGGGCTTTTTTTTTTTTCTCACTACTAAACCCCAGCCCCACCGGACATCCCCGACATCACCATTCCCCTCCCCCCCCCCGTCACAGCAAACCTAGCTTGAATGACAACATACACGCCCTCCCCTCAGCCACGTCTTGCTGGAGGAGCTGCAAGACCACAACACCCCCCGCCCCACCCCTCATGTTGCTGGAGAAGCACTGTGAGATCCAGTACCCCCCCAACCCCTAATCACAACCACATTGCGGCTGCTGTTTTGCTTACTTCATCCTGACGAGGAGCGCTGCTTCCTCCCCCGAAGTACCTCTCTCTGCCTCAGCTGACAGTGTCTTCAAATCAGGGTGAAAAGGTCACAAATATCGGCCATTCCTGTCCTCAGAGCCTCAGCCGGACAGGGAAGAGACACTGACCTGGTGAGGCTCCTCTCATGTGTGATCTGTCTGCTAAAATGTGTATCTAATCCCCCAGTGTGTGATCTATCTGCTAAAATGTGTATCTAATCCCCCAGTGTGTGATCTATCTGCTAAAATGTGTATCTAATCCCCCAGTGTGTGATCTGTCTAATGAGCTGTGTATCTAAACTCCCCATGTGTGATACTGTTTGCTGAGCAGTGTATCGAATCCCCCATGTGTGATCTGTCTAATGAGCTGTGTATCTAATCCCCCCATGTGTGATCTGTCTGCTAAAATGTGTATCTAATCCCCCCATGTGTGATCTGTCTGCTAAAATGTGTATCTAATCCCCAAGTGTGTGATCTGTCTGCTAAAATGTGTATCTAATCCCCCAGTGTGTGATCTGTCTGCTAAAATGTGTATCTAATCCCCCAGTGTGTGATCTGTCTGCTAAAATGTGTATCTAATCCCCCCAGTGTGTGATCTGTCTGCTAAAATGTGTATCTAATCCCCCCAGTGTGTGATCTGTCTAATGAGCTGTGTATCTAAACTCCCCATGTGTGATACTGTTTGCTGAGCAGTGTATCGAATCCCCCATGTGTGATCTGTCTAATGAGCTGTGTATCTAATCCCCCCATGTGTGATCTGTCTGCTAAAATGTGTATCTAATCCCCCATGTGTGATCTGTCTGATAAAATATGTATCTAATCCCCCAGTGTGTGATCTGTCTAATGAGCTGTGTATCTAATCCCCCCATGTGTGATCTGTCTGCTAGCCTGTGTATCTAATCCCCCAGTGTGTGATCTGTCTGCTAGCCTGTGTATCTAATCCCCCAGTGTGTGATCTGTCTGCTAGCCTGTGTATCTAAACCCCCCATGTGTGATACTGTTTGCTGAGCTGTGTATCTAATCCCCCATGTGTGATCTGTCTGCTAAACTGTGTATCTAATCCCCCATAAGTGATACTGTTTGAGCTGTGTATCTAATCCCCCTTATGGGATCTGTCTGATGAGCTGTGTATCTAATCCTCCCATGTGTGATACTGTTTGTTGAGCCCCTATATCTAATTCCCCCATGTGTGATCTGTCTGATGAGCTGTGTATCTAATCCTCCCATGTGTGATACTGTTTGCTGAGACCCTGTATCTAATCCCCCCATGGGTGATACTGTTTGCTGAGCCCCTGTATCTAATCCCCATGTGTGATTTGAGCTGTGTATTTAATCCCTTTATGTTTGATATTGTCTGCTGAGCTGTGTATCTAATCCCCCTATGTCTGATACTGGTTGCTGAGCCCCTGTATCTAATCCTATAATGTGTGATACTGTCTCTATCTAATACTGTTACACTGTCTGCTAAACAGTGTGTCACCCCAGTAGTAAGGAGATTACATGAGAAGGAGGTTTGTTACAGTGTGTCACCCCAGTAGTAAGGAGATTACATGAGGAGGAGGTTTGTTACAGTGTGTCACCCCAGTAGTAAAGAGATTACATGAGATGAAGGTTTGTTACAGTGTGTCACCCCAGTAGTGAGGTGATTACATGAGGAGGAGGTTTGGTAAGGTTGGGCGTGTCAAAGGGCAGAGCCAATATGTGGGGTCAAGGGGGTGGCAAAATTAGCTTTCGCCTAGGGTGCCAAAAGTCCTTGCACCAGCCCTGATCATGTATGATTGTGACTCACAGCTAAGGACTACATCCCCATCATGTGTGATTGTCTATTATATGTAGGCTACATATAATAGACAGTCACAATCATACATGGCAAAACCTAATTTTGACAACCCTTTGGCTCCGCCCATTGAACCCCTTGGCAAATATAAGATCAGGGGTAGAATTAGTCCCGTAAGCCTCATGGTAAATTCTAGGCTTGTCCTCCTCCCTACAATTATAACTATACTGCACCAAATGTGGGGGAACTATATTGCACCTAATGTGAGGGAACTATACTCCACCTAATGTGGGGAACTATACTGCACCTAATGTGGAGGAACTGTACTACTAACCTAATGTGGGGGAACTATACTACTGACCTAATGTGGGGGAACTATACTGCACCTAATGTGGGGGAACTATACTGCACCTAATGTGGGGGACTATACTGCACCTAATGTGGAGGAACTGTACTACTAACCTAATGTGGGGGAACTATACTGCCAACCTAATGTGGGGGAACTATACTACTAACCTAATGTGGAGGAACTATACTGCACCTAGTGTGGGGGAACTATGCTGCACCTAATGTGGGGGACTATACTGCACCTAATGTGGAGGAACTGTACTACTAACCTAATGTGGGGGAACTATACTGCCAACCTAATGTGGGGGAACTGTACTACTAACCTAATGTGGGGGAACTATACTGCCAACCTAATGTGGGGGAACTGTACTACTATCCTAATGTGGGGGAACTGTACTACTAACCTAATGTGGGGGAACTATACTGCACCTAATGTGGGGGAACTATACTGCACCTAATGTGGGGGAACTATACTGCACCTAATGTGAGGGAACTATACTCCACCTAATGTGGGGAACTATACTGCACCTAATGTGGAGGAACTGTACTACTAACCTAATGTGGGGGAACTATACTACTGACCTAATGTGGGGGAACTATACTGCACCTAATGTGGGGGAACTATACTGCACCTAATGTGGGGGACTATACTGCACCTAATGTGGAGGAACTGTACTACTAACCTAATGTGGGGGAACTATACTGCCAACCTAATGTGGGGGAACTATACTACTAACCTAATGTGGAGGAACTATACTGCACCTAGTGTGGGGGAACTATACTGCACCTAATGTGGGGGACTATACTGCACCTAATGTGGAGGAACTGTACTACTAACCTAATGTGGGGGAACTATACTGCCAACCTAATGTGGGGGAACTGTACTACTAACCTAATGTGGGGGAACTATACTGCACCTAATGTGGGGGAACTATACTGCACCTAATGTGGGGGAACTATACTGCACCTAATGTGGGGGAACTGTACTGCACCTAATGTGGGGGAAATATATTTCCATCCTAATGTGGGAGATTTATACTGCCAACCTATTGTGAATACAAAAATATAAAATTGTACTATTCTGATCCCTATAGCACTTTTATTTTTCTGTATATGGGGGTGTATGAGGGTCATTTTTAGCGCTGTGATTTGTAGTTTTTATCGGTACCATTTTTTTTTTTTGCTTTTTAGATATTTGTTATGGTATTTGAAGTGACTTTTGGGACCCCACTTCTGATTTTGCCGAGGGCCATGCTAAGTCTAAAACCGGCCCTTGATCCAATCCTCCTATACTCCTATGCAAGCAGGAGTGTGTGTGTGTGTATGTGTATATATATATATATATATATATATATATACACATACATACATAAACACACACGCGTGCGCGGAGTGAGTTTGTGCTTTAGGGTGCACACCCTAATGCAATAGGCTGCGCACGCCTATGATTGCACCCACAGGGAGTAGCGCCATTTTAATAAAAAATTGCCCCAAAATCCCTTAGATAACAGTCATACAGAATATATTAGAAAGCTTTTTTGTTTTTCAGCCAATCAGAGAGCAGCACTACTGAAATAGAACTCTCAGGAGGTAACAGCGTGTCACACATGTGATGTCATAACCATTGTCCACCAGAGAGCAGCACTGAGCAGATATAACACTGCTCCTGCTCATTCTTCATCAGTGAGGGGCTGATGCTGGACACTGTAGGGGCCGAGAATGCAAAGTCACATACACTACTGTGACTGGTAAGTGTCACATTGTTGTGACCAAAAGGTCTTTAGTGCAGTTCAATGTGCTTTTCTATAATAAACATGTAGATAATCTATCTTTTGTTTTCCTATCTTAGATGCACTATTTCCAGGATGTGGAGTAGCATTTCCGGACCTACAGCAAGACGTTGGATGAAGACGTAGATTTCCAGACCTATTCCAGAAGAATTTGGATGAAGGCACAGCCCCTCGAATCACGCACATACACAGACACATTTGCCCAAATTCTAGAGGTAACCTCCTTTAGTATGCCCAGAGGAAGGGCAATACAGTAGCCATGGATTCCCTACAGGTTTCCTCCCCTCTGGAGGTTTTTCCTGTCCTGAGTATTAGTTACTGTACGCTCTTTGTGAGTGATGGAGGTTACAAAAAATCCCCGACACAAACATTTTTATATATAATAAATAAAGTTCCCCTTTTTAAACCATTTAACTTGTTTGACTCATTTATTTTATTTGTGTGTGAAAAATAGTGTTAGCAAAACGTGGATGACATGAGGTTTTATTTTAAGTGTCCAAAGCTGCTCTCCTGCACGATCTGCATAATGCGGTGCGGAGAGAGACAACTGATGCTGGGTGGTACAGTTGCCAAGGCAACCATAGGACACCCAGCAATTCCCATTATAAACCTGCCAGACACTGTATCCTCTAAATATAATACTACTATACACTATACTCTTTGATTATAAACCTTCCATACACCATACCCACTGAATATAATACTACCATACACTGTACATTCTGAATATAATACCAACACATACTGTACCCTCTGAATATAAATCTGCCACATACTGTACCCCTGAATATAATACCGCCACACACTGTACCCACTGAATATAATACTACCACATACTGTACCCTCTGAATATAATACTACCACCCACTGTGCCCTCTGAATATAATACTACCACACACTGTGCCCTCTGAACATAAATCTGCCACATACTGTACCCCTGAATATAAATCTGCCACATACTGTACCCCTGAATATAATACCGCACCACACTGTACCCACTGAATATAATACTACCACATACTGTACCTCTGAATATAATACTACCACCCACTGCGCCCTCTGAATATAATACTACCACAAACTGCACCCTCTGAATATAAATCTGCCACATACTGTACCCTCTGAATATAAATCTGCCACATACTGTACCCCTGAATATAAATCTGCCACATACTGTACCCCTGAATATAATACCGCCACACACTGTACCCACTGAATATAATACTACCACATACTGTACCTCTGAATATAATACTACCACCCACTGCGCCCTCTGAATACAATACTACCACAAACTGCGCCCTCTGAATATAACATTGCCATACAGTGCACCCTCTGAATATAATACTACCACAAACTGCACCCTCTGAATATAACATTGCCATACAGTGCACCCTCTGAATATAATACCACAACCGCAGTAACACCCCTCAACATCCGTTAGCTGATGCTATTACCACTGGAGGGGGGTATTGGTGGTGTTGCTAGTGGATGATGGGGGTGCTACTGGCCATCCCCCCTGGCAGTATCACCCCCATCATCCATCGGCAGGATCATCCTCCTGGCAGGAGCACCGCCTTCATCCACCATCAGGATCTGCTGATGGAGCTGCTGCTGCTGGTGGTGGGGGGGGATGTTGCTGGTGGATGATGAGGGTGCTACTGCCAGGGGGGGAGCATTAGGTAGGCAGCAGTTCCCCCACATTAGGTAGGTAGCAGTTTCCCCACATCAGGTAGCATCTTTTCCCCACATTAGGCAGCATAGATTCCCCACATTTGGCACCAGTTACCCCACATTAGGTAGGTACCAGTTACCCCACATTAGGTAGCAATTTCCCCACATTAGGTAGCACAGATTTCCCACATTAGGTAGCAATTTCCCCACATTAGGTAGCACAGATTCCCCCCATTAGGTAGCACAGATTCCCCACATAAGGTAGCAAAGACTCCCCACATAAGGTAGCATAGACACCCCACATTAGGTAGCATAGACTCCCCACATTAGGTAGCATAGACTCCGCACATTTGGTAGTTTCCCCACACTAGGCCGCAGGTTCCCCACAATGGGTCAAAGTCTCCCCACATTAGATCGCTGGTTCAAACCCCCCCCCCCCCACACACACACACACACACACAAAACACATACAAACACAGAGAGACACAAACACACACACAGTCAGAGAGACACACACTCACAGACAGACACACACAGAGTCACACACACTCAGAGAGTCACACAAACACACACAGTCACACACACACAGTGACACACACACAGAGTCACATACACACACAGTCACATACACACACACAGTCACATACATACACACAGTCACATACACACACACAAACATAGATAGAGACAGACACACACACTCACCCATCCAGCGCAGCGCTCCTTCTCAACGGACGCCCTGCAAGTGACGTAACTGACGTCCTCCTGCGCAGCCATGCGGTGTGACGTCAGGCCGGCGCAGACGTGGGAGCGGAGGCCGGGCACAGTGCTGGTGAAGGTGAGGGGGGGTGTGGTGACGGACGGGCGCACAGTGCAGGTGAAAGGGGGGGGGGGTTGCTGACAGACGGGCGCACCGCACACACATCGCAGGTGAAGGCGCGGGGGGGTTGCTGACGGACGGGAGGCCGGTCGGGCACAGATGGGGGGTGTCGGTGTAGCTGGGGGGGGTGGGGTGGGTGCTGCGGAGTATTTTGGTGTCACCCCATTAGGTTGGTGTCACCCGGTGCGGGCCGCACCCCCGCACCCGGTCGCAACACCACTGGGTCCACCTACTCAATTTTGATTGTAAAGCTCGAATGTCCACACAGAAAATGTATGTGCGGATATTCTGAAGATAGTGGAGCGGTGTCAGAACATGCTGGGGCTAAGATTGCTCAGAAATTCGCTTTATCATAGACGGCAATGTATTTCTGAGCAGAATACACAGAAAGAACAGACATGTCTATTCTTTCTGCGGATGCCAGAATTAGAATTTCTGTGCCAGATATTTCCTGTGCGGAATTTCTGCTGTGTGCACAGTGCGCCAGAACTCCACTGAAATTAATGGGACTCTGCTGCAGCGGAATTTCCGTACGGTATATTCCTGTGTAAATCTGCATGGAAAACCTAAAGTGTGAACATAGTCTAACAGTCATTAAAAAGGGGGGCAGTGCAAACAAGGGTGAGACCAAAGGGCAGGGGCAAAGGGCCATAGACAAAGGGGAGGCAAAATTAGGTTTTGCCTAAGGTGACAAAAATTCTTGCACCAGCCCTGGCGGCCATGGCCCGAGCTGCCAAACAGGCAGGGTCCCTGTGCCATTTCAATGCCCTGCATATGAATTGTATCTCTTCTATCACTTCCTGTGATGTCACGCATACATCAAATAATTATTAGTGTTGCTCGCGAATATTCGCAATTCAAATTTTATTCGCGAATATCGCATATTCGCGAATATTCGCGAATATAGCGCTATATATTCATAATTACGAATATTCGTTTTTTTATTTTTTTTATTTTTATTTTTTTTCACAGTACACATCACAGTGATCACCCCTCTCTGCTTCCATCTTATGTGGTGTAAGAAGGCTCAAATACTACTGTGGGAGACCGGTGTGCGAATTTTCGCATATGCGAAATTTGCATATGCTAATTTTCACATGTGAATTTTCGCTTATGCTAATTTTTTATGTATGCAAATTTTCGCATATGTTCATTTTCGCACACGCGACTATACGCATATGCGAAAATAAAACGAGAATATTACGAATATGCGAATATTCGCGAATATGACGAATATTCGTCCATATATTCGCGAATATTCGCGAATTCGAATATGGCCTATGCCGCTCAACACTAATAATTATGCAAATTAGCATGGCCAATATTTTTTTTTGCAAGAAAGGTGGCAACCCTAGCAGGCATCCCATTGCATTCTGTCAGTGAACGGCACCTTCTGTAGGACACAGGTAAACAAAGTGCCTGTTGCTTTCAATGGACATGAGGGTTGTCACAGAAAGAAAGCCAGGGCTCGAATCCTGCAGGAACTTATAGGAACGGCGTCCCTGCACTTTTATCACAGCAGGAATGGAGTGGCAAGCTGTGCATAACTAGCATGCCCCCTGACTGGTGAGCAGTTAAGGGGTTAAGAAATATACAGGCAAGGTTTTTAGCCCCCTCCCCCGCCTGTAAAACTTGTCAGTGGTATAGTGGTATGTTCCATGGGTGGGGGGGAAGGAGTGCACCAATCAGGGGTTTAATAGTTTCCCGGGCTTTCAGGGGCCCTCCCCTGGGTATTTATAGCTGTGGTGCCTCCCTTCCCCCCTCAATCTGCCCAGGACCCGGAGTTTTGACTGCTGGTTGGTATGTGTCTTCCTTTTATTTGTGGCCTGGATGGAGCAGGAGGGTGAGGGCTGGCATGCTCCCTTGTGGCTGAGCTGGCCTCCCCTCCTGTTGCACCCGAGGCGGGTTCGGGAGGCTGGCGGACCTCTCACAGTCCCGCTCTCCTACCCACTATGGCCCCTGTGAGCCCTGTCCCGCAGTTCCTTTTGCCCTCTTCCCTGCCCGTGGCCAAAGCCCTCTCCCCTGCCTGTGCCTGTATCCCTCCCTCAGGGCATGCTCCTTATGAGCATGCTCTGCTGTTTTCCTTGTCCCCCCCCCCCCCCGTCTCCCTCCTTGTCCCCTCAGTCTCTTTTTCCTCTTTGTGGTCCCCTCCGTCTCTTCCCCCCCCCCTGCCACCCCCCCCCCCCCTGGCTTTGGAGGCAGCGGCCCCTGGGGGGCTGCTGCTGTTTTAACTCCCTATGCGCAAATGGACGCTTATTAACGTCCATTTGCGCTCCTTCAGCTTTATATCCGTGGGTCCCGGCTGCTCTAAGCAACCGGGACCCATGCTACGCCGGACATCGCCGATCGGGCAGATACATCTTTAGACGCGGCGATCTAAGTTCATCATCGCGTCTGAAGGTGTACTTTCAAGCATCCCGACTGCTCAGTCGGGCTGACCGGGACAATCGCGATTTAATCGTGTTGTCCCGGTCAGCTGGGACGCAGCAGGAGGGTCACTTACCTGCCTCCTGCGCATCCGCTCGTTGATTGATTGCTCCAAGCCTGAAATTCAGGCTTGAGCAATCAATCGTTGATGGCACCGATCATTGCCATGTTAATACATGGCAAGTGATCGGTGTTAGGAGCAGTGTGTGCAAGGTTATGGCTCCTTTAACCCTTCAATATTAAAAGTTTGGTTTGCCCCCTTTTTCCCCATCCCAAAAAAAAAAAAATGAATAAATAAAAAATAAATTAATTAATTAATAAAAAAAAAAAAAATATATATATATATATATATATATATATGAATAAATGAATAAATAAAAAATAAATAAATAAAGGTGTGTATATGGGTATGTATGTATCTATATGTATAACTAAAAAAAAAAAAAAATTCTGTGTGTTGCAGACATGCACGTATGTGGCATCTCCGCATGCGTGCATGTCTGGGGTATAACAATATGTAGTCGTTTGAAGTGTTCCATCTATGGCGTGCACGCAAATATAAATAAATGAATAAATCTAATAAAATAATTTTTAATTAAAAGAAATAAATATTAAATTTCACTATACACGTGAAATACATAATAAATAATATTGGTAATTTAATACACATATGACATTTCTGTTTCGCATATTCGATCAATTTTTCTACCTCATGTATTAATAAACGGCGTTTACAAAAAAAAAAAAAAAAAAAACAATCCGAGAAAATGGCAAGGGTACTGCGGGTTCTTTTGGATTACGGCGCAAACTATTTGAGCTCTCATATCGTTCCCTCTCATTTACCCAGCTTCTCACCCCGCCTACGCTGGCATCTCTCCCCTTACCCCACCCCCCTTGCCCACTGCGCCTGCCCCCCCCCCATCACCTCTCCGCCCTGTGTTCCCAAACCCCCCCCCCCCTGCTGCCGCTGCTGTCCTTCTTCCTCCTGCCTCTCCAATGCCCCCCGTGGAGGGGTAGTGAGTGTGGTGGCGGAGTGCCCGCGACCCGGCGGTCTCCGGCGTGCCTTGTCCCACGCCTGTGGCGGTGGTGAAGTGATTCTTCCAGCTGTTGGCTTCTCCATCTTCTGGAATTGGTGAGTGTTCTGATGCGGGGCTTGGCCCCTTCCCCGGTTAGTGTGCTTATGGCTGCGTTCTGTGCAGTGTTCGTCCTTTTGTTTCTGTGTGTATGTTGAGTTTGGTCTCTGGTTGGGAGTTGGGTACGTCTCTTCTTGGCAGGGTGCTTTGGTAGGGTATCGTTTTCTGCGGTGCGCGCTTGGGTGAGTGCTCTTTTGGCCTTACGCTCTGGGTGGCCGGGGTTTGGCGGACTTGGCTCCTGAGGCTTGTTCCTTATTCTGATTCGGTGGGTGCCGCCCAGTTACGGTTTTGTTTCTTTTGGTTTTCTCCCCTTTGTTTGGTTTATCTCTCCGTATTTTCCCAATCTCTGGTAGGCATGGGACTTCTGTATGTCGTTTTGGGTGCTTTAGCTGATGAGTTCGGTGGGTAGGTTTCGCTTGAGTCTCCGGGGGTAGGTTCGCTTGAGTCTCTGTTTGCCTTGCCTTGTGAGTTCTTCTGTTCGTGGTGGTATTCCGAAGGGTGATTCTCCTGTGCTCTGCGCTTGTGGGGGTGTGGTTTGTTGTTGCAAGGCTGACACGCAAATTGTGAAGCGTTCCATATTTGGTGCTCGCTTCGGCAGCACATATGTTAAAATTGGAACAATACTGAGTAGATTAGCATGGGTTCTGCATGCCGCGTTGGCGTTGGTCTGCTGCTTTCCTGTGGTCAGGGTGTGATTGCGTTTTCTCTGTTTTGGTTTCTTCGGGGCTCGCTAGGTGCCCTGGTTACGGTCCTTGCTGGTTTCCTGATTGTTCCACGTGGAATATGGTTCCGGGCGGAGTTTTTTCCTCCAGGTTGTCTCTAGCCGCCGAGGGTGTGTGGTATCTGTGCCCCCGCATATGTGCCCAGGAATGTTCCCAAATCCAACACAACCGATGGGCCAAATCCAAACATCTTCCCCTTTTTTAGGGATAGGACAAGGCCAGATGGGCCAGATAGGACCAAATACGACGGGAGGGGGTCCTCACCCCGCCATAACGATACCCAGTCATCCTCCTCTGCCACCCCGCCTACACTAAAAAAATACAGTGATAATCATTCCAATGAAGATGTAGGACGAGGAACAGATAATAACCCTAGTGGGGGTGAATCTATAAGGAATTCTAGCCCGATTGTGGGCATAGAGAATCCCCTGGAAGACACACGAATAATGGATATGCAAATTATCAATCTATCGTCCTACCAATTGGAAGATTCTGAACGCTCTCTTCTACTAAGAGGTCTGTCCTTCACACCAACTCCCCGGTTCGATGAATTCGGATGGGTGAAGGACATCAACCTCTTTGCACGCAAGCTAGCGCTACACAAATGGCATAAAGAGCATGACAGAGAGGGGACGGCATCAAGAAGTAGGGAGTCAGCAGCCTTGGAGGCCCTATATGACTTACTCTCTGAAAATGAGGGAGATGAGATACACCTGAAAGCACCCTTTACAGAATTTAAACCAAGGTCCAAAATAACACCTACCTTTAACCAATACTCTAATATAGAGATGTTTGTTAACCTAGTCACAGAAGAAATTAAATCCATCAGACCGGATAGAAGGTTAGTTTACTCTAACTTGACACAAGCAGAACAAAAGGCCCTGAAGAACATAAGAGACAATGATGACCTTGTCATAAAGCCCGCTGATAAGGGGGGCAACATTGTCCTCATGGACAAAAAGGACTACACCCTCATGGCCCTAAAACTATTAGAGGATAGAAGAACCTATGAACCTCTGGATAGGGATCCAACAGACTCGTTTTTGAGCGAATTACAGACCCTCCTTAAGTCAGCAAAGGATGAACAACTAGTGTCAGAGGATGAATATACCTTTCTACTTAATACTCACCCTACAATATCAACTTTTTATGCCCTACCAAAAACACACAAATCAACAAACCCAGTCAAAGGCCGCCCCATAGTCTCCGGCAACAACAATTTGACGGAGAAAATAAGCCAGTATGTGGATAAAATTCTTACCCCCTTTGTATCTTCCCTCCCCTCACACTTAAAGGACACAAAGGACACTGTCCTTAAAATAAATGACTTGACAGTGAATAAGAACACTTCTCTAATGAGCCTCGATGTAGAGAGCCTTTATAGCAACATAGCACTGTCACGATCCCGGCTGGTAGGAGGTGGATCCTCTGTGCCAGAGAGGGATTGGCGAGGACCGTGCTAGTGGACCGGTTCTAAGTCACTACAGGTTTTCACCAGAGCCCGCCGCAAAGCGGGATGGTCTTGCTGCGGCGGTAGTGACCAGGTCGTATCCACTAGCAACGGCTCAACCTCTCTGACTGCTGAAGATAGGCGCGGTACAAGGGAGTAGACAAAGGCAAGGTCGGACGTAGCAGAAGGTCGGGGCAGGCAGCAAGGATCGTAGTCAGGGGCAACGGCAGGAGGTCTGGAACACGGGCTAGGAACAAACAAGGGAACGCTTTCACTAGGCACAAGGGCAACAAGATCCGGCAAGGGAGTGCAGGGGAAGTGAGGTATAAGTAGGGAGTGCACAGGTGGAAACTAATTAAGCTAATTGGGAAGATTGGGCCAGGCACCATCATTGGTGCACTGGCCCTTTAAATCGCAGAGACCCGGCGCGCGCGCGCCCTAGGGAGCGGGGCCGCGCGTGCCGGGACAGGACCGACGGAGAGCAAGTCAGGTACAGGGACCGGGGTGCGCATCGCGAGCGGGCGCCACCCGCATCGCGAATCGCATCCCGGCTGGAGGCGGGACCGCAGCGCACCCGGTCAGTGGATCTGACCGGGGCGCTGCAACAACGAGGATGAGGCGAGCGCTCCGGGGAGGAACGGGGACCCGGAGCGCTCGGCGTAACAGTACCCCCCCCCCTTGGGTCTCCCCCTCTTCTTGGGGCCAAAGAACCTGAGGAAAAAAAACTCAATTTTTCCGTGATGAGGTCCGATGCACATTAGGAGGGGTTCCGTGCGGTAACGCACGAGACAGTCCAACTTTTCATTGTAAACACAATTGATGTAGAGGGGTCTGGCGAGACTGGTCACAGGGACGTTGAACCTGTTGATAAGAGAGGCCAAAAAAAAATTTCCTGCAGATCCGGAATCCAAGAAGGCCATAATAGAGAAGGAGAAGGTAGAGGAAGATATCCGCACAGGCACAGTAAGGCGTGGAGAAGCAGAGTTGACATCAAGAACTGTGTCACCTTTGTGCGGAGTCAGCGTACGTCTTTCCAGGCGGGGAGGACGGATAGGACAATCCTTCAGGAAGTGTTCGGTACCGGCATAGTACAGGCAAAGATTCTCCATGCGGCGTCGTGTCCTCTCTTGAGGTGTCAAGCGAGACCGGTCAACTTGCATAGCCTCCACGGCGGGAGGCACAGGAACGGTTTGCAGAGGACCAGAGGAGAGAGGAGCCGGGGAGAAAAAACGCCTCATGCGAACAAAGTCCATATCCAGGCGGAGCTCCAGACGCCATCCGGAAAAACGCATGTCAATGCGAGTGGCAAGATGAATGAGTTCATGTAGGTTAGCAGGAGTCTCTCGTGCGGCCAGAACATCTATAATGTTGCTGGATAGGCCTTTTTTAAAGGTCGCGCAGAGAGCCTCACTATTCCAGGACAACTCGGAAGCAAGAGCACGGAACTGAATGGCGTACTCGCCAACGGAAGAAACACCCTGGGCCAGGTTCAGCAGGGCAGTCTCGGCAGAAGAAGCTCGGGCAGGCTCCTCGAAGACACCACGGACCTCAGCGAAGAAGGACTGGACTGTGGCTGTGGCAGGATCATTGCGGTCCCAGAGTGGTGTGGCCCCAGACAATGCCTTTCCAGAAAGGAGACCACGGCAGAGTCTAGAGTCCTCATCAAATTTGTCCGGCAGAGACAAGCAGGGGTTAGGAGCGGCCGGTTGCTGCGGAGGAGTTGCAGGAGCCGGCGGAGGAGATGGTTGTTGCAGTTGCAGCTGCTGTAACTGTGACTCCAGTTGCTGTGTCACGGTGGACAAGTATGCCAGCTGGTGATTTTGTTGGGTGATCATCGTGGAAATGTCGGCAAGACTTGACAGCGGCACCTCAGCGGAATCCATGGCCGGACGCTGCGGAGGAGTTGCAGGAGACGGCGGAGGAGATGGTTGTTGCAGTTGCAGCTGCAGTGTCAGTGGCAGCAGCTGCTGTAACTGTGACTTCAGTTGCTGTTCCACGGAGGACAAGTATGCCAGCTGGTGATTTTGTTGGGTGATCATCGTGAAAATGTCGGCAAGACTTGACAGCGGCACCTCAGCGGAATCCATGGCCGGATCTACTGTCACGATCCCGGCTGGTAGGAGGTGGATCCTCTGTGCCAGAGAGGGATTGGCGAGGACCGTGCTAGTGGACCGGTTCTAAGTCACTACAGGTTTTCACCAGAGCCCGCCGCAAAGCGGGATGGTCTTGCTGCGGCGGTAGTGACCAGGTCGTATCCACTAGCAACGGCTCAACCTCTCTGACTGCTGAAGATAGGCGCGGTACAAGGGAGTAGACAAAGGCAAGGTCGGACGTAGCAGAAGGTCGGGGCAGGCAGCAAGGATCGTAGTCAGGGGCAACGGCAGGAGGTCTGGAACACGGGCTAGGAACAAACAAGGGAACGCTTTCACTAGGCACAAGGGCAACAAGATCCGGCAAGGGAGTGCAGGGGAAGTGAGGTATAAGTAGGGAGTGCACAGGTGGAAACTAATTAAGCTAATTGGGAAGATTGGGCCAGGCACCATCATTGGTGCACTGGCCCTTTAAATCGCAGAGACCCGGCGCGCGCACGCCCTAGGGAGCGGGGCCGCGCGCGCCGGGACAGGACCGACGGAGAGCAAGTCAGGTACAGGGACCGGGGTGCGCATCGCGAGCGGGCGCCACCCGCATCGCGAATCGCATCCCGGCTGGAGGCGGGACCGCAGCGCACCCGGTCAGTGGATCTGACCGGGGCGCTGCAACAACGAGGATGAGGCGAGCGCTCCGGGGAGGAACGGGGACCCGGAGCGCTCGGCGTAACAAGCACATGATTTAGGGATCACAGCGGTGAACACTTTTCTCTCTACACGGAGTACACATTTTCATAGACACAATCAATTAGTCTTGACACTTCTTGAATTTATTTTGACACACAATTACTTTCTTTTTGGCGGTGCCCTCTATCGGCAGACGAGGGGCACCGCCATGGGGACAGCCTGTGCACCGTCTTTTGCTAATTTATTTTTAGGGTGGTGGGAGAGCACAATTGTTTTTAGTGACGTCTTTTCACAATACACGGAGCACATTCTTTTTTGGGGAAGATACATAGATGATATTTTAATTTTTTGGGATGGTGATGGGCCTCTGTTTGGAAGGTTTGTGGATGAACTCAACAACAATGATATTGGCATGAAATTCACGGCAGAAGCTGGGGGACGAAGTATCAATTTCTTGGACCTGACTATCTATATAGATAGAAACCAGCGGATCCAAACGGATATCTATAGAAAGCCAACCTCGACCAACAGCTTTTTACACTGGGAGAGCTGGCATCCTGAAAGTCTGAAACGAAGCATCCCAGTGGGTCAATACCTTCGAGCAAAACGCAATTGCTCAGAGGATGGCCCCTTCCAGAAAGAAAGTAGTAATCTAATGGAGAGATTTACCGCAAGAGGGTATCCGAAGAGATGTATGAGAAGGGCCTATAATAGAGCAAAACAAAGTGATCGTGCAATCATATTGGGACCAAAGAAAGCACCGACTGGAAAACCTACCATCAGATGCATAGGCACGTACGATGCCTATGCCTCAAAGGTTAGGACAATTCTGACAAAATACTGGAGGATTCTGAAATCGGACCCGGATCTGAATGAGACGTTAACAGAAAGACCAAGTATTACTTACAGACGGGGAAAGAATTTACGAGACTTGCTTGTTCATAGCCACCACCAAGAAGGAAGAGAGGAGTCAAGGGCGGGGACATGGTTACCGACCCCCCCACAGGGATCATACCCCTGTGGTCACTGTGCCTCCTGCAAATTTATGACAAAAACAAAGAATTTTACTAATCCACAGGATGGGAGAAAATATGATATTAGGAAGTTCATAAATTGCAGTAGCCGGAATGTAATATATATAGCAAGATGTACGTGCCCTAAACTATATGTTGGAAAAACTATACAGGAGTTGAGAAAACGTATCAGCAAACATATCAGTACAATTAGAACAGGGACGGACACTCCTATAGCGAGGCACATGAGAACAAAACATGGCAATAAGTTGGATGAGATAAAATTTTGGGGCCTGGAGAAATATGAAATAGGCCCAAGAAAAGGAGATATAAATCAGACTCTACTTAAAGAGGAGGCGAAATGGATCTATCGCCTCAACAGTAAAAATCCTGGAGGATTGAACGAAGGCTTTTCCTTCACACCCTTCCTCGAATGAAGAGGAAGATGCCTGTATATGGAAACATTGAAAATAACAAAAGTACTATAGAGATTATCCTGTGAATCTGTGAACACTTTTTTCACGTGCTGGCAACTACCTTCACCTTAGCCGACATGACAGGAAGGAGGAAAGGACAACATATGGTGATAGATATATATTAGTAGGAGAACCTTTACTCCCAGACACAGGGAAACCTGAAAACCTATACATACAAAAGCGACCTTGGGCACTCAAATATGAAAACAAACAAAAATACAATAATTACCTTGGGAGAAGACAAGGACCCACGGATGGAAGGGATGAGCTTGGAGGATGTGAGTCTGGAAACAACAATAAAAAATAATATGTGAACTCTAAAATCAACAACAAAAACAATAAAACAAAAAGGACAAAAAATAGACATATAAAACATTATGACTCAATAGACTCTACAAAACGAAAATTAAGAAGGATTAGATATGTTTAACTTAACAGAATCATAGTAATTAAGGAGTAAATGAGACATAATGGAAAAACATAAGATTGATAATATCACCACAACAATAGAAGACCTATAAAAATAAAAATAAAACTATCATAAGGAATGATTAAATGATGTATAATAAAATCTATAATGAGAATGAAAGTAATAAAGTCTCAAATATTTAGATCACCCACCATATGTATACAAGAAAATATTAACGCACAAGTAACAGTCAAGGAAGGCTTAAGTTTATGAAGGGTATGAAGAATAGAACACTCCCCACGAGAAATGGGACCGATCAGGGACACATGCGCGCATAGAGAATAGAGATAGGGCCTGCGTGTCAGGATACGGAGCTTGCGTTCCACCGAGAACGGGACAGGAAATACTGCGCACGCGCGGGAGGATGCGCGTGCGCAGTAGTGACAAGAAGATGCCCGGGATCATAGGATGACGGGGCATGCGCGCGAATGGCGGCCGGAACACACGGATTGCCAACCAAGCCCTGATTGGACCCAAACACCTCATTCGGCGCATCGGAAGTGATGCGCCGATACAGGGTTATAAAAGGCAGTGCCGCACGTGAACGCCATAGTAGGCAGCTCTCTGAAGAAGTTAGTTTTCTAACGAAACGTTAGAGCAAAGCACAAAGATTTTAGACAGGAAGACAGTGTGTAATAAGGGTGCAGAGTTACTGTGTGCCAGTAGAGTGATACACTCACTACACACAGCGAGAAAAAGGATAACTCCCGCACCAGCAATATAGCACCACTAAGTGGGCATATATAAAAAGACACACTGCCTCTCCTGATAATTTTAAATATATATAAGTTTCACACACCACAGTTAGACTTTTTAAGTAACAAGAATAAAAGTTATATTTTAATTGGGTTACAGACAGGGTATTGCTCCCCGGAAGGGAGGATCTCCTCCCAGAAGGGGATTGGAAAATTTACTATTGAACCCATAACCCAATGGGACCACTGGTGTTGGATTTAAATTACTAGGCAACTAAAATTGCCCCTTCGTCCCAAATTTTGAGTCAGAATGTCTGGCTTTTTATCACAGGCTATCAATGGTGACACCTCCACTAATGAAGCTACATTTGTATTCTCCACGAATAGTCTACCATTAAATCAAGTAGATATCTCACAAGCATTCAGAAATCTGAATAAGACCTATAAACAATATACCCGCTCATGGTGGGAAGTAGCAAGTTTAGATACCTATTACCAACAAAGAATAGTATACAGGGGACTGAGATCACCCCTTACCCCCCAAGCACACAAAGAGGACGAGATCTTTATTAGAGGGTGGGAAACCCTACAAACTGAAAACTCTCTAAGGCTAATTAATTATCTGCTGGAATACGAACGGAACTACCTGGAAAAAATTACAAAACAACTGGAGTCAGAAATACAACAAATCCAAAACTTCTCCAACAACCCTGAGTTTGGCAACCTTGAAAATAAATTACAAAAAAATCTAGAGGCATATAGGAGTGAACTAAAAGAAAGAAAACATAATAAATACATCCGTGATTTCACGGACTTTGCAACTAACAGAGTATACACATATAAGGAGAAACAGAGAGCCAGGGAGACGTGGAGAGCCCCTAGAGGACCATCTGCAGCAGAATCAGATACCTCAGGCACCGAGGAGATACAATCTGATTCAGGAAGCATATCGGACTCAGGTACAAAAAGGAAATATCAAGGTGGTAGATATAGGGGAGCGGGTAATAAGCCCCCCCACAAGAAACCACCACCGAATAGATCTCAGGTAAAAAACACAGCATGCAGCAATATAAGACCATTTATGCAATCCTCTATACCTGGGTCCAACTATGCAACATATGCTGCCCCTGGGATGATGCCTCCTTACCCGCAGATACAACCTACCCAAATACCACCAACCAATTCCCAAAATCTGATTATTACCACGACAGGAAACACTCAGGTTGCCAATACAGTTTTGACTGGAAGAACAGGAATACAAAACCCAGGAATGTTCCCAAATCCAACACAACCGATGGGCCAAATCCAAACATCTTCCCCTTTTTTAGGGATAGGACAAGGCCAGATGGGCCAGATAGGACCAAATACGACGGGAGGGGGTCCTCACCCCGCCATAACGATACCCAGTCATCCTCCTCTGCCACCCCGCCTACACTAAAAAAAAAAAAAATACAGTGATAATCATTCCAATGAAGATGTAGGACGAGGAACAGATAATAACCCTAGTGGGGGTGAATCTATAAGGAATTCTAGCCCGATTGTGGGCATAGAGAATCCCCTGGAAGACACACGAATAATGGATATGCAAATTATCAATCTATCGTCCTACCAATTGGAAGATTCTGAACGCTCTCTTCTACTAAGAGGTCTGTCCTTCACACCAACTCCCCGGTTCGATGAATTCGGATGGGTGAAGGACATCAACCTCTTTGCACGCAAGCTAGCGCTACACAAATGGCATAAAGAGCATGACAGAGAGGGGACGGCATCAAGAAGTAGGGAGTCAGCAGCCTTGGAGGCCCTATATGACTTACTCTCTGAAAATGAGGGAGATGAGATACACCTGAAAGCACCCTTTACAGAATTTAAACCAAGGTCCAAAATAACACCTACCTTTAACCAATACTCTAATATAGAGATGTTTGTTAACCTAGTCACAGAAGAAATTAAATCCATCAGACCGGATAGAAGGTTAGTTTACTCTAACTTGACACAAGCAGAACAAAAGGCCCTGAAGAACATAAGAGACAATGATGACCTTGTCATAAAGCCCGCTGATAAGGGGGGCAACATTGTCCTCATGGACAAAAAGGACTACACCCTCATGGCCCTAAAACTATTAGAGGATAGAAGAACCTATGAACCTCTGGATAGGGATCCAACAGACTCGTTTTTGAGCGAATTACAGACCCTCCTTAAGTCAGCAAAGGATGAACAACTAGTGTCAGAGGATGAATATACCTTTCTACTTAATACTCACCCTATAATATCAACTTTTTATGCCCTACCAAAAACACACAAATCAACAAACCCAGTCAAAGGCCGCCCCATAGTCTCCGGCAACAACAATTTGACGGAGAAAATAAGCCAGTATGTGGATAAAATTCTTACCCCCTTTGTATCTTCCCTCCCCTCACACTTAAAGGACACAAAGGACACTGTCCTTAAAATAAATGACTTGACAGTGAATAAGAACACTTCTCTAATGAGCCTCGATGTAGAGAGCCTTTATAGCAACATAGCACATGATTTAGGGATCACAGCGGTGAACACTTTTCTCTCTACACGGAGTACACATTTTCATAGACACAATCAATTAGTCTTGACACTTCTTGAATTTATTTTGACACACAATTACTTTCTTTTTGGCGGTGCCCTCTATCGGCAGACGAGGGGCACCGCCATGGGGACAGCCTGTGCACCGTCTTTTGCTAATTTATTTTTAGGGTGGTGGGAGAGCACAATTGTTTTTAGTGACGTCTTTTCACAATACACGGAGCACATTCTTTTTTGGGGAAGATACATAGATGATATTTTAATTTTTTGGGATGGTGATGGGCCTCTGTTTGGAAGGTTTGTGGATGAACTCAACAACAATGATATTGGCATGAAATTCACGGCAGAAGCTGGGGGACGAAGTATCAATTTCTTGGACCTGACTATCTATATAGATAGAAACCAGCGGATCCAAACGGATATCTATAGAAAGCCAACCTCGACCAACAGCTTTTTACACTGGGAGAGCTGGCATCCTGAAAGTCTGAAACGAAGCATCCCAGTGGGTCAATACCTTCGAGCAAAACGCAATTGCTCAGAGGATGGCCCCTTCCAGAAAGAAAGTAGTAATCTAATGGAGAGATTTACCGCAAGAGGGTATCCGAAGAGATGTATGAGAAGGGCCTATAATAGAGCAAAACAAAGTGATCGTGCAATCATATTGGGACCAAAGAAAGCACCGACTGGAAAACCTACCATCAGATGCATAGGCACGTACGATGCCTATGCCTCAAAGGTTAGGACAATTCTGACAAAATACTGGAGGATTCTGAAATCGGACCCGGATCTGAATGAGACGTTAACAGAAAGACCAAGTATTACTTACAGACGGGGAAAGAATTTACGAGACTTGCTTGTTCATAGCCACCACCAAGAAGGAAGAGAGGAGTCAAGGGCGGGGACATGGTTACCGACCCCCCCACAGGGATCATACCCCTGTGGTCACTGTGCCTCCTGCAAATTTATGACAAAAACAAAGAATTTTACTAATCCACAGGATGGGAGAAAATATGATATTAGGAAGTTCATAAATTGCAGTAGCCGGAATGTAATATATATAGCAAGATGTACGTGCCCTAAACTATATGTTGGAAAAACTATACAGGAGTTGAGAAAACGTATCAGCAAACATATCAGTACAATAAGAACAGGGACGGACACTCCTATAGCGAGGCACATGAGAACAAAACATGGCAATAAGTTGGATGAGATAAAATTTTGGGGCCTGGAGAAATATGAAATAGGCCCAAGAAAAGGAGATATAAATCAGACTCTACTTAAAGAGGAGGCGAAATGGATCTATCGCCTCAACAGTAAAAATCCTGGAGGATTGAACGAAGGCTTTTCCTTCACACCCTTCCTCGAATGAAGAGGAAGATGCCTGTATATGGAAACATTGAAAATAACAAAAGTACTATAGAGATTATCCTGTGAATCTGTGAACACTTTTTTCACGTGCTGGCAACTACCTTCACCTTAGCAGACATGACAGGAAGGAGGAAAGGACAACATATGGTGATAGATATATATTAGTAGGAGAACCTTTACTCCCAGACACAGGGAAACCTGAAAACCTATACATACAAAAGCGACCTTGGGCACTCAAATATGAAAACAAACAAAAATACAATAATTACCTTGGGAGAAGACAAGGACCCACGGATGGAAGGGATGAGCTTGGAGGATGTGAGTCTGGAAACAACAATAAAAAATAATATGTGAACTCTAAAATCAACAACAAAAACAATAAAACAAAAAGGACAAAAAATAGACATATAAAACATTATGACTCAATAGACTCTACAAAACGAAAATTAAGAAGGATTAGGTATGTTTAACTTAACAGAATCATAGTAATTAAGGAGTAAATGAGACATAATGGAAAAACATAAGATTGATAATATCACCACAACAATAGAAGACCTATAAAAATAAAAATAAAACTATCATAAGGAATGATTAAATGATGTATAATAAAATCTATAATGAGAATGAAAGTAATAAAGTCTCAAATATTTAGATCACCCACCATATGTATACAAGAAAATATTAACGCACAAGTAACAGTCAAGGAAGGCTTAAGTTTATGAAGGGTATGAAGAATAGAACACTCCCCACGAGAAATGGGACCGATCAGGGACACATGCGCGCATAGAGAATAGAGATAGGGCCTGCGTGTCAGGATACGGAGCTTGCGTTCCACCGAGAACGGGACAGGAAATACTGCGCACGCGCGGGAGGATGCGCGTGCGCAGTAGTGACAAGAAGATGCCCGGGATCATAGGATGACGGGGCATGCGCGCGAATGGCGGCCGGAACACACGGATTGCCAACCAAGCCCTGATTGGACCCAAACACCTCATTCGGCGCATCGGAAGTGATGCGCCGATACAGGGTTATAAAAGGCAGTGCCGCACGTGAACGCCATAGTAGGCAGCTCTCTGAAGAAGTTAGTTTTCTAACGAAACGTTAGAGCAAAGCACAAAGATTTTAGACAGGAAGACAGTGTGTAATAAGGGTGCAGAGTTACTGTGTGCCAGTAGAGTGATACACTCACTACACACAGCGAGAAAAAGGATAACTCCCGCACCAGCAATATAGCACCACTAAGTGGGCATATATAAAAAGACACACTGCCTCTCCTGATAATTTTAAATATATATAAGTTTCACACACCACAGTTAGACTTTTTAAGTAACAAGAATAAAAGTTATATTTTAATTGGGTTACAGACAGGGTATTGCTCCCCGGAAGGGAGGATCTCCTCCCAGAAGGGGATTGGAAAATTTACTATTGAACCCATAACCCAATGGGACCACTGGTGTTGGATTTAAATTACTAGGCAACTAAAATTGCCCCTTCGTCCCAAATTTTGAGTCAGAATGTCTGGCTTTTTATCACAGGCTATCAATGGTGACACCTCCACTAATGAAGCTACATTTGTATTCTCCACGAATAGTCTACCATTAAATCAAGTAGATATCTCACAAGCATTCAGAAATCTGAATAAGACCTATAAACAATATACCCGCTCATGGTGGGAAGTAGCAAGTTTAGATACCTATTACCAACAAAGAATAGTATACAGGGGACTGAGATCACCCCTTACCCCCCAAGCACACAAAGAGGACGAGATCTTTATTAGAGGGTGGGAAACCCTACAAACTGAAAACTCTCTAAGGCTAATTAATTATCTGCTGGAATACGAACGGAACTACCTGGAAAAAATTACAAAACAACTGGAGTCAGAAATACAACAAATCCAAAACTTCTCCAACAACCCTGAGTTTGGCAACCTTGAAAATAAATTACAAAAAAATCTAGAGGCATATAGGAGTGAACTAAAAGAAAGAAAACATAATAAATACATCCGTGATTTCACGGACTTTGCAACTAACAGAGTATACACATATAAGGAGAAACAGAGAGCCAGGGAGACGTGGAGAGCCCCTAGAGGACCATCTGCAGCAGAATCAGATACCTCAGGCACCGAGGAGATACAATCTGATTCAGGAAGCATATCGGACTCAGGTACAAAAAGGAAATATCAAGGTGGTAGATATAGGGGAGCGGGTAATAAGCCCCCCCACAAGAAACCACCACCGAATAGATCTCAGGTAAAAAACACAGCATGCAGCAATATAAGACCATTTATGCAATCCTCTATACCTGGGTCCAACTATGCAACATATGCTGCCCCTGGGATGATGCCTCCTTACCCGCAGATACAACCTACCCAAATACCACCAACCAATTCCCAAAATCTGATTATTACCACGACAGGAAACACTCAGGTTGCCAATACAGTTTTGACTGGAAGAACAGGAATACAAAACCCAGGAATGTTCCCAAATCCAACACAACCGATGGGCCAAATCCAAACATCTTCCCCTTTTTTAGGGATAGGACAAGGCCAGATGGGCCAGATAGGACCAAATACGACGGGAGGGGGTCCTCACCCCGCCATAACGATACCCAGTCATCCTCCTCTGCCACCCCGCCTACACTAAAAAAAAAAAAATACAGTGATAATCATTCCAATGAAGATGTAGGACGAGGAACAGATAATAACCCTAGTGGGGGTGAATCTATAAGGAATTCTAGCCCGATTGTGGGCATAGAGAATCCCCTGGAAGACACACGAATAATGGATATGCAAATTATCAATCTATCGTCCTACCAATTGGAAGATTCTGAACGCTCTCTTCTACTAAGAGGTCTGTCCTTCACACCAACTCCCCGGTTCGATGAATTCGGATGGGTGAAGGACATCAACCTCTTTGCACGCAAGCTAGCGCTACACAAATGGCATAAAGAGCATGACAGAGAGGGGACGGCATCAAGAAGTAGGGAGTCAGCAGCCTTGGAGGCCCTATATGACTTACTCTCTGAAAATGAGGGAGATGAGATACACCTGAAAGCACCCTTTACAGAATTTAAACCAAGGTCCAAAATAACACCTACCTTTAACCAATACTCTAATATAGAGATGTTTGTTAACCTAGTCACAGAAGAAATTAAATCCATCAGACCGGATAGAAGGTTAGTTTACTCTAACTTGACACAAGCAGAACAAAAGGCCCTGAAGAACATAAGAGACAATGATGACCTTGTCATAAAGCCCGCTGATAAGGGGGGCAACATTGTCCTCATGGACAAAAAGGACTACACCCTCATGGCCCTAAAACTATTAGAGGATAGAAGAACCTATGAACCTCTGGATAGGGATCCAACAGACTCGTTTTTGAGCGAATTACAGACCCTCCTTAAGTCAGCAAAGGATGAACAACTAGTGTCAGAGGATGAATATACCTTTCTACTTAATACTCACCCTATAATATCAACTTTTTATGCCCTACCAAAAACACACAAATCAACAAACCCAGTCAAAGGCCGCCCCATAGTCTCCGGCAACAACAATTTGACGGAGAAAATAAGCCAGTATGTGGATAAAATTCTTACCCCCTTTGTATCTTCCCTCCCCTCACACTTAAAGGACACAAAGGACACTGTCCTTAAAATAAATGACTTGACAGTGAATAAGAACACTTCTCTAATGAGCCTCGATGTAGAGAGCCTTTATAGCAACATAGCACATGATTTAGGGATCACAGCGGTGAACACTTTTCTCTCTACACGGAGTACACATTTTCATAGACACAATCAATTAGTCTTGACACTTCTTGAATTTATTTTGACACACAATTACTTTCTTTTTGGCGGTGCCCTCTATCGGCAGACGAGGGGCACCGCCATGGGGACAGCCTGTGCACCGTCTTTTGCTAATTTATTTTTAGGGTGGTGGGAGAGCACAATTGTTTTTAGTGACGTCTTTTCACAATACACGGAGCACATTCTTTTTTGGGGAAGATACATAGATGATATTTTAATTTTTTGGGATGGTGATGGGCCTCTGTTTGGAAGGTTTGTGGATGAACTCAACAACAATGATATTGGCATGAAATTCACGGCAGAAGCTGGGGGACGAAGTATCAATTTCTTGGACCTGACTATCTATATAGATAGAAACCAGCGGATCCAAACGGATATCTATAGAAAGCCAACCTCGACCAACAGCTTTTTACACTGGGAGAGCTGGCATCCTGAAAGTCTGAAACGAAGCATCCCAGTGGGTCAATACCTTCGAGCAAAACGCAATTGCTCAGAGGATGGCCCCTTCCAGAAAGAAAGTAGTAATCTAATGGAGAGATTTACCGCAAGAGGGTATCCGAAGAGATGTATGAGAAGGGCCTATAATAGAGCAAAACAAAGTGATCGTGCAATCATATTGGGACCAAAGAAAGCACCGACTGGAAAACCTACCATCAGATGCATAGGCACGTACGATGCCTATGCCTCAAAGGTTAGGACAATTCTGACAAAATACTGGAGGATTCTGAAATCGGACCCGGATCTGAATGAGACGTTAACAGAAAGACCAAGTATTACTTACAGACGGGGAAAGAATTTACGAGACTTGCTTGTTCATAGCCACCACCAAGAAGGAAGAGAGGAGTCAAGGGCGGGGACATGGTTACCGACCCCCCCCACAGGGATCATACCCCTGTGGTCACTGTGCCTCCTGCAAATTTATGACAAAAACAAAGAATTTTACTAATCCACAGGATGGGAGAAAATATGATATTAGGAAGTTCATAAATTGCAGTAGCCGGAATGTAATATATATAGCAAGATGTACGTGCCCTAAACTATATGTTGGAAAAACTATACAGGAGTTGAGAAAACGTATCAGCAAACATATCAGTACAATAAGAACAGGGACGGACACTCCTATAGCGAGGCACATGAGAACAAAACATGGCAATAAGTTGGATGAGATAAAATTTTGGGGCCTGGAGAAATATGAAATAGGCCCAAGAAAAGGAGATATAAATCAGACTCTACTTAAAGAGGAGGCGAAATGGATCTATCGCCTCAACAGTAAAAATCCTGGAGGATTGAACGAAGGCTTTTCCTTCACACCCTTCCTCGAATGAAGAGGAAGATGCCTGTATATGGAAACATTGAAAATAACAAAAGTACTATAGAGATTATCCTGTGAATCTGTGAACACTTTTTTCACGTGCTGGCAACTACCTTCACCTTAGCAGACATGACAGGAAGGAGGAAAGGACAACATATGGTGATAGATATATATTAGTAGGAGAACCTTTACTCCCAGACACAGGGAAACCTGAAAACCTATACATACAAAAGCGACCTTGGGCACTCAAATATGAAAACAAACAAAAATACAATAATTACCTTGGGAGAAGACAAGGACCCACGGATGGAAGGGATGAGCTTGGAGGATGTGAGTCTGGAAACAACAATAAAAAATAATATGTGAACTCTAAAATCAACAACAAAAACAATAAAACAAAAAGGACAAAAAATAGACATATAAAACATTATGACTCAATAGACTCTACAAAACGAAAATTAAGAAGGATTAGATATGTTTAACTTAACAGAATCATAGTAATTAAGGAGTAAATGAGACATAATGGAAAAACATAAGATTGATAATATCACCACAACAATAGAAGACCTATAAAAATAAAAATAAAACTATCATAAGGAATGATTAAATGATGTATAATAAAATCTATAATGAGAATGAAAGTAATAAAGTCTCAAATATTTAGATCACCCACCATATGTATACAAGAAAATATTAACGCACAAGTAACAGTCAAGGAAGGCTTAAGTTTATGAAGGGTATGAAGAATAGAACACTCCCCACGAGAAATGGGACCGATCAGGGACACATGCGCGCATAGAGAATAGAGATAGGGCCTGCGTGTCAGGATACGGAGCTTGCGTTCCACCGAGAACGGGACAGGAAATACTGCGCACGCGCGGGAGGATGCGCGTGCGCAGTAGTGACAAGAAGATGCCCGGGATCATAGGATGACGGGGCATGCGCGCGAATGGCGGCCGGAACACACGGATTGCCAACCAAGCCCTGATTGGACCCAAACACCTCATTCGGCGCATCGGAAGTGATGCGCCGATACAGGGTTATAAAAGGCAGTGCCGCACGTGAACGCCATAGTAGGCAGCTCTCTGAAGAAGTTAGTTTTCTAACGAAACGTTAGAGCAAAGCACAAAGATTTTAGACAGGAAGACAGTGTGTAATAAGGGTGCAGAGTTACTGTGTGCCAGTAGAGTGATACACTCACTACACACAGCGAGAAAAAGGATAACTCCCGCACCAGCAATATAGCACCACTAAGTGGGCATATATAAAAAGACACACTGCCTCTCCTGATAATTTTAAATATATATAAGTTTCACACACCACAGTTAGACTTTTTAAGTAACAAGAATAAAAGTTATATTTTAATTGGGTTACAGACAGGGTATTGCTCCCCGGAAGGGAGGATCTCCTCCCAGAAGGGGATTGGAAAATTTACTATTGAACCCATAACCCAATGGGACCACTGGTGTTGGATTTAAATTACTAGGCAACTAAAATTGCCCCTTCGTCCCAAATTTTGAGTCAGAATGTCTGGCTTTTTATCACAGGCTATCAATGGTGACACCTCCACTAATGAAGCTACATTTGTATTCTCCACGAATAGTCTACCATTAAATCAAGTAGATATCTCACAAGCATTCAGAAATCTGAATAAGACCTATAAACAATATACCCGCTCATGGTGGGAAGTAGCAAGTTTAGATACCTATTACCAACAAAGAATAGTATACAGGGGACTGAGATCACCCCTTACCCCCCAAGCACACAAAGAGGACGAGATCTTTATTAGAGGGTGGGAAACCCTACAAACTGAAAACTCTCTAAGGCTAATTAATTATCTGCTGGAATACGAACGGAACTACCTGGAAAAAATTACAAAACAACTGGAGTCAGAAATACAACAAATCCAAAACTTCTCCAACAACCCTGAGTTTGGCAACCTTGAAAATAAATTACAAAAAAATCTAGAGGCATATAGGAGTGAACTAAAAGAAAGAAAACATAATAAATACATCCGTGATTTCACGGACTTTGCAACTAACAGAGTATACACATATAAGGAGAAACAGAGAGCCAGGGAGACGTGGAGAGCCCCTAGAGGACCATCTGCAGCAGAATCAGATACCTCAGGCACCGAGGAGATACAATCTGATTCAGGAAGCATATCGGACTCAGGTACAAAAAGGAAATATCAAGGTGGTAGATATAGGGGAGCGGGTAATAAGCCCCCCCACAAGAAACCACCACCGAATAGATCTCAGGTAAAAAACACAGCATGCAGCAATATAAGACCATTTATGCAATCCTCTATACCTGGGTCCAACTATGCAACATATGCTGCCCCTGGGATGATGCCTCCTTACCCGCAGATACAACCTACCCAAATACCACCAACCAATTCCCAAAATCTGATTATTACCACGACAGGAAACACTCAGGTTGCCAATACAGTTTTGACTGGAAGAACAGGAATACAAAACCCAGGAATGTTCCCAAATCCAACACAACCGATGGGCCAAATCCAAACATCTTCCCCTTTTTTAGGGATAGGACAAGGCCAGATGGGCCAGATAGGACCAAATACGACGGGAGGGGGTCCTCACCCCGCCATAACGATACCCAGTCATCCTCCTCTGCCACCCCGCCTACACTAAAAAAAAAAAAAATACAGTGATAATCATTCCAATGAAGATGTAGGACGAGGAACAGATAATAACCCTAGTGGGGGTGAATCTATAAGGAATTCTAGCCCGATTGTGGGCATAGAGAATCCCCTGGAAGACACACGAATAATGGATATGCAAATTATCAATCTATCGTCCTACCAATTGGAAGATTCTGAACGCTCTCTTCTACTAAGAGGTCTGTCCTTCACACCAACTCCCCGGTTCGATGAATTCGGATGGGTGAAGGACATCAACCTCTTTGCACGCAAGCTAGCGCTACACAAATGGCATAAAGAGCATGACAGAGAGGGGACGGCA